>NC_067115.1:43004734-43318759 GCF_021347895.1 Acanthochromis polyacanthus
TTTAACCAGAAGCCAAATGGCGTGGCCATGGCGACCATTAGAGTTTTGATGCTTCGCCATGAAACAACAACTGCTGTATAACTCTCCTCTGCATGCTCCAATCTGCCTCAAACTTTCCATGTGTGATCACAATCCAATCCTGATCACATCTACAGGCCAACAGACACTCTCAGTTGCAGCGCCACCTGTTGGAGGGACAATAAATGCTGTATAACTGGCCTCTACATGATCAAATCAGCCTGAAACTTTTCATGAGTGATCAGAGTCCAGCCCTCATCACATCCACTGTTTGAAATACACTCTGAGTTACAGCGCCACCTGGTGGTGGATGGGCGGGAAATGCTGTATAACTAGTCTGAACATGCTCCAATCTGGCTGAAATTTTACGTGTGATTAAACTCTGGTCCAGATGTGATTCAGAGGCCGACACACACTCTCAGTCACAGTGCCACCTGGTGAACGTGCATGGATTCGCCGACCAGCGTGGATGCGAGGACCCGTCCATCGCTGCTTGCAGCTTTAATTATTATTATTATTATTATTATTATTATTATTTTTTATTTTTTTTTATTTTTTTTTTTCTCCCGTAAAGTAAATTGGCTTTTTGGCGGCCTTATCATACTCCAAAACGCGTGAAATTTGGCATGCACATCAGGACTGGCGAAAAATTTGATATTTTATGGGAGTTGCGCATGTGCGTGGCAAAATGGCTCTATAGCGCCACCTGCAAACTTGAAAAAGTAGTCATTAGGCCAACTGCCACAATGTTTCATGTACAGCTACAATATTTGGTGGGCATATGCAGAACATCTGGACACACCAAAAAGTCAATTACAGCCACGCCCTAAACCCAACAGGAAGTCGGCCACCTTCAATTTGCTGTAAATTTTTCAAACTTAATCGCTCCTCGGGAAATGACTTGCCTTTTTGGCGGCCTTATCATGAACCAAAACGCGTGAAATTTGGCGTGCACATCAGGACTGGCGAAAAATTTGATATTTTATGGGAGTTGCGCATATGTGTGAAAAAATGGCTCTATAGCGCCACCTGCAAAATTGAAACAGTGGTCATTAGGCCAACTTCCACAATGTTTTATTTACAGCTACAATATTTGGTGGGCATATGCACCACATCAGGACACACCAAAAAGTCAATCACAGCCACACCCTAAACCCAACAGGAAGTCGGCCATCTTGAATTTGCTGTACATTTGTCAAAATTTATAGCTCCTAGTGGATAAGTCTGAGAGAACTGAAATTTGGCCAGTACATGCACCAGACCTTTCTGATGAAAAGTTATCAAAAACTCAACCAGAAGCCAAAAGGTGTGGCCATGGCGGAGCCTCAAACAACTGATCCTTCGCCATGAAACAGGAAGTGGTGTCTAATTCTTCTCAACATGCTCCAATCTGCCTGAAACTTTACATGTATGATGACAGTCCTGTCCTGATGTCATCCACATAGGGATATTCATTGACAGTCATAGCGCCACCTTGTGGTTTCAGGAAATAGACATCTTTTACACTTTCATGCCCTATTGTTACCCGGTTGATCATATTCACTTCAAATGCAGTGACAACAGCCTAAACACATTGATGATGCATCCCAGTGAAAATGGTGACTTGTCATCAAAGGGCGTGTCTGTGGCGGCCAAACCAATTTCGATGTTTCGCCATGAAAATTTAACGATTCATATCTCAGCTGAACAACATCCTATCTGCCTCAGACTTCACATGCTGGATACCAGGTCCAGTCTGAACACATCCACACTCATAAATTTTGAAAAAGTCATAGCGCCACCTGTTGGTAATAGTAAGTTTAAGGCCTTATATTTTCAGGTACAATGGCCCCAAACTTGGTGATATCATGCTGGAAATTGGTCAGTCGAGTCTTCACCTCTTGACAATCACACACTGTGAAGGGTGTGACATTTCATGCAACGCTGTTGCCGTAGCAACCAAATATCGCCATGAAAAACAAAGCCCTTTCTGACAGGTTAGGAATACTCCAATGCTCACAAAAATTACCACACACATCACCATTGACCCAAGGAACAACACTGTATGCATCTCGGCACTGCACATGCTATAGCGCCCCCTACAGTATTTTTAACAAACAGCCCCCCCAGCACGTTTCACCTACATCCATGAAATTTGGGAGGCTTATAGAGCACATCAGGACGCACAAAAAAGCCTCTTGGAGCCATGTCCTAAACCCAACAGGAAGTCGGCCATCTTGGATTAATTGTGAGATTTTTGATGATTTTTCTCATTTTTGAGAGTTAATACCTCCTAGGGGATAATTCCAGGAGACCTGAAATTTTGTCAGTCCACACAGCAGGACTTGGTTTGGAAAAGTTATCAAAAGTTTAACCAGAAGCCAAATGGCGTGGCCATGGCGACCATTAGAGTTTTGATGCTTCGCCATGAAACAACAACTGCTGTATAACTCTCCTCTGCATGCTCCAATCTGCCTCAAACTTTCCATGTGTGATCACAATCCAATCCTGATCACATCTACAGGCCAACAGACACTCTCAGTTGCAGCGCCACCTGTTGGAGGGACAATAAATGCTGTATAACTGGCCTCTACATGATCAAATCAGCCTGAAACTTTTCATGAGTGATCAGAGTCCAGCCCTCATCACATCCACTGTTTGAAATACACTCTGAGTTACAGCGCCACCTGGTGGTGGATGGGCGGGAAATGCTGTATAACTAGTCTGAACATGCTCCAATCTGGCTGAAATTTTACGTGTGATTAAACTCTGGTCCAGATGTGATTCAGAGGCCGACACACACTCTCAGTCACAGTGCCACCTGGTGAACGTGCATGGATTCGCCGACCAGCGTGGATGCGAGGACCCGTCCATCGCTGCTTGCAGCTTTAATTTTTTATTTATTGTTACTTTTGTGAGTTTCAAGTGATTTCAGTGAGAATTGTGGGTTTTTCCTTCTTTAACTGAGGGGTACCAACAATTTTGTCCACGTGTGTAAATGCTGTTGTACAATACGATTACCCTCATTTCTAAATGCCTCTTTAATTTATAAACTTCTCTTTAGGCATGAGGATCGTCTGTATTAAAGATGATCTCATAACTGTTAGGAACATTGAATGATTGTAGGTGATAGGTCACCAAAATAGTGTTTCTCACTCATCTCTTGTGATATCTATCTATACTGATAGGTTTTCATGCTCACAACACTGCATTCCAAATACAACGCCACATTTTTGCATAATAAAAATGCAACTTTCTCCATGTCGAGTTTCCTGTCAGAGAAAAGCACCAACAGCTGAGGAGGCTGCAAAGTCACACTGAGAATTGAAAACAGTTGTGGGCTTTTAGAAATGGTTAGAAAACTATGCGATTTGTATAAATCCACCTAAACGGGCCAAAACAGTTTCCCAGCTGTTTTTCTTGGCCTTACCAACAATGGTGTTTTTCCCAAAGAAAAGCATATTTAACAGTAGTTTGGAAATGAACGCCATGTGCGTCTGGTTTTCCTGTGAGTCTTCGGGGAACGATGCTAAAATAGAGCTCATTATGCAACCTGACCTGCTTCGTTCAGTCCAAAGCTCCGGCTGTCCGTGTGTCTGTGTGTGTGTGTGTGTGATGTAACTCTGAATAAAATGACAATGTGTCTAATAGTACTTTACCACATTTACCCTAGCCAGACCACCCACAGTGAACAAACTTAATTTACATGCAGCTAATCTGGCTCAGTAAGTGTAACATATTTTAAAGCCTCAGTTGCTGTACAAGAAACGGCAGGTTAGATTGTGAAGAGGAGTGCACTCACTTGTGGAATTTGGAAAGCTTTATTCCAGACCAGGAAAGTCTCCAAATTTACTATAAACTGTCCAGAAAAGCAGAAATATCTTTGCAGGAGTACTAACTACAGGCTGCTTGTACCCGTTGACTCCTACAGAAAACCAACTGTGACGTATCAGGTGGTTCTACGATTATTTATGTGTAATTTTGTAATCATTTCTGTTGCTTGTCGGTTAATTGCTGCATTTTAAATCCCTTAATCTGGCTTATTTTCTTTTTCAGTATCTAAGATGTACATTATGACAAATCTTTTGTGAGATACAGACAGGTGACATTTTACAGAAGAAGCCTGAACCCTTGACCCCTGCACTGAGGAGATCCAGTGACTCTGTAATGCTGTGGGGGTCTGCTATGGTTTGTGTCCACTTATCCCCGATGTACGAAGGTTCATTGAGTAGTTTAACGTGTAGGACATCTGTATAAAACGCTACGGCCTTCACAGTGACCACATTTCAACCCACTTAAACACCTGTAGGACAAATCTTCATCCTCCCAGGAGAGTCCAGGAGAATCAATGCCGAGATGCAGTAAAACTGTTTTGGGGCCATGTGGTGGCCTAACACCTTACTAAACACCTTTAAGCCCTTTACAGGGCACTCATCGAAGAATTTTGAAGTTCAAAATTTCAACCTTAGTGTTATTAGAGGACATACGTCTTTCTTACTTTTGTGACATTTTTCAAAATTTTCATGTTGGAATTCAAGGTCAATGAAGTTACCATATATGGTTCCTTGACTGTTAGTGGTTAAAAAGAAAGAATTCCATGAAATGTATATGTCATCATTTAGCACAACCGCTCAACCTTACAATGTGTGAGTTTCATCAACTAACTAATGGTTAGTTCTGATGTTTTAACTGCAAATATGGAAGAAGACCGAACTGCAAGTCCGTTTTTTTTTTTTACAAACTTTGGAGAATAGAGAACATTTGAGACCTTCCAGGCCTCTGCTGATTGGTCAAATGCCACGATGTCATGTTCTGTAACTTAGATTGATGTTCTGTGATTGGCTGGGTGGAAACCACATGCTTCTTGACCTCACTGAGAGCAATGCCATATTTAATGTGTGCAGAAGTTAGCAATATGATCACTTGCCTGATGAAGAGTGAAGACACTTTGTTTGTTTGTATTTAATTTATATGTTTAGTGTTTTTTCCTTTTTTGTTGTCTGTTGTATCACTTTAAGAAATAATGGACCTGAAGAAGTGCAAGTATCCAAAAACAAGTAAAGCACTCAGAGAGCTCAGTGCTCTGCCAAGGCTGCTCAGTTGTGTCATTTCCAGTGGCTGAAGTCTTTAAAGAATATTGTGGTCCTCAGCGTGGATTAGTAGTAGGATCACAATCATGGGATCGTCAGCAGGCAGCTGGCGTAGTGTTTAATGGTTGTCATGGTTACACAGTGTTTCCCCTCCCATATAACCAGCGAGGTGGCCCGCCTCGTCGGTATAGGGCACCGCCTCATTAAAATACTGCCGACATTGCCGCCTCACTGGTCCGCGGCAAACCCCCTCTAACCCCCCACCCCCGGTCAACAACTTTCAGCTGAAAGTGACCCCACCACCTCACAGCCATTTCAACCCAGGGGAAACACTGTTACAGTGATGCCGTGTGGCTACCTGACAATGATCCAGAAATCTTTATCAAATCCGTGGATCCAGACTATAAGCTGCATCACTGCCAGAATCTAATCACTTGGTCCTTGTCTCATTTCTGACCTTCCCTAAAAATTCCATCCAAATCTGTTAGTCTGTTTTTGAGTAATGTACAGACAGACACACAACACCCGTCGTCACATAACTCCGCCTCCTTGACAGAGTAATAAAATACATTAGATATATCAGACTAATAAAACAAAGCGTAGAGCTTTAGAAGCACTTTTGCTTTTTAAAACTGCAAATCATCTCTTACATTTTCCTTCAATCCTCAGTCCTGACCTGTGTATCTCAGGCAGCTAAAGCTGGAGAGGGAAAGATTGTCATTAGTTTGTGTTCCAGGAGGTATCGGCAGTAGGAAGTGAGTCTATGTTCACTGAGCTCCTGTGTTTGTTTGTGTCTCTCAGGACTGAGTCTGGAGCAGGTGGACATCCTGTGGCACTGTCTAGTGGAGGACGCTGAATGCTACGACGACGCGCTGCACTGGTTCCTCAATCAGGTCCGCAGCAAGGACCAGCACGCTATGGGCATGGAGACCTACAAACACCTCTTCCTGGAGAAGGTACGCTACAATACACAAGACTCACAAGTTTACTAAGCTGCAGGTTTTCTCTGTTACTTTGAATCTACTTTTGAAAAACCTGGAAAACTGCTGAAGTGAAAATGAGAGATTAGTAAAACATAGCAGCTACCAAATGAGGCATGACTTCGCTAATCCGTGACCGATTTCCTTCTTTTGTTACGTGTTGCTCAGAGGTACTTTCTAAACCACTGTCAGGTGAACGATGAAACATGTTCCCTTTTTCAGTTTTTTTTTTAATTTTCTATTGCATTTATTAAACTTTAATCATATTTAGTACATGTTTTTCTTTAGTTTATTTTCTTCGTTTTCAAATCGTTCTTGTACATGTAAACACCAATATAAGTGTCCCAATGAGTGTAAATAGGAATAATATACCACTCATACTGTGTATTTGCAACCTTAAATGTATATAAACTGGTGTATGTGTAGGAATGTTTTCATTTTCCTGACATTAAAGGTTAAATTAGGGACATGATGAAGAACTGGCTTTGGTACATAAGATGTTTGAAAATATAAAAGAACTTGAAAAAAATCAAGCAGGCATAGAACAATGGTAGCACATTAGACAAACTGCAGTTAAAATGGTTCATGAGGATGTCTTCCAGATAGTTTAACTGGTTGAGCGAGTGACCCATGAACGCAGCAGCCTGGGTTTGATTCCAGCTCACAGCACTTTACTGCATATCTTCTCCCCGTTCTTCTCCCTGCCTTCCTGTCTGCCTATCAAATAAAGCCAACAAAAGACCAAAAAAAAGGTTCATGTGGATGCCATCTATGGAGCAGCCTCTTTGAAATCAAGGCTATTCCAAGCAAATTCCATAATCATACCAGATAATGACAAAGATAAAGCTGTGGTTTTGTGTTGTGGGTTTAGGAACTGGGACGTTTTTTAATTATTTTTACAGGAATGATTCTCTGGACAGCTCCAGTGAAGGCGCTGCTGTGTGTTGATTTGTTTTTGTTTGTGCTTCCAGATGCCGCAGCTGAAACCAGAGACCATCAGCATGACGGGCCTCAACCTCTTTCAGCACCTCTGTAACCTGGCCCGCCTCGCCACCAGCGCACTGGACAACGCCTCCAGCTGTGAGGTATGCAGGCTCTTTAACCTAGTATTCCAGCAACAAATGCAATCTTCAGTCAGATTTGAGTAGATGGTTAATTTGTTCCTGTGTGTCTCCAGCTGTGTGGGATGGACCAGCTTTGGGGGATCGCGCTGAGAGCTCAGTCTGCTGATATCAGCCGTGCTGCCATCCAGTACATCAACTCCTACTACATCAATGGTCAGTGTGCTGCCATTTACATACAGAGCAGTTCCTGATGCTCATTTTACTGTTGTGGATGCATTTTGATCAGAGCCAAGCTTCAATCAGTAGATTATCTTCATTTTCTCTCATCAAAACAAGAATTCTTGAAAAAAACCCCAAACCTTTTCATTTGACCATGGATTTTTACCCTTGTGTGTGTCCAGCCGGTAAGACGGGCCTGGAGAAGGAGCAGGAGTTTATCAGGAAGTGCATGGAGAGCCTTCTGATGGCCTCAGCCAATCTTGAGAAGGACTCTCACTCCAGCCTGACCAGCATTGAACGGGGGCTTCTCATGCTCAAAACACACCTGGAGGCCTTCAGACGCAGGTACACACCCCTGAGATGTTTAGAGCGGCGCGCTGTGTTGCTAAGATTATACACTTTGTAGACATCAGCAACACATTGTTTTGTTTTGTGTTTCTGGCAGGTTTGCCTACCACCTGCGGCAGTGGCAGATCGAGGGGACGGGAATCAGCAGCCACCTGAAGGCTTTGAGTGATAAACAGTCTCTGCCGCTGAGGATCGTCTGTCAGCCTGCAGGCCTGCCTGACAAGGTGACACATTCACATTGGACACAAAAAGCTGCTGATCCCCACTTACAAAGAGTTACTGTACAGCTTTTAGCTCCTGCGCTGTAACATCACTGTGGATTAACTAATGCTGGATAGCAACAGCCTAAATGACACTTCTGAAGGTGACAATCCATTTTTATTGTGCTTTATGTGTCTTGAAAACTGTGAGAAAGAATATATTGTTGCTTAAACTATCCTTCCTCAGGCACCTCCTCAACTACATAGCCTCCCAGCTTTACACGCCAATAAGAAGTTTGTCTATTTTCTACATAGAAACTGGGTAAACAATGGGTTGTTGGACTAGAAGTTTGATTTCATCTGATAAACTCAATACACACATGAATTAAGGACAACACATAAAATGATCGCTTTAAAAGAAAAAATGATCAGGAGAATAGTTTTGCTCAACGCTGTTAATCATAAACACAGGGAGAGTCTTCTTCCTGAACAGAGCAGTTTAGCAGTGTTTAAGCAAAATACACTGTAACAGCTTGTTTAGGACAAATGGATCAAATTTTTTTTGAACTGGAAAACTGGAAGACATGTTCCAGGAACACATGAGGCTTTCATTCATTTGCTTAAACAAGACACAATATGGAACGTCTAATGAACACCTGTCAGGCAAAGCAGGGGAATCATTTTCAAAATACTTGGATTATGATTTTAGTATATGTTATGGCACGAGGATCTTCAGTACTGCCACTGAGACATCAAAGACTGAAATGTTCAGATAATTCATACAGTGCCAGCCTTTGTTTTATTAGAACATACAGGAGATTCCTAAACCCCAGATTAAATTAAAACTTCAATCTAAATCCTTACCTCTTAAATGATCCAGCCTTAGTTTAAATGCTGCTGTCTTCTTTGCAGATGACCATTGAGATGTATCCCAGTGACCAGGTTGCTGACCTGCGGGCTGAGGTGACCCACTGGTACGAGAACCTGCAGAAGGAGCAGATGAACCAGCAGGCTCAGCTGCAGGAGTTCGGACAGAGCAGCCGGCAGACGGGTGACTTCCCAGGTCGGCGGCCTCATCACACAAAAAAAACGTCTCTGAATCAGATAAACAGTCGTCACACTGTCAGTAGGTCCACCTGGCTTGATGCTGTTTTCAGAGGGTCTTTGAACTTGTTCAACATGTCTGTCATTTGACCTGCAGGTGGTTTGATGGGACCAGTCAGGATGATCTCCTCTGGACATGAACTTACCACAGACTACGATGAGAAGACTCTGCATGAGCTGGGCTTCAAAGACATGCAGGTCACTGTCTGGTTCATGACCTCGTGTTTTCACTACAGAATTAACGACAATACAGTTTTACTGAAGACTAAATAAAAGATGGTTTCATCATCTTTTAGTTTTTTTTTCTAATCATATAAATGGAAACTGATTATCCAAAAACTGCTTTTGATTAAAGGTGTCCAACATGGATGATTGAACACTGAGCCATGTTTGTCCGTTTGATCCCAGATGGTGTTTGTCTCTCTGGGAGCTCCACGACGGGAGAGGAAGGGGGAGGGCGTCCAGCTGCCTGCCTCCTGTCTGCCTCCTCCCCAGAAGGAGCACATTCCCATGCTGCTGCTCCTCCAGGAGCCACACCTCACCACACTCTTTGACCTGCTGGAGATGCTGGCCTGTTTCAAACCGCCCAGCCCCAACACTGAGAAGGTCCACGAGAGCCCAGAGGTAGGCGTCAGTGATGGGATAAGCGTAGCAGAGATGTGTTGATGACTTATACACTGTTGACCATATGAAACAAATGAAATAATGATTCTGATTATGGAATTTTGATTGGTAATTAATCTGATAAAGCTGGTAATGCTGCAGGATAGAGATGTCTCTTTAAACACAGTTCTGAGTGAAGTCTTAGGCTACGTTCACACTGCAGGCGAAAGTGGCCCAAATCCGATTTTTTTTTTTTTTTTTTGCCCCTATGCGACCTGTATCTGATCTTTTCATGACGGTCTGAACGACACAGATCCGATTTTTTCAAATGCGACCCAGGACACTTGGACATGTGGTCCTAATTCCGATACGTATCGGATCTTTTGCCATGCGGCTTCAGTCTGAACGGCCAGGTCACATTTATCCGACCTATACGTCATTGGTACACGACAAATGTCACTATTCTGTGTTCAAGTAAAACACCTCTTCGGGCTGTCGAAGACGTGTCTTGCCGTGAGAGTGTTAAAAAGAGGCGCTCACATATGTACGTGAAGGTCGTCCTTGTCATTCTAAAATTCTGAATGAAGTCCACATCTATGAAGCCTCTCACATCACTATCCACCACTCCTGGCTGCGACTCCACACCCACACAGTTCTCTGGACAGACGTTGCTGCCACTGCCCCACAAAACGCCAGGGACAAAATCCTGGCTCTCTTCCTTCTTAACCTTCTCCTTAAAACGATTCAGTTAAAAATATGTTGGCTCCAGCTGGACAACAACTTTAAAATGGCCAGACATGCTCTGCTGTTAGTGTCCATGTTTACTTCCGTAAACACTGAACACGCTCTCTGCGTGTCGTTGTTGTGTCCTCTTCTGCGCACGCGGGAACCTTTAGGGTCGTATGAGGTTCACACAGGAGATCACATACAAGTCGCATTTAATTGGAAATGTGAACAAACTCGCAAAAAAATCGGATTTCACAAAAAAATTGGAATTGAGCATTAAGCCCTGCAGTGTGAACGTAGCCTTTGACACAGAGCAGGCAGCACAGCAAGGACACAGTGGAGGAAATGAAGCATCCCTCAGGTTATAACTTATTTGAGTCAGTGACAAGTGCAATATTATGTGTGGTACGGGAGACAGGAGTATGTCATCAACCATCTGTTAAACAAGCAGAAAAAATTATTAAATAAGTCACTGCCTAATGTACACACAGCTTTTATGAAGACATGCAGGCGCACCAAATACAGGAAATGCTTGATCCCATTAAGCTCTGGATCTGAAAATTAGTTGATTTCTTGTAGACCAGTGAGTCTAGAGGAATGGGGGAATGAAAAGCCTTTCATTACTTCTCTCTACCAGCAGAACTAGTACACTACGTTAAACCAACGGCTTTATATGACCAAAAACCCATCAAAAATGATTTGAAGCTGCTGTTAATGCTTTAGTAGCCTTAATGTAAAAAGAGGTAAGGGGGCACACAGGTAGCTCAAATGGCTGAGCGGGCGAAGGTTTGATTCCCTTTGCTGCAGGTCTTCCTCCATTCTTCTTCCTGCTGTCCTGTCTGACTCTCGGTTTGCTTGTCAAATAAAGCCAAAACAATAACTTATAAAGAAGACAAAGAGACAAGGTGTACACTAGGGCTGTTACGATATACCTGCAGTGACAATATCCATACTCAAAATACTAATACATGTGATTGTATCAGAAAGGATTCAGCACCACCTAGTACACAGGTGTTGTTCCTGTGTTGGAGTAAATAATTCAATGTGTTTTTTTATTGTAGACGTGGTGAATGCTTTAGAAGTACTTAATTGTATTAGAAAAATAAAATAGTCAGTGAAATCTATTATAAACATTGTCTTTCTTTAAATTTTTGCATTTCTGATATTATTTTTCTGATGGTTTATTATATCTGTATCAGGCACACAACTATTCAGCTTCAGCTTTGTCATTCAGCAGTTAAACAAAATGACATTTCTCACATCCATTCACAGCGCAGAAAAAGTGTGAATAGTATAAAAAAATTCTAAACAAATTTAAGGTACATTAAAAAAGACTAAACTAAAAACAGAAGCATACATCAGACAATCATACTCACTACTGGGGTGACAGTGGGTGAAATTAGTGTGACTGCAGTAATCTGTTATTATTATTAATGTACACGAGTGCTGAATGATCACATATTGTGCTAATTATACATAGGATAGTGTAGAATATGATTCTATAAGTGCAGCCTAAGTGGTAACGATACATGGTAAAGAACATAAATATCTGTGATGCAGTGTAATTAATAAATAATACAGTGAAAGTGGTAATTAGCATGGTGGGTATGTAATCACACAGAGCAGTGTCTGTAGTAGTTGTGTACACATAAAAATGTCATATTGGATCTAAAATTCCATATTAGTTCAACTCTATAAAGTGACCTTTAGCATTTCACGCCTCAGTTTACTACTCCTGCAGAACGACTTGCTGTAAGGCTCATGTTAAAATAGCTTCTTTTCAGACCATTGCCTAAAATAACAGGTTTTGTGTTTCTCTCCTAGAGTGCACGGTGTGAGGAGCTTCACCTTCATGCAGAGAATCTGTCCCGCCGGGTCTGGGAGCTTCTGATGCTTCTTCCTACCTGTCCCAAAATGCTGCAGGCCTTCCAGAACATCTCAGACGACGCGGTCAGTCGCCTCGCTCAGCACGTTCCTGCCATTACTTTACATTTGCATTAGTTCTCATCACTGAATCATGCGAGGTGTTGTTTTTGTGTGTGTGTGTGTGTGTGTGTTTGTGTGTGTGTGTGTGTGTGTGTGTGTGTGTAGAATGGAGATGGCCTGTGCTGGAAGGAGCTGCTGAGGATTAAAAGTCCTCACAAGCTGCTGTACGCTCTGGAGATCATTGAAGCTCTGGGAAAACCCAATCGACGCATTCACAGAGAGTCAACTGTAAGAGACACCTTATTTTTTAATTAAAATCCTTTTTCTTGTCTCTTTTTTTTATTATTGCCGTTTTACTTTGTCAAATCGAAACAAGACAAATTCATAATAGCCTAGAATAATCCCATGTACTTTTCCAGACCTGACAGCCTTAAACAGTGAATGGGACTGCTGACTCATTTGATACTGTAAAAATAGAACTTAGAAACCTTAAAATGTTGCTAAATATATTCTATACTTCTGTATAATGTTTTCTGTGAGATGTGGTTGAAAATGCGGTTGACCTTGACTTAAGGTTGTGTGATTAAATTACTAGTGAAATGGTCAATAATGAGCTTCTACACTCAGAAGAAATTTTGTTTCACATCCTTAAATAAAAGCAGTTTAAGACAATTTAAAAAAAATTGAATTTTCACAAGCATTTCTTTTTGACATGTTTGTCTTGTTTGTTAAACCCTGCATGTCTGTTTCCAGGGCAGCTACAGTGATCTGTACCCAGACTCAGATGACTCCAGTGAGGATCAGATAGAAAACAGCAAGAACACCTGGAGCTGCAAGGTACAGCAGAATGCAGACAGCTGGAATGGAAACCCACTGAGTGAAAAAATTGCTCTAAATGCTGACTTTGATTGATTTTGTTCAGTTTGTCTCATCTGGAGGTCTGCAGCTGCTCTTAGAGATCTTCAACTCGGGCATTCTTGAACCCAAAGACCAGGAGTCCTGGACTGTGGTCAGATAGATTTTTTCATTTCACAGTGCACATTGTGTTTTTTTCAACATAACTGGACACAGTAATGAGGAAATACAGCCTCAGTAAGGATGTATTTTTGCTCTTCCTCCCGTTGTTGTCCACAGTGGCTGCTGGACTGCCTGGCCTGCCTGCTGAAGCTGATCTGCCAGTTCGCTGTGGACCCTGCAGACCTGGACCTGGCCTACCACGACGTCTTCTCCTGGTCTGGCCTCGCTGACAGTCAGCGCAAACGGGCATGGCCGGGCAAATCCCGCAAATCCACCGTAGAACATGGGAAAGGCCTACACATTCCTCGACTGACCGAGGTACTTCACATGCTGACTGCAGAGGGGCTGCACATCAGGAACTGACCAGAAATCAGCTCTGGTTTCGATGAATTGATCATCAGCTGGTGTCTGTTGTTTACAGGTGTTCCTCAGCCTTGTTCAAGGCACCAACCTGATCCAGCGTCTGATCAATGTGGCCTACACCTACGACAACCTTGCACACAGGTGTGCAACACAGGAGTTCAAGAAATCTGATTCTGTATATGCACATACATTATTTTAAATCTCCAAATACAGCAAAGATAATTCATGTGTTTTGCTTTTCTCCTACAGAGTTCTGAAGGCTCAGTCTGACCACAGGTCTCGGCATGAAGGTGAGAATATGCACATTTATTGGCTTCTGTGTTTCATATTTTCAAACAATGCTAAAATTGTTACATGAGGAAGAAAGATGAAAAATTAAATCAAAACTAAATCACGAGCCAGCAGGCTTGGTGCAGAAGAAGAAACCAGTCAATCAATATTTATGTTCAACATGACGGTGAGGCTTGTTTTCCTGCAGTGACTCACTACTCCATGTGGCTGCTGGTGAGCTGGGCTCACTGCTCATCCACTGTCAAGTCCAGTCTGGCTGACAGCGACCACCTCCACGACTGGCTGAAGAAGCTCACCCTGCTGGTGCCTGAGGTGAGCCAGAACATCCACAGCTCCTTCACAAGTCACTCATTCAGTCTAAGCTCAGAAAGAGGAGGAAAATAAGAGGTTGATGCTACACTTTGAATGAATCAGATTTGTGTTTCACTGCAATATAAAGTCCTGCACCTCTGTGGAACCAACACAATCATGGTTAGAAGTAGACAGAACTCAGAAAAGTTTTCTCTGCACTATGGCAAAGTTATATGGCCATTAGTCATGAAAAAGGAAATTTGACACCTGCAGTCATTTCGTGTACCCACAGGTGTTAGCAGTACCAATGTTGTTTTTGTTTGGTTTTTAAGGTTTCGATATTGCCTTTTAGTCTCACTGTTGGGTTATTCACTTATGACTGGGAGCTGCGTGTTTCTGCATAGCAGATCAGCCATTCTGTATGAAAGCAGTCAGTGTGATAGTTATGCATCACCAAGCATTCCCATCTGACCTAGAATGGCACCGAATTACAGGATTAAATACCCGACATCTTCATCTCAGTTGAGCATTCACTGATTGCTGGCAGGAACCTTGTTTAAATAACAGCAGCTGAAGCCAAAATGTCAAACCTGGCCAACAAAAACCCAAGCAGCTGATACATTTTACATCTATGAATCAGAACAAAGCCGTTCAGTGAGAGTTCAGGTATATCCAGCGTTTTCATCAGTTTGCTGACGTGTGTGTGTTGTTGTTGTTGTTTTCAGCCGGCAGTGCGGCATGAGGCGTGTAACGGCCTCTACAAGCTCTCTCTCTCTGGTTTGGAGGGAGGAGAGTCCATCAACAGATCCTTCCTGCTGCTTGCTGCCTCCACGCTGCTCAAGTTCCTGCCTGATGCACAGGCCCTCAAACCACTGAGGGTGGGTGTCTCACACACACACACACACACACACACACACACGTACAGAAAGAACAGTGTGCAAGCTACACTCTGTGTCCGTAGTCCTCTGGGATGATGATTTGACTCAATTTGAGCTTTGCTACAGTGAATCCAGTTTGTCTCTAGAAGACATTGTCTCTTTGGTGAGATTAATGCTGGAGACACTGGGACACACTCAGCGTGGACGTCATCATGACTGACACCTGTACTGCAGATCATTAACCCACTCCCATTCTACGAGTGCTCTTTAAATTACCGTAACTCCTCAACCATTTGGGTTAGAGAGAAAATTCAAACAGTTCCTGAAAGAAGAGAAGATGCACTTTACAGGGTATTACGGTAAGTCAAAAGAACCACGTGCAACGGTGTTCATCACAAAATCCCACGGGAACAACGCCGCTCCCATTTTACAAGTATTAGAAAATTTTAATTTTTACAAATATTTTTATTGTAGTTTATATTTTACATTTTTGTTTAATATTTTGTTCATGTTCAACTCCAGCTCCTAATTTAGTAAAATCCTGAAAAATTCAAGTCAGTTTTGTCTTGTTTTTTTCACTTTAAGCGATTGTTTCATTGTTGAAACGTGCAGTTTGTCAGATATTGCTAGATATTGAAAGCTTAGGTTGTTCTGAAAAGAAGGGTCAAAACAATCATTCACAGTATAATTTCTGACTCTTTTACAGCCCAAATAAAAACATTCATTCCTGAATGACCCTTGGGTGTTAAAGGGTTAACATTTAGCTGTAGAAGTTGTGCGTAGAAACCCTCAGTAGTCACAAACAAAATGTCCCAGAAAGAATATCTTTTATCAGACTCTGTAATCCTTTTCTAGGGATGCTGCTGAGCATAGGATGTGTGCGTTTTTCTGTTAGGGACAATGTTGACCATAGCTTGTATTTGCAGGTGGAGGACTATGAAGAGGAGCCTCTGCTGAGGACGGGCTGTAAGGAGTACTTCTGGCTTCTCTGCAAACTCATCGATAACATCCACGTTAAAGATGCCAGCCAGGTGGGAATGTCACACCTCAGTGCTGATGATCACATCAACCTATAGCCAGATGATACACTGAGTTTATTGAACAGTTACTGGTGTTTCTGTGATTTTTGCATTGAACTGGTGCTAGTATTGGTCTGTTTGAACTCACAGAAGGTCTCTCCCTCTCTGTCGCTGGCCGGCTCGATGCAGACCACCCTGCTGGACCTGGACGCTCTGGCCCGACACCTGGCTGACTGCATCAGGAGGTCAGACACTCACAACCTGAACACGTGTGATGCAGTGAACGGCACATTGTGTTTTTAGTTTGTTAAAGGTTTTTACTGCTAATATTTCTCAGGATTGTAGGTCTTATAATGAAACCAGTAAACAAGTTTTTCTACACTTTCACAGAAAAATCTCTACATTTGGCACTACTTTGATGAAAAGGAATAATCCATGTTGTGTTTATAGCTCCTTTGGTCTTAATTTGTACTTGTGCTGATTAAAAGCAGACAATTAACTATTAGTGTTATTTCTCTATTTCGATGATCTATGCCTCCAAGCTTTTTCATCATCCATGTAAAAAATGCAGCTGTCTTCACTGTGTGTGTGCGTTTGCCCAGCCTGCAGTGATCTCAGTGTTCCTTTCCTCACCAGCCGTGAGATCCTGGACCAGCAGGATGGGACTATCGAGGACGACGGCCTGACCGGCCTCCTGCGTCTCGCCACCAGCGTTCTCAAACACAAGCCTCCCTTCAAGTTCTCCCGCGAGGGGCAGGAGTTCCTGCGGGATGTCCACAACCTCCTGTTCCTACTCCCCAGCCTGGCCGACCGTGCTCAGCCCAAATGCAAGTCCCACGCTGCCAGAGCCGCCGCCTACGACCTGCTGGTGGAGACGGTGAAGGGTTCGGTGGAGAACTACCGGCTGCTCCACAACTGGGTCATGTCACAGCACATGCAGGGTGAGGATGCAGGCCGCTTAGTTTTCTTTTTACGAGGTATATAGCTATTTTTTTGACAGTGTTTTTGAATATAGCTCTTTTAGTTTCGAGTGATGGAATACTGACGATTACTGATCAATAACTGATCACAACGTTGATGAATTTCTTACAAGTTTCACGTGGACTGGCCGTTCAGATTCAAATACACTGAGTGCAGAGGACATTTAATCATTTAGTGCAGTGTCCAGCCCTACCACAGCCACAAACTGCTGTTAAATGTTTAATTTTTAGATTTTTCTGGACTTCCAACTTAATACCAGCTGCCTTCAAAGTTTGAAGCATATTGGAGGAACAGTGGTGAAGACACACACACCAATTGATTTATGAGTAAGATAAAGAGAGTACCTTTAAAAGAGGCATTGGTTTAGTTTTGGCTTTCAGGAGGAAGATAAGCATCAAGTAGCTGTAGCTGGCAGATAGAGAGCAACCACTATGTAGCAGCAGGTGAAGCCATTTAAGCGTCCACCTGGTGCAGATCTCTGTTGTAATTTACATAATTTATTTGAAGACGTGTCTCTGTCTGTCTGTTTGATGAGTAACTGGTCATTTACATAGGAACTCGTCTGCAAGCTACACTCTGTGTCAGTAGTCCTCTGGACAGTGATCTGACTCAATTTGAGCTTTGCTACAGTGACTCCAGTCTGTTTCTCCACGACATTGTCCCATAGGTGGGACTAATGCTGGGGAGACTGGGACAGCCAAAACCAGAACTCAACAATGGAGTAAATGTGCTTTGAAGTGAAAACGGTGAACTAAAAGTGTCTGAAAAGTTCCATAGAGCTGCAGAGTTGGTCATTACTGCAAATACTTCCTGAAACAGCAACCAGACTCTTCAAAAAGACGCTGAACATTCAGACTTTCTTCTGTTCTTTCTTCTCCAGCCTCTCACGCTCCATATAAGTGGGACTACTGGCCCCATGATGATGTGCGAGCTGAGTGCCGCTTCGTGGGTCTCACCAACCTGGGTGCAACTTGCTACCTGGCCTCCACCATCCAGCAGCTCTACATGATCCCTGAGGCCCGCCAGGCTGTCTTCACTGCCAAGGTCAGTACCTGCGAGACACGCAGCAGACCGAGGACAGCAGGAAAACATTCAGATTTGAGCCAGTTGTAGTTTCTCATCTTGTGTGTGTCTGGTTGTGCAGTATGCTGAGGATATCAAACACAAGACCACGCTGCTGGAACTGCAGAAGATGTTCACGTATCTGATGGTGAGTTTGACATTTGTAGCCTCAGCTCTTTTATTTTCCTCTTCTGTTTTAGATTTTAATAACACCACCTGCTTGATGTTAGCTGAAAAACTCAGTTGACCAGCTGTTATCTGAAAAACATGAAATTATTTGTCTGAACTGCTGTGTCTTTGTTGCTGAGAGCCGCAGACAGAGAGGGGAAGTTACCAAGTACTGTGCGGTGGACTGAGTGTTTTTTATTTGTTGTGTGTACGATGTGTGTTCAGGAGAGTGAGAGGAAAGCGTACAACCCCCGGCCATTCTGTAAAACCTACACAATGGACAAACAGCCTCTGAACACTGGTGAGCAGAAAGACATGACGGAGTTCTTCACCGACCTCATCACCAAGATCGAGGAGATGTCCCAGGACCTGGTAAACACACACACCTTCACATGCACGGTAGTTCACAAAGAACAGAACAATAATAGATTCTCACTAGTGTACCGGATATGTGACAGAAACATACTGTCGTTATTTACATGTTTTCTGGCATTTACCAGTACTGTAAGGATGACGATCAGACAGTCAAATTCAGGAAAAAAAACATATGTTATTTATAGAGCGTTCTTCCTATCAAAAAAATCAAGTTTTAGACAGTTAGATTTGCATATTTAACAGCATGAATAATAGTTCAGGATGGTGACCTGTGAGAACCATAAATGGAATAAAAATGTGACTCATCTATTAATGAATGGGTCTTCTCTTTCCTATGTTCACAGAAAAACACAGTGAAGACTCTGTTTGGAGGCGTCATCACCAACAACGTTGTCTCTCTGGTGAGTTCAAGGACACATTTATTTTAAAACTTTGATTTGAAATGAAAGATATTCAACTTAGAATTTAGGTTTTTTTCTTTTCAAAAATATCATTTTTTGATATAAGGCATTCTGTATTTTCATTTTTTCTTACTTGTAATATTATTAATAAACAAAAAAATCTTTGTCATTTTAATCAATGCAAAAAATTTTATACAGCTGTTAAATGTAATTTAAAATATGATTTTGAAAGACTTTGTCCTACATCATAGCAAACCTCTGATGAATGCTTGTTTCAATTTAGTGCGGAACTGAAGCAGTTGGATTCAGAGTTACAGCTGATGTTAATGCATTTATCACTGGGACAGTTTGGGTGAAGCTTTATTCTGCCCTTCCTGTAGGACTGTGACCACGTCAGTCAGACTGCGGAGGAGTTTTACACTGTCAGATGTCAAGTGGCAGATATGAAGAACATCTATGTGAGTATTAAGGATGGGAATCTTTTTTCGCTTCTCTGCTGCAACATGGGATCAGACCAGAGAGCTGGATTGAGTTATGTGACGATCGTCTTGTGTTTGTTCTTTTGTCTATTAATCTGTCTTTTCGTCTGTGTGCAATATTACTCAAAAACAGAATAGCGAATTTGGAGGGAAGGTCAGAAATGACACAAGGACCAAGTGATCAGATTTTAGCAGTGATGCAGCTCATGGTCTGGATCCACGGGTTTGTTAAAGATTTCCGTATCATTGCGGGATAGCGGCACAGAGTCACTGTAACCATGACAACAAGTGAACGCTACATCAGCTGCCTGCTGAAGATCACATGACTGTGATCCTACTACAAATCCACCACTGAGGACTTATCAGGACTTATCCATCAGAAATGGTGCACCGGCTGAGCAGCCTTGGTGGAGTACTGCTCTCTGAATGCTTTTCTTGTTCATTAAGCTGTCATGACGCAGGTCTTTGGAAACAAGAAACAGGCACACCGATCAGACAGAGCGTTAAAACCGTCTGCCTAATTTTGTGTAGGTTCCCTTTATGAAGGTAATAAAGTTCTAAGTCTTTGGGATATGGAAACTGGACCTCTGCATTGGCATGTTTTCAGTAGGGCTGGACCCGAATATCTCAATATTGGGTCATGATGGTGGTATCTGAATATTCCAAATATTCAGATTGCAACCCCTACCCCTGTCCAATGATGTCACAGGATCGGTATTCGTCTGTCCCCTTGTTTGACGTAACGACCTGAACCGACTATTTGGATATTCGTCATTAGTCGCAGCCGAATATCCGGAGCCCTGAAATTGCTATTCGGACCAGCCCTGGTTTTCAGCATGTCCTTTGGGTCCTGTGGGCTGCAGGTGGGCTTCTGTGGGTCAGCCTTGTTCTGGTACATCCCATTGCCAGGCTTGCGCTAGCGGATCGCCACAGCGCCATTGGTGCATCGTTTTGCTGGATGGCGCAGTCATTCTGAACCGTGTGAGCCACAGTGGCGCTCTATTTTTCTTGTAAAAAGCAACAAAAAGGGTTCGACTTACTTTTTCTTCGAAACGCCCGAGTGATAATAGAAGAAAAACAAACTTTTTCTCTCGGCAGGCGTCTGAAATGGTCGGAGCCACCTGAATCTTGATCTCGCGCCCGGGTCATGACCTGCTCTCGGCCAATCACAGAAAAGCATGCTGTTTTTACTGCGTGAAATCTCTGAACGGTGTGCCACAAGGCGAGTCTTTTGCAATCAGGAAAAGCGAGAAAGAGGAGGTTTTTGTTGAGTTTATGCTACAGTTATGAGATATGGTACATAGTGAGGGTTGAAGAATTGGACATAGGAGGAAAAGAAGGTAAATTGGACATGAAATTAATATTTTTATGGGTCAGAAAGGTTTAATCATGAACATGTTTCAGGTACAGGTTTTTACATGGCCAAATGCATATATACATGGGAATGTGTCTTCACCCCTGACTGGCTGTTTTTACCTAAAGAACATTAAATTTGGATCTGAAAGTTTAGCAAAATGATATAGACTCGCACTTTGTGATGATATTTATATTCAGGACTTAGACTTAAACATTTCACGTTGGTGGGGGGGTCGTCAAAGGTTGTGAACCCCCCACCCACCCACCCCAATCCCGAACATTCACATATATGTTTTTAAATACTTTAATTGCAGCATGAAGCAAACCAGCCTGCAAGACTCCATTTTTTCCGCTATCACTGACACAGAAATTTGTGGCTTTTTGTGGCTCATTGTTATTCTTATGAGTGAGCCACAGTGGCTCTTCATTTCAAATTCCTAGTGCAAGCATAGCGTTGATCTTTAATCAGATTTCCATGAGAAGTTTTGGGGGTGTGGTTGAGGCTGTAGCCATGGTGGGGTGTTCTTGGTCTGGACAAATACTTGAATTCAAAGTAACGTCCACATGAAGGTTTCCCAGCTTAACATTTCATTGTAACAAAATGATCACTGTTAGTCACATCACCTGTCGTTGGTTTTAACACCGTGGCTGATGGGTGCATGTAGAGTGATTCCATTTGCCTTTGTTTCGCTGTGTGTGCTAGTCTGTTATTAATAAGTTATAATGGTGGAGTTTGGTGTTTGGCTTTGTGAGTGTTAGTGTGTTGGCGATGGGGTATGAAGTATTCATAAATGACATCATCTTGCAAGTTAATTATTAAGTAATTGAATCGAAGATGTGCCCAAACACTTGCTGGTAGCGTGTCCTCGCTGAACACTGTCTGTGTGCTGCACGGAAGCTGCACACTTTAACTTTCTATTCTGTCTGCACAAGGATATTAATGAAAGCTGAGACCGAGTCAGGTTTGGCACTTGTCAGTTGATTGAGCATCGTTGAAGATGTGAATCATGATTCTTCGATAGTCTTTTTTCACCATCTCCTTGTAAGCATGTAAAACACACCAATAATAATAAAAACATGAGTAATTTCTTTCTGCTCAATCAGAAGAAACAGTCTTGACGTAGAATGATAAACCTCAAAACCCAGAGTGCTTTGTTTTTTTTTCCTTGTGCCCCTCAGCTCCAGAGAGTACCTCTGTCAACTGAGTGTGACTGAAAAAGCAAAGCATTTTTACTCGTTTGTTCATAAAGCAAAGACACACAGCAGGCATTCCTTTCTTTGAGCTTCTCCCTGTCGTTGTTGTCGTTCTTCAGGAGTCTCTGGATGAGGTGACCATCAAGGACACTCTGGAGGGTGACAACATGTACACCTGCTCCCAGTGTGGCAAGAAGGTCCGCGCAGAAAAAAGGTTGGAACAAGTCTACATATTTGCAGTCTAAATGCATAAAGATTAAATATGCCTTTATTACTGCGTCTCACCACGTCCGACCTTTCTTCATACTCAGAGCGTGTTTTAAGAAACTGCCACGCATCCTGAGCTTCAACACCATGAGGTACACATTCAATATGGTGACCATGATGAAGGAGAAGGTCAACACTCACTTCTCCTTCCCGCTGCGCCTCGACATGACGCCCTACACCGAGGACTTCCTGATGGGCAAAGGAGAGCGCAAAGAGGGTTTGTCTCAACAGGATGTGCTCGGAATGACAGAAATATTGAACAGTTACTGACAAGTTGGCATTTTTGTTGTGCTATGAGGGCAAACAGCGGGTCATTTTCAGTGAATTTCTTGTGTATCTATAAGTTGAAATATGTTTTGAAGTGGTCTCTGCCATGTGCTTCAGGTTTCCGGGAAGAGGGGGAGACAAAGATCACAGAGAGCTATGAGTACGACCTCATCGGCGTCACTGTGCACACGGGCACAGCAGACGGCGGCCATTACTACAGCTTCATCAGGGACATCGTCAACCCACACGCCTACAAGAACAACAAATGGTGAGAGCTGACATGTTGAGTGTTAACTCTGAGGACTTCTCAGGTCTTTCTTATTCAGCAGTCAGTCACTGACAGATACGTTTTCAAAGTTCAGATTCATGGTTCTCAATCATGTATTTGTAGAAAAAAAACGACTTAAACGATTCTTGCAGGTATTTGTTCAATGATGCGGAGGTGAAGCCCTTTGACTCGGCCCAGCTGGCCTCTGAGTGCTTCGGTGGAGAGATGACGGTACGAACTGCAGTCAGTTGAAGAATCCTGACATTTTATTCCATCTGTCATCTTTGATCTCACTCACTTTATTTATCTTTCAGACTAAAACCTATGACTCTGTCACTGACAAGTTTATGGACTTCTCCTTTGAGAAGGTGAGGAACTGTTGTCCAGGCTGTATTTACATCATTTTTTTTATTACTTTGTTTGGTTGAGAAAGTAACAATAAAATATTGTTTGGGCTTTCAGACACACAGTGCCTATATGCTCTTCTACAAGAGAGTGGAACTGGAGGAGGAGAACGGGAAGGATTTTAATTTTGATGTCTCTCCTGATCTACTTGAGGTACTTCGGATCTTTTGTTTAAGTTTAAATATAAATATATTTGCTTTTAACTCTTAAATATTCCTGTGTATGTTTCAGTGGATCTGGCATGACAACATGCAGTTTCTCCAAGATAAAAACATATTTGAGCACACTTACTTTGGGTGAGTATTCAATCCATTGTTTTGACAGAATAAACTCTTGTC
The DNA here is from genome assembly GCF_021347895.1 of Acanthochromis polyacanthus. Lineage (NCBI taxonomy): Eukaryota > Metazoa > Chordata > Actinopteri > Pomacentridae > Acanthochromis > Acanthochromis polyacanthus. The sequence goes on from NC_067115.1 coordinate 43,028,412, forward strand.
AGTCTTTATAATCATGTTCGTGCTTTAATTGTTGCTCATTATTTTCTGCAGGTTTTTTTAATACTTTATTTTTATATTTTTGCTTTTACAATACAAAAACAACAAAAAAAGAACAGTTTAACAACAGACAGATGGGGTCATCATACCAGTCAGGGAGTTTACCAGCATGTAAAATTAAGCTTACAGAGGTACAAAACAATATATAATAATGAAGTGGGTTACATCAGGATCAGGGCATACAAGACCATATTTCTTCAGGTCCTTTCTTTTGAGTCCTTAATGACCAGTTAAATCCAGATAACAAATGACATAGATAAACTAATCAAAATACATTAAAAAAAGAGAGAATGAGTCTTTGTAAACAGAGCTGAAGTAAACCAAAGCAGGAACATCAACATCACTCCTGATTGTAATGACATCCACTTTTTCCAGTATTTTTCTCCCTTTTTGGTGGCGTATCTTAAAGAAAATGTCATTTGTTCCATACTATGAATGTCCTGAATTATTTTTTTCATTCAGTGATTGTTGGAGATTCTTTATTCAACCATTTTTTAGTGATTGCTTTTTTTACTACCAGCCAATAAAATTTGCAATAAATATCTCTCCCCTTTCTTGAGCCCACCTGGTAAATTTCCTAAATATATCACGTCAAAAGTAAACTTGATCTCTGGTGTGATAATAAGTTTAATAGATAACAGGACAATCCCAGAATATATGGGAATGCCCTGCAGAGTTAGCACAACACAATCTGCAACACTGTCAATACTCAGGTTTATTGGTTTGTAATTGCCTAATTTTGGGGATGATAAAGAACCTCAAAATATTTTTCCAAGTAAATTCTCTCCACAAATGCGAATTAGAGGTAGTGGACTGTGTTTTACTTATATTTAACCATTCCTCTTCAGTTAACTTTTGCCTCTTTCTCCCATCTGGTTTTGACCCACATTGTAGAGAGCCCTCTTTCTTGCTGCAAGGATGAGTAGATTTTAGAAAAAAAATTTTGTTAGTTTTACTATTAATAACATCAACAAGAATATTAATCAGGCATTTTCCTCTCCCCTCAGTATTTTTAATGTTTGTCAAAGTAAGATCTTAACTGTAGATATCTGTAGAAGTCTTGCTTCTCCAAGTTATTATTTTGTATAAGTTGTTGAAAAGTCTTCAGATCCCCCTTGTTGGAAATCGTGCAGTAAGACGTGATCCCTCTGCTGATCCATTGCTTAAATCCACTGTTTTCTGCAGGTTCATGTGGCAGCTCTGCAGTAGTATTCCCAGCACTCTACCAGACCCAAAAGCTGTCTCCCTCATGACTGCCAAGGTGAGAAATGCAGCCAAAGTTAAACCCATGTGCTGTTTCAATGCCAAACCTTGTATGAGCTTTATTAACAGCATCCAGAGACATCGTGGTTGTTTCACAAAGCTTTCTGAAATGTCACAATTGTCAACAAAAGTTGACAATTCAAGCTAATGTTTGGAAGGGTTGTTCAGCTTTCTGTACGAAGGGCATTCATCTGTCTTCCTTTGCTTGCAGCTCAGCACATCATTTGTCCTCGAGACTTTCATTCACTCCAAGGAGAAGGTAATGTGCTTTTACCTTTTGTGCTGCTTTTCATTTCTGGATACTTGAGACGGTTTTAAAAGATAAATAGGGACAAAGTGACAGAGGTGTGTCCTCATGTGTTTGCTGTCCTCCGTCTCCAGCCCACCATGCTGCAGTGGATCGAACTTCTGACCAAACAGTTCAACAACAGCCAGGCTGCCTGCGAGGTTTGACCTTTAACCAACATCTGCCTCAATGCTGTAGCGGGGTGAAGAAGAAAAGAGTATAGAACCTGTTTTTCTCTGTTTCAGTGGTTTTTGGATCGGATGGCTGATGACAACTGGTGGCCGATGCAGATTCTCATAAAGTGTCCCAATCAGATTGTCAGACAGGTCAGCTTTTATCATTACACCAAAGCACACAAACAACAAGGTTTAAACAACAGAATAACATTCATTAACTGCCTCGATGCTTTGTAACGGACACAATGTTTGTTATCATGCAGTTCCTGCTAATAGACTTTATATTTCTCATATAAGAAATACTCTGTCTGTCCTCCAGATGTTCCAGAGGTTGTGTATTCATGTTATCCAGCGGCTGCGGCCAGTTCACGCTCATCTGTACCTGCAGCCCGGCATGGAGGACGGGTACGTCGCAGCTGAACAGGCCAATGTGTCTAAAGGAGTCCTGCCTGGTTGTTCTGAGCAGAGTTTGTCTATACAAATTAAAGTGTTGTGAGTTAGGTGTTATAGTTTGTCTTGCTACTGTTTTTATTGTATATCTATTGAAGCATTTTGCTGTCTTTGCTCCAGTCCAAAGAAGAACGTCCATGAAAGGCCCATTTTATATAAAAAACAACCCCTAAAACTTTCTGACGGCAGGTTTCTGCCATCAGTGGTGTGCAGCACAGACGGACAGTGTTGTGTCTGTGAAATCAGATGGCTATAGAGATTCAATAAGGAGCTGTGTGTCACTCAGTTTTGCCATCACTTTGGACTCTGAGAAAGAATTGTGGCTCCACAGGATTAAAACACAAAAAAGAAAAGAAATCATTTCAAGACGTTTTGCAGTGGAGATGTCTGGCTCCAATCTCAGAACATTTTCTTAAACTGCCTGGGTCATGCATCACCCTTAAAACATCCTTTCCTGTGTGTGTTCAGCTCTGACGACATGGACGGCCCAGTGGAGGATATCGGGAGCCGATCCTGTGTCACTCGTTTTGTTAAGACCCTCCTGTCCATCATGGAGCACGGCGTCAAGCCGCACAGCAAACACCTGACTGAGTACTTCGCTTTTCTCTACGAGTTTGCCAAGATGGGAGAAGAGGAGGTGGGTCTGAATGTCTACACAGAACTTCATGTCTGAAAGATTTTTGTCTAATGTATTTAAAATGCTGCAACAAGCCTATGATAGAACTCAAGAAGTCGAGTGATTCCAGTTGCTTTTAAATGTACCAGAACACAAATCAGAAGCAGATGGAGTGAAAAGAGTAAGAAAAGTGAGTCTTAGCAGTGGTCTTCTCCGGCTGAACTCATGTTAAGTAGTTTTAAACAGCATCTGTCTCACTGATTCCAGATGTGACTCAAAGTAAAAAAGTGAACTTTAAAGGGTTACATTCATGATTTCAGACACATAAGGCCTTCTCAGAAGCAAAAATGTACACAACAGTTGTTCAAGTTTATTGTTATGACCCGCTGACAACAGTAGCTGTGATTGTGTTGCAGTGGAGTCTTGGCTAAGTGCAGGAGGTCTTCGGTTTACGACGTCTTCAACCAACGGCGTTACGTCGGAGCTGGTTACATGGAAGTAGTTGGCACGGCGCTATAAGCTGGCTTTGTTTACGTTAACCAGTTGTATGCCACCTTGAATTGTGCTACATTTGCTAACTTTCTGCCTTTCATTATGACTCCCAAGCGTAAGTCAGACTCTTCTGAAGCCATCTCCATGGACGTGAAATCCGATACAACAAAACACTCGTAACACTGCTGAACATCGGCATTATGAGATCAAGTTGTAAAAACAGTGCAACATATTCTGTTATCTCCTTGTAAAATCATTCATACATGCGTGAAAGTCGTTGGTATTCATGACTTTTCCAAAGAACTGATCAATATCGAGATGCACAGAACGACTTGGTTTACGTTTTCGCTGGAGTTCCGATTTACAGCGATCGATCTGTAGGAACAGAACTCTGATGTAAGTTGAGGACCCCCTGTATGTAATGGAGATATCATTCTTCCGTCTTGTGAACTCCTTCATGATGTTTCCACGTAGCCTGGTGCCGTTTCCAGAGGCATCATGTGTTTGCTTTCCTGTGAATGCGTTTTCTCAGAGATGGCTTCAGGGAACAAACATTCACTTCTGATTAGTCTGAAGATATGTGGAGGTCAAAGATCGCTGTGAGTTCACAAAACATTTTTGGCCACAAGTCAAGATTTCCTAAACTAGTTATGACAAAGTTTTTACAGAGATGTGTCAAGACTGTGGCCATGTTTCATGTTTGTTTAAACACTGAATGTCGGACATTAATCTTTTGTCCACCATGAAAACTGTGCTGATTGTACAGATGTTCTGCACTACACAGTAGAAAATGTGTTCAACATCCACGTTTTAGAATTTATAGTTTCTCTGCAGAAAGTAGTTCTATCAGATGTGCCTTTATTTGCTGAGCAGGTGAACACAGTGAAATTACACACTTCAGATTCTTTGATTCATACATTAGACAAGTCTTTACAGACATGTATGCAGATGTTTAATCTGCTGACACATCGCTCAGACTCTGCTTTGTGTCAGCTTTTAGTTTTCAGTTAATTGAAGGACATAACCGATTTCACCTGTTCTGTCTTCTGTTGGTTTTTTAGTTTGTTTTAAATTACTGCTGGGTTTTTGTCCACAGAGTCAGTTCTTGTTATCACTACAAGCCATCTCTATCATGGTGCATTTCTACATGGGAACCAAAGGACCTGAAAATGTAAGTTTACACACTGATTACTGTTTTTATATTTCACAGACTATTTATTTACTTCAGTATTTTTGAGATTTCTACCTGAAAGGAGCTCGCTGGTTTTGTTGATTGACTTGCTTGTTAAGTTGTGGCTCTAGACTAATAATACAAAGTAGATGACATGTAGAGAACATAATTCTAAGAAGGACCAGGGTAAAAGACACGTGTTCCTCAGCCTCAGGTGGAGGTTCTGTCGGAGGAGGAGGGAGAGGAGGAGGACGAGGAGGAGGACATCTTGTCTCTGGCGGAAGAGAAATATCGTCCTGCAGCTCTGGAGAAGATGATTGCACTCATTGCTCTGCTGGTAGAGCAGTCTCGCTCTGAGAGGTGCGAGTACAGGGCACAGCTCTTTTCCATGCAGATTTATTGAGAAATAAGAATTCAAGCTGATCTTTGCGTCTCTTTGTGCTGCTTCCTTCTTTGTCCAGACATCTGACTCTGTCACAGAGCGACATGGCAGCGCTGACTGGAGGGAAGGGCTTCCCTTTCCTCTTCCAGCACATCAGAGACGGCATCAACATCAGACAGACCTGTAACCTCATCTTCAGCCTCTGTCGCTATAACAACCGGCTGGCTGAGCACGTGAGTTTATCAGAAACAAGTCTGATTTTGAGTTAAGAATTGCTCGTGTGCTATCAGTTTTGATTTCTAAAGTACAAATGCAAACGTTAGCAAAATAGGGATGTCTGATATTGTCTTTATTGCTAATAACCCATATGCTGGTATTATCCAACTCTCAATTTCTGGTTCTGATATCAACCGTTACCGATAGATGTGGGCTATTCGACTAATTGTAGGACACATCACATATCTCCTGTGGTGGAATTAACGCATCATGCCAGATTCTATTGTAATGCCCCACTGGATGCATTCTAAAATGCAACAAGGCTTTCAGATGGAAACATCGTCTGTCCCTCCCTCCATCCATGAGTCCCGTAAATGCCGCTGAAGTCCAGGCATTATTCTGTCGGTTTCAAGAGTTTATGACAATATTGGGCCGATAATATCACCGGGCTGATATTATCAGACTTCCCCAGTAAAAAGTTATTTTCCTCATATGTTCTGTGTAATTATCTTCATGACCTGCGGCTCTCTCTGCAGATTGTGTCCATGCTCTTCACCTCCATTGCTAAGCTGACTCCAGAGGTAAGCAGCACAGAGATGCATTTAAAACTACTTTTTCACTTCTGGTTTTCAAGTGTCAAAATCTTTCCCCACATTGCATGAAAAAAAAACTTCTTTTTCACTTGCCTCTTGTAGTATTTACCCCCATTATTGTGACTGCTCATTGTTCAGTTAGCTTTTAGCCATTTCCCTCCTCTTAGAGTATCAGACATGCTGTACGTGTCTCTTCTACTGCCTAATCCAAATGTAAAGGTATAATATAGAGTGGCTTTTTTTTCCTTTTTGCTTGTTTCTTTTCCCCATCAGGCTGCCAATCCTTTCTTCAAGCTGCTGACAATGCTGATGGAGTTTGCAGGCGGACCTCCAGGGATGCCCTCCTTCGCCTCCTACATCCTCCAGAGGATCTGGGAGGTATAGCTGTTCTCACTGACACGAAATCACAATATTCCATCCAGTAAGGTTGAATATGTGTGTGAGGGATACTGTCAGCGTGTCTTAAAGCTAAATATTTTCTCTCACCTGCTGTTCATGTTTGTTTTGTCAGTTGGAAAGTCAAAGAAATGTAATTTGCTATTGTATGTGACCAAAATTTTTAGTCTGGAAAGTATTAAATCAACTAACCCAGATTGAAATCAAAAAAGTATTAGATATTACAGTATTAAATTACATGGTGTGTTCTTTAAAAGACCTTAAAAAGTGTGCAGAGGTGGCCGAATGTTAGATAAAGCCACTGGCCAGAGGTTCAATGTATGGAAAGGCACCTTAACAAGATTAACAAAACTACACAGCAACAGAGATCACCGGTGCTCAGAGAACATGTATCTGAGCTGATATTTAACCAGTCCCTGTGTGCTTCCTGTCAGGTGATCGAGTACAATCCGTCCCAGTGTCTGGACTGGCTGGCTGTCCAGACTCCCAGGAACAAGCTGGCTCACAGCTGGGTGCTGCAGAACATGGAGAACTGGGTGGAGCGCTTCCTGCTGGCACACAACTATCCCCGAGTCCGCACATGTAAGAGCCTCAGCGCAGCTTCAGGACGGATGTTTGGGAGCAGTTAGCAGTCCGTTTTCTTTTAACACATTCCAAACAAGTAGAGCTCCGTGGTGAAACGTAACCAGCGGTGAAACTGACTACAGATGGAATTAAAACATGTAATGACACTCAGACTAGAGTTTCTGTTTTGATGTAGCTTTCCTTTAAAGCAGATCTGTAAACAGATCTGTAAATAATAAAGGAACCCATTACCTGCTAGTTTGACTTTTTCCTGTTTTTAATTGTTTTTGATAAGACGTTTGACAATATTCACTGTTTATCGAGTACCAACAGAAAAAGGTGAGACATAAAGCTGTGTGTTAACCAAAAAGTAAAAGACCAAAGCTTAATCAGATCAGAGATTACTGCCTGTACTTGTCTCTGATATACTAAATTGGTGTAATTCATATACACCCATTCAAAAGTGTGGAGTCACTTAGAAATGTCCTCATTTTTGAAAGCAAAGCAGCTTTTTCTCAATATCGATAACATCAAATGAATGATAAATCCAGTGTAGACATAGTTAATGTGCTTAATGACTATTGTAGCTGCAAACATCTGATTTTAATGGAATATCTCCATAGGGGTACAGAGGAACATTTCCAGCAACCATCACTCCTGTGTTCTAATGCTACATTGTGTTAGCTAATGGTGTTGAAAGGCTCACTGATGATTAGAAAACGCACATGAATAAAAGTGAGTTTACTGTATATTCGACAGATGATGAGATGAGAGCCGCCAAAGTGCTGAGGACAGCTTTTGTTTTGTTCCTGGTGCTGAATCAGCGTGTCTCCTCTCTCCAGCTGCAGCCTACCTCCTGGTCTCCCTCATCCCCAGCAACTCCTTCCGCCAGATGTTTCGCTCCACTCGCTCCCTCCACCTGCCGACGCGTGAGCTGCCGCTGTCGCCTGATACCACCGTGGTTCTGCACCAGGTCTACAACCTGCTGCTGGGGCTGCTGGGACGCGCCAAGCTGTACGTGGATGCCAGCGTTCACGGTACCACCAAGCTGGTGCAGTATTTCAGCTTCATGACCTACTGCCTCATCTCCAAGACGGAGAAACTGATGTTCTCTGGATACTTCATGGACCTCTGGAACCTGTTTCAGGTACGTTCATTGAGCTGTCTTCATCATTTTTACAGTTCAGAATATTCCCCCAAAAGCCTCGCATTGCCCTAACAGGGTTACACCAGCTGCACCTTTATTGCTATTAATTATTTTACACAATAGAAGAACTGTCTGTCCGTTGAGCATTTGTTATTGCATGATGAAAATAAAATGCCATTTTCTGATTCATCCTCTGGGCTTTTTTTTTAAAATTCAGATAATACAAATGTCATGCAGAAGAAAACTCATTTTCTGTCTTGTTCAGGAGGTATCTCTGACAAAGCCACCACCCAACAGCAGACTGACACAGTTGGTCTTCTCTGGCTTACACTTATTAGACCCTCCAGAAAAACGCGATTATGCGATCGCATGAATTCCCGCATTAATCACCAAAATGCCGCTGATTATGCAGGGGTCAATTATTTCCCAAAAGACCGCATAATCCCCACAAAACAGCGCATAATTCCTGCAAGAATCTCACATTTCCACGAAAAACAAGAGAAATATGCGGGTCCCGCTTGATTTCACAATTTCTGCATAAAATGAGAAAACTATAACCGATATAAATGAAGTTGAGTGAGTTTTTATGTGACGCCCAGCCTGACGTCATCAGTTCGTGCATTCACACACACACACTGGAAGCACGAGCTGATGTGGAGCGCGGCGCCAGTGTTGCCAACTTAACGACTTTCTCGCTAAATCTAGCGACTTTCCAAAGTGTCCTTGCAACTTTATTTGTCAAAAGCGATTAGCCACAAATCTAGCAACTTTTTCTACCGTTTTGGAGACTGACAGGAAAACTCTGATCATTCTGCAGTTACTGTTTTAGACGAGCAGCAGGTGCTGCTGTGAGCTTCTCCCCCTCCCAAAGCACAGGCTGTCAGTCCAGTAACCCCCCAGTGTCTGATTAGAGGACACATCACTCCACGGCCAGACGGCAGGTGAATCACGCATATTTTTGCATATTTCACAACTATTCACATACTTTGCAACTTTCCACAATTTCCCCGCATAAAATGGCATAAAAACCCCGCATATTTATTCGCATAATCAAGAATTTTTGCCCGTGTTTTTCTGGAGGGTCTAACTTATTGGAAATTGAACGTCTTTGTTTTTTTTTTTGGCTGATCAGGACGAACACTGTTTGAAGAAATCACAGAAAAAAGTAATCTGTAATGCGTAATTATTTTTGCATCCAGTCTGTAACACAGTCTGCAGTTCAGCAGAAAGTCCTTGAGTTTTGGTCATGTGACTGTTGGTATTCACTGAGTCAGTAATGATTTCTCATTTTTGCCAAGAAGCTCTGCAGCTTTGAATATTTTTATACAATGTGATGTAAACGGTCTATTCCTGGATAATTTATTTTTTATTTTAAATTAAATTTTTAGAGTAAATTTAATTTGATAAAAATTAGGATTTTCATCTCTTTGGTTAATTTATCAATGGAAATATGTCTTGCATCATTAGTGTTCTCATGTTGATAATCCAATGATTCTTTCTGTCTTTCTGGCTCTGATAAATAGTGGCATTTTATTGACTCTATTTTAAAGAACACACGTCATTCAAACCTGACAGAATAATCAACAAGAAAAGCACTCAGAGCACGCAGTCGTTCACCAAGGCTGCTCAGTCGGGTGGAATCTTTAATAAAAAATGACCTGGCACTGAGCACATGCATGTGTTCTGCATCTGTACGTTATGTACAGATACAGAATCGCCTGACCTAAATATGTGGTGGGTGGTGGGACTTGATGGGACTCAGAAACACCCCCACAATTTAATCATCTGTTCTTTGAATAATTTCCAATGGATAAATCCTGATAACAGGGATGAGAATTTTCCGCGGATCCACGGAATTCCACGGATTTTATCATTGCCAGGGTCATTCTTGTGAATCGTCTAAATTCAAGGAGAAAATTTTTTGGGGAGTGAGGTATGTTTATGGTCGGCGAGTCGTAATATCGAACGGCTGCTAATATCCACCGCGCTGAATGCTAACTGCCACTCAGTGAGAGCAGTGATGTACAGTCCTGTAATCGAATCACCATGAAGTGTAGAGTCTAGGGATGGGAATTTTCCGCGGATTTCCTTTCAAGTTTGAACACTTTATTGTCGCTGATACTCCCGCGAGATGGTAACGACGTTAACGATAGCTTGTTAACGACAATTGTAAACGGCCCAGCGATTGGAAGTCGCTGCGCCGCCGCACACATCCCCCCCCCCCCCATCAACAACTTTCCGCTGGAATCAGAACTTGGTCAGTGGTGGGTTTGTAGTAGGATCACAATCATGTAATCGTCAGCAGGCAGCTGATGTAGTGTTCACTTGTTGTCATGGTTACAGTGCTGCTATCTCACAGTAATACAGAAATCGTAAACAAATCCGTGGATCCAGACTATACGCTGCATCACTGCCAGAATCTAGTCACTTGGTCCTTGTGTCATTTCTGACCTTCACTGGAAATTTCATCCAAATCCATTGATCTGTTTTTGAGTAATGTTGCTAACAGACAGACAGACGGATAAACGTATGCTGATCGTCACATACACACGTGGACAAAATTGTTGGTACCCCTCAGTTAAAGAAGGAAAAACCCACAATTCTCACTGAAATCACTTGAAACTCACAAAAGTAACAATAAATAAAAATTTATTGAAAATTAAATAATCAAAATCAGCCATCACTTTTGAATTGTTGATTAACATAATTATTTAAAAAAACAAACTAATGAAATAGGGCTGGACAAAAATGATGGTACCCATAACTTAATATTTTGTTGCACAACCTTTTGAGGCAATCACTGCAATTAAACGATTTCTGTATTTGTCAATGAGCGTTCTGCAGCTGTCAACAGGTATTTTGGCCCACTCCTCATGAGCAAACAGCTCCAGTTGTCTCAGGTTTGATGGGTGTCTTCTCCAAATGGCATGTTTCAGCTCCTTCCACATATGTTCAATGGGATTCAGATCTGGGCTCATAGAAGGCCACTTTAGAATAGTCCAACGCTTTTCTCTCAGCCATTCTTGGGTGTTTTTGGCTGTGTGTTTTGGATGGTTGTCCTGTTGGAAGACCCATGACCTGCGACTGAGACCAAGCTTTCTGACACTAGGCAGCACATTTCTCTCCAGAATGCCTTGATAGTCTTCAGATTTCATCGTACCTTGCACACTTTCAAGACACCCTGTGCCAGATGCAGCAAAGCAGCCCCAAAACATTACTGAGCCTCCTCCATGTTTCACCGTAGGGACAGTGTTCTTTTCTTCGTATGCTTGGTTTTTGAGTCAATGAACATAGAGTTGATGTGCCTTACCAAAAAGCTCCAGTTTGGTCTCATCTGTCCAAAGGACATTCTCCCAGAAGCTTTGTGGCTTGTCAACATGCATTTTTGCAAATTCCAGTCTGGCTTTTTTATGAGTTTTTTTCAGCAGTGGTGTCCTCCTTGGTCGTCTCCCATGAAGTCCACTTTGGCTCAAACAACGACGAATGGTGCGATCTGACACTGATGTACCTTGGCCTTGGAGTTCACCTTTAATTTCTTTGGAGGTTGCTCTGGGCTCTTTGGATACAATTCCAACGATCCGTCTCTTCAATTTGTCATCAATTTTCCTCTTGCGGCCACGTCCAGGGAGGTTGGCTACTGTCCCGTGGGTCTTGAACTTCTGAATAAAATGAGCCACTGTTGTCACAGGAACTTCAAGCTGTTTAGAGATGGTCTTATACCCTTTACCTTTAAGATGTTTGTCTATCATTTTTTTTCGGATGTCCTGGGACAATTCTCTCCTTCGCTTTCTGTTGTCCATGTTCAGTGTGGTACACACCTTTTCACCAAACAGCAGGGTGACTACTTGTCTCCCTTTAAATAGGCAGACTGACTGATTATGAGTTTGGAAACACCTGTGATGTCAATTAAATGACACACCTGAGTTAATCATGTCACTCTGGTCAAATAGTTTTCAATCTTTTATGGAGGTACCATCATTTTTGTCCAGGCCTGTTTCATTAGTTTGTTTTTTTAAATAATTATGTTAATCAACAATTCAAAAGTGATGGCTGATTTTGATTATTTAATTTTCAATAAATTTTTATTTATTGTTACTTTTGTGAGTTTCAAGTGATTTCAGTGAGAATTGTGGGTTTTTCCTTCTTTAACTGAGGGGTACCAACAATTTTGTCCTCGTGTGTAACTCCTGCCTCCTATTCCTGGCAGAGTAAAAATTAAAATGCTTCTCATATTCTGTCAAATTAAGACAAATACCACCTTGTGTGACGCTTTTGTCATGTTTGGGGTTTTCTCTTTTTTGTTTCAGCCCAAACTGTCGGAGCCGGCCATCGCCACCAACCACAACAAGCAGGCGCTGCTGTCCTTCTGGTACAATGTGTGTGTGGACTGTCCGGAGAATGTCCGGCTGGTGGTGCAGAACCCCGTGGTGACCAAGAACATTGCCTTCAATTACATCCTGGCCGACCATGATGACCAGGAGGTGGTTCTTTTCAACCGCGGCATGCTGCCCGCCTACTACGGCATCCTGCGTATGTGCTGCGAGCAGTCGCCCGCCTTCACACGCCAGCTGGCATCGCACCAGAACATCCAGTGGGCCTTCAAGAACCTGACGCCACACGCCAGCCAGTACCCAGGGGTGAGCGTTTTTATTCTGCTTTCACTGATACAGCGGGCTTTAGACAGCATAGCACTGATGATGTTTCCAGCTTTAGGCGGAGTTAGTGTTAGTTGTAATTTTTGTGTTGTGACAGAGATTTGTAATTCTTGAGGATTGGTATTGTTTTTCAGAATAACACCTAAACGCTCTGTTCTTCCCACAATGCAGTCCATATCAATTATAAATCAAGGAGAAATTATAACATTTTTAGTTTTTTATGGAATAGTTGAGATTCTTGAAAAACAGTCACACATGAACACAAGTGCAGTAGAACTAATAGAAGCGATAAATGAATATGTGCCGTTTGTGTATGCTGCCCCCTGCAGGCTGTGGAGGAGCTGTTCAACTTGATGCAGCTGTTTGTGGCTCAGCGCGCTGACATGAGAGAAGAAGAGGTGGAGGACGTTAAACAGTTTAAGAAAACCACCATCAGCTGCTACCTGCGCTGCCTGGACGGACGCTCCTGCTGGACCACGCTCATCAGGTCTGGACACACACATGCGCAGTGTGTTTACAGTCTGCTTCTAAATCACATCTCAACATTTAAAGCTTCATTGTTAGCTCGTTACTTTCCTCCAGGAGTCCATACTGCCTAAATAGTGTCCCTGTCTGCTCTTCCTTGCAGTGCCTTCAGAGTTCTGCTGGAGAACGACGAGGACCGACTGCTGGTGGTCTTCAACAGAGGACTGATCCTCATGACTGAGGTTTGACCTCTGGTGTTGAAGCTACACTTTTGTTTCAGTTTGCGTGTCGTCATCATTTTCCAAACAGTCTTTAACTCTTTTGTCCTGGTTGTGTGGACAGGTATCACTGTTGGAAGAGAAAGTATGTGACATAATATATTAAACAAAGCAAAAGGAATGCTAAGAGGCACATCTAAGTTGGATTTAAAAGGGTAAATAAAATGTATGAGAATAAAGGAGCTTAAACAAGAGAATGATATTTTAATTGGGGATCAAGGTATGAATAAACTGTCCAAAGTTTGACAGACGCAGTAAGAAAAGATGCACTCATTGGATGTCTGTCGCCCGCAGTCCTTCAACACTTTGCACATGATGTACCACGAGGCGACGGCGTGTCACGTCACCGGAGACCTGGTGGAGCTGCTCTCCATCTTCCTGTCCGTCCTCAAAGCCACCCGGCCGTACCTGCAACGCAAAGGTCAGACCGCCTCACTGGTAGCAGGAAGGGGAAGGAATGTGGAAGTTCCACAGTTTAGACAGAATCAAAACACCAACGCTGGATTTAGTGTCGCCAACAAGAGGAGATGAGTTGTAGCAGTCAGATTTCCCTCATGCGTGTTTTTTGGCTGCATTTCTGTACTCGAAGCGGAGCATCAGTGAGCACAGCCGTTTACAGTACTGGAGTTGCCTCTGGATGACTTTTAGTGTTATTTTACAGTGTCTCATGCTTATTTTCACATACAGAAGTAAACAGAAGGTTACAGTCGAGGTCAAAAGTTTACATACACTTGTAAAGAACATAATGTCATGGCTCTCTTGAGTTTCCAGTTATTTCTACAACTCTGATTTTTCTCTGAGAGTGTGTTTGGAACAGATACTTCTTTGTCACAAAAAACATTCATGTAGTTTGGTTCTTTTATGACTTTATTATGGGTTAACAGAAAAAGTGACCAAATCTGCTGGGTCAAAAATATACATACAGCAACGCTAATATTCAGTTACACGTCCTTTGGCCATTTTCACTTTAATTAGACACTTTTGGTAGCCATCCACAAGCTTCTGGCAAGCTTCTGGTTGAATCTTTGACCGCTCTTCTTGACAGAATCGGTGCAGTTCAGTTAAATGTGTTGGCTTTCTGACATGGACTTGTTTCTTCAGCATTGTCCACATGTTTTCAATGGGGTTTAAGTCAGGACTTTGGTAAGGCCATTCTAAAACCTTAATTCTAGCCTGATTTAGCCATTCCATTACCACTTTGATGTGTGTTTGGGGTCATTGTCCTGTTGGAACACCCAACTGTGGCCAAGACCCAACCTTCAGGCTGATCATTTTAGGTTATCTTGAAGAATTTGAAGGTAATCCTCCTTCTTCATTATCCCATTTACTCTCTGTAAAGCATCAGTTCCATGGGCAGCAAAACAACTCCACAGCATAATACTACCACCACCGTGCTTGACGGTAGGCATGGTGTTCTTGGGGTCAAAGGCCTCACCTTTTCTCCTCCAAACATATTGCTCGACATTGTGGCCAAACAGCTCGATTTTTGTTTCGTCTGACCACAGAACTTTCCTCCAGAAGGTCTTATCTTTGTCCATGTGATCAGCAGCAGACTTTAGTTGAGCCTTAAGGTGTCGCTTTCGGAGCAAGGACTTCCTTCTTGCACGGCAGCCTCTCAGCCCTTAGAAATGCAAAACACGCTTGACCATGGACACTGACACCTGTGTTCCACCAGCTTCTAATTCTTGGCAGATCTGCTTTTTGGTGGTTCTGGGTTGACTCTTAACCCTCCTGACCAATTTTCTCTCAGCAGCAGGTGATAGCTTGCATTTTCTTCCTGATCGTGGCAGTGACAAAACAGTGCCGTGCACTTTATACTTACAAACAATTGTTTGCACTGTTGCTCTTGGGACCTGCAGCTGCTTTGAAATGGCTCCAAGTGACTTTCCTGACTTGTTCAAGTCAATGATTCGTTTTTTCAGATCCGTGCTGAGTAGGGCTGCAGCTAACGACGTGTCGACGAATCGTCTGAGCACGATACGTCATCAAAAGCGGAAGTGAGCACGCAATGCAACAGAAATCACCGTCCGATGGGAGCGCGGAACACGGATGGACGTCGGCGCTGCATCGTGCATATATTATGTATGCACGATGCAGCGCCGACGTCCACGATGCAGCTCCTTTGACTTTTCTGTTGTAGTGTTTGTGGGCATTTGTATCCACTGAGCCCTATTTAAATGGCCTCAGAGAAGTAACCAGCTGTAGTCACTCATAATCACTCACAAGAAGTTAAGAGGCAATGCTATGAAGCTCATTTCATTGACACAACTTTCTAAGTCACCAAAATTGCTAATTCATGTTGCTGTATGTATATTTTTGACCCAGCAGATTTGGTCACTTTTTCTGTTAACCCATAATAAAGTCATAAAAGATGTTGCTGCTGTAACAATGGAAATTTCCCCTGATGTGGGGAGCAAAAAAAGATTCTTATCTTGTGTTATCAGAAGTCATGACAACATAGAATGTGTCCATTAAATATAGATGTACCCACAAACAAAACAACTGCTGAGCACAGATGTGTGTTCTGCATGTGTACGTTATGTACGGATACCAAATCCTCTGACCTAAATATGTAGCAGGCGGCAGGAATTGATGGGACTCAGAAACACCCCCACAGTTTAATGAATTGTTCCTTGTATCATTTCTTGGATTAGTCCTGATAAGTCCTCACCGGTGGGTTTGCTGCTACCTCACAATGATACAGAAACTTTTAACAAATCCATGGATCCAGACTATAAGCTGCATCACTGCCAGAATCTAATCACTTGGTCCTTGTGTCATTTCTGACCTTCCCTGAAAATTTCAACCAAATCTGTTAGTCCGTTTTTTGAAGTAATGTTTGCTAACAGACAGACGGACGGAAAAACCTATCTCAATCATCACTTAACTTCGCTGCATTCCTTGGCGGAATAAATGCATCATTTTTATTGTATAATTTGTAAAACACTGTGACTAGTTAGAATTGTATTCCACATCTCTGTAGCATCATTCTGACAACAGTTTTAAGAGATGTGAGTGGTCAAAATGAATAGGTGCAGATATCTCAAATGCCATTGTGACTAGTTAAAATGTTCAGCTCCGTATTGATGCATTAAGCAGCTCTAGACTGTGCAGATGTGTGCTGAGCAGGTTTTTCTCTCTCATGTCACCCAGATGTGAAGCAGGCTCTGATCCAGTGGCAGGAGAGGATCGACTTTGCCCACAAGCTGCTCACACTCCTCAACTCCTACAGCCCTCCAGAGCTGCGGAACGCCTGCCTGGGTAACATTCATCTTCAGTGTCTCCAGTGTTTAAATTTAATGTGGAGATGCTCAAGTATTTGCTCTCTGGGATACTTTGACGGAAACATTTATTGTTACAGCTACCATGGTGAAGTGATCATTTCTGGATCTATGTTAAAAGCATTCAGAGACATAAAAACACCTTTGACCAGCAAACAGTGTTTTTACAGCACCAAGTCTGAAATCAGATATCAGCTGATGGACTGTAACTGAGCCTACACATCTACAGCAGGTCCTGATGGTGGAGAAGCTCTGAGGTTTACAAATCAACCTGTCACCTCTCTTTGTGCTTGTTGCAGATGTTCTGAAGGAACTCGTTCTGCTGAGTCCACATGACTTCCTGCACACTCTGGTCCCGTTCTTACAGCACAACCACTGCACCTACCACCACAGCAACATCCCCAGTAAGTGTCCTCCTCCTCATCTGTTCACTGTCTGTCCATTAGCTGTCTATTGTCATCCTCATATGAGTTCAGAGAAACAGAACCCCCCCAGATTACTTTAAAAAGGAAACATTTTTTGGCATGTATTCTATAGTAAAGATTCAAGAGACAGACAGGAGATGTGTAGGTAGCAGGGTGGGTGAACTGCAGCAGTAGTCTCAGATATAAATTGAACCGGGGTTGTGGTCACATGATACTTGTTGTAGTTCATTTTACCACCATGAGGCCCTGTTTGTTTGTTGTGACATGGATTTGTCCCAAGTCATTCCCAGTGATTGGTATTAGAGTTGATGCTGCAGTATTTTATTGTATAAGAGAGTTTCTAAATGTACACTTTTTTTCCCATATTAGTATTTGACTTTTGGCATAATTTGTGAAGCCAGAAGTAAGCCTTCATACCTATTCCCCATTAGAAATGATCAGTGTTCAAAACATTTAAGAAGTGGCTTCCTGTTTTAGCAACACTGTTTGTCAGTGTTTAAAATAAAAAACAGTGCTGGTAGAAGCTCATATCTGCTGCTGATCAACAATAATTCTTTGAGCAACTTGACGACAGAAGAAACAAGAAACGCACTCAGAGCGCAGACCTCCGACAAAGCCGTTCAGTCCCCTGGGTTGCATTGTAAGAAATGCAGCAGAGAACGTGTCCATTTAATAGAGATGTACCCACAAACAAAATGACCTTGCACAGGTGTGTGTTATGCATGTGTACGTTATGTACGAATACTGAATTGTGTGACCTGAATATGTAGCGGGTGGTAGGAATTAATGGGACGAGGATGGATAAGTCCTGATAAGACCGCAGTGATGGATTTTTAGTAGGATTGCAATCATGTGATCATCAGCAGGAAGCAGACGTCGTTCACTTGTCATGCCGATAGCTGCACCGCTACCTCACAATGATACAGAAATCTTTAACAAATCCATGGATCCAGACTAAAAGCTGCATCACTGCCAGAATCTAATCAACTGGTCCTTGTGTCATTTCTGACTTTACCTGAAAATTTCATCCAAATCCATTTTTCGGCAGACACTGATCATCACATAACTTTCAGCGTTCCTTGGCGGAGTGATTGAAATGGTTTGTTGGAAAAGAAGCTTGACTGTAATACTGCTGTACAACTGCAATTAAAACTCTTTCAGAACAGGTATATAGATCTCAAGTAGGTCAGACCAATAAAATCACAGCATAATAACTTATAAATAACTACAGCTCAGATTTTTTTAAAATTTGTTTTAGTGCATAAAAGTCCATTCTGAAAATGTTCCCATTTAAGGAGTTATTTTTTACAAAACATTATGAACAAACTGTAATTTCTTAAGAAAAATAAATTTTATTTCAACAGCTTTGTGCCTCAGTTTATCATTTACACATTACTACTTACAGACCACAGTGTGTCGACAAAAAGACACAAAATGTTTAGTCACAAGAGTCTGGAACTAAATGATGTAGTATTTTACTTTATGATAAAAATGACAAACTCAGACCAAAAAAACAAAAAATAACAATTAAACCAAGACAAAATATTACAAAAGCGAAACACAAAGGCACAAAAGAATGGACAAATGGCACAAACAAAGATGAGACTCAAAACAATGAATAAAGCGAAACACATAACAATAAGACAGAAAACCCAAGCGGGACTAAAAGGACACACAAGACGACAAAAACACAAATGACAAAAGTCTGTCAAAAAACAACCCCCCCAAAAAACTGAAGCAAGACAAATATTACAAGAATAAGACACAAAATGACAAAAACGAGAAAAAATGAGAACAACATGAAACAAAAAGTTACAAAGCGAGAAAAAAATTGATAAATGACAAACACGAGAAAAAAGTTTCACAAAAGACACAAACGAGATAAAAATAGACAAAAGTGAGAAACAAAAAAATGTCAAAAATCAGACAAAAAACAACAGAAACGAGACAAAATATTCCAAAAAATGAGACAAAATGACAAAAGAACAGTGAACAGTCTAATATTTTACTTTATGAACAAACAACTTGTCATGGTCTAGAAATGATTTTAAATTCATAGTTTTCCAAATGTACGCTTTGCAGTTCATGTCTTCTCTGTAATTTTTACTCTTTGACGGACGAATTGAACCCTCTGGTGGACCAGTTTAGCCCATGGGCCACATGTTTGACTCTCCTGACCTAAACTAAACTCCTCATATCAGTCTTTTTAATTGATCACATTAATGATTTTGAACCAGTAACTTTGGAAAAAAGGTGTGACAGTTTGTAAAGGCTGCAGCTGTTATGTCAGTGACACATACTTGGTCAGCATTTAAAACGACTTTTTTCTAGATTCATCGGGTAGTCCTATGAAATGAGTAAATGTCCCTGTGTGTCTGTCCACAGTGTCATTCGGCCCCTACCTGCCATGCAGAGAGAACATCAAGCTGATGGGAGCCAAAAACAACATCCGACCTCCCAGACCAGAGCTCAACATGTGTCTGCTGCCCTCTCTGGTGGAGAGCAGCAAGGTACACTCACCTCTGTCACACAGCACCTGATGGAAACCACAGTTTCGTACCGACAGATTCCTCTGCAATGCATCAAAATCAATGAAAAGGCTCTTTTAAAACTGCACACCTTTGCTTGTATCTGTTTCCTGAACGTGGTCTCCTTTGGCCCTTTAAAAGTGGCAGCAGCTTGATCATGACAGTAAACTGTGAGTGTGTGTTTGTGTGTTTCAGGGTAAAGACGAGGTGTACGACCGGATGCTGCTGGATTACTTTCTGTCGTACCATCAGTTCATTCACCTGCTGTGTCGAGTCGCCATCAACTGCGAGAAGTTCACCGACACACTTGTCAAACTCAGTACGTATCTGTGTGTGTGTGTGCGTGCTATAAATATTCCTTCTTGTTACCATTAAGTGGCCCTTAATGCAGAATGGTCTACATATTATGGGGCATGTGTCGACATTCTGACTGGCCAGTTAGAGAGACCAATAACTGATATTTGAAACCAACATACAACAAATGGTACAGATCAATCGCTGTTACAGTAGGGATCCTGTAACTCATAACTAGTCGTCTTTATTGATAAGGATTACTATATTCTGAATATGTACCATACCAATAGAAGTGATGATACCAGAGCATTATGTGACATGAAGAAACGTTCCTCTGTTTTCTGTAAGTTCACTCACTCTCCTCTTCTTCTACAGTTACGTCTGCTATTCTTCTCTGTTTTCTTAATGTTTCACTGTTGTGTCATATTTGTTGCCCACAGAGGCCCAAACCTTTAAGCATTGTTTGGTATTGTTTTGGGGTAGTCTGTGGCTGCCTCGTTAAAAAAAATAAAGAAAGAAACAAGCATCGGTTTAGCCCTGATGTCTGGGCCTATGGTTTATTTTATGGGGAATCAGTTCGTAACAGGAGGTCCTCGGTTTATGACGTCCTCGACTTACAGCGTTTCATTACGTCAGAACTGGTTTCCTGGAACTAGTTGGCGAGCAGAGTGGATGAATACGTCGTCATGCGGCGCTATAAGACGGATTTGTTTCATTCTCCGGTTGTATGCCACCTTGGATTGTGCTACATTCACTAACTTTCTGCCCGTCTTTATGGCTCACAAGCATAAGTCAGACTCTTTTGATGCTTAGAAGAAAAGGAAAGCATCTCCATGGATGTGAAATTAGACATAATAAAATGCTCGGAACACCGACAAACATCGGCATTATTACATCAAGTTGTAAAAACAGTGCAACATGTTCTGTTATTTTCTTGTAAAATGATTCATACATGCATGAAAGTCGTTGGTATTCATGACTTTTCCAAGGAACTGATTGATATCATGATGCACGGACCGGCTTTGTTTGCATTTTCACCAGTGTCAGCTTAGGTCAATCCATAGGAATGGAACTCCAACACAAGTGGAGGACCTCCTGTACTGCTAAAAGTGCTAAATATCAAGGCTGAAATGCTGGTCCTTGGTCAACTTTTAATTCTGACATTTGTTAATCAGTGACACGTTAAAAACAGTTATGAGGAAAAGAGGGAACAATACATGACACAATAATTATGGGAGGAACAACGGTGAAACGTCACATTGATCTATGCCAGGGGTCGGCAACCCGCGGCTCCGGAGCCGCATATGGCTCTTTCAGCCCTCTGTTGTGGCTTCCTGTAACTTTGGAAAATAAATTGTTCTGCCTTTCAGGCGCGTTTCAATGCATTTTAATATAGACAATTTTATTGTGAAATTACCGCTCTTATTTTGATGTCACTCCACCGGATGGGCTGCTGGGGTACTATTGCATGAGAGCGCAGAGTTGATGCAGAGAGACAACATGGAGCTTCTGATTCCCACACGTTTCATGCCTTTTTTTTGTTTTACTCCTGGAGAAGCAACAAAGGTAGTTTCACATCGTTTTGTACTCAAGAATGGCAAGCCTGTATATTAAAGCTCCACTCCAAGAAAGACACGTCTTGTCTTTGAGTCAAAAGTACTCATGATAGGGTAATACACGTTACTCGCAAGAACACCGCTCGATGTCCAGGCAGCAGGTCAGAGTCAGAGGAGTGTCGTCTTGGAAAATAGGGCAGAGACTTACCGGAGAAAAGTTATTAGCTTAAGATAAATAGATAAATAGATTTTACAAGTTAAATAGACATTCGCAAAATATTGATTTCCAGCTAACATTAGGTAACATATGAGGTCCAGGAGTAAAAATGACATTAACCAAGTAAGATAAATATTAGTGGAAGGACACAATTAAAAAAATGAATCTATCTAATTAGAGGCTGATTAACAAGGGCATAGAGGTAAAAAAGTGATATATGCAGTGTTGTCTTCATTTTAAATGCCAAAAGGATTTTGCGGCTCCCGGTGTTTTCTTTTCTGTGGGAAACTGGTCGAAACGGCTCTTTGATTGTTAAAGGTTGCCGACCCCTGATCTATGCAAACATACAGAGGGATTTTCACATAAATTCAGGTATGTACATTCAGCACTCTGTCTTTCTGTCTCTCGTAGGTGTGTTGATAGCATATGAAGGACTTCCTCTGCATCTGCCCCTGTTCCCCAAACTGTGGACAGAACTCTGTCAGTCACAGGTACAGCTGGATTCTGATGCTTTACCTCGTTTTGTTGACTGTTCCCAGCTTCTATCTTTAAACTTTATTTGACTGTAGTTCCTTTCATTTAAACTGTTCCTCAGCAATAATTCTGAGTGGTCTTGCTGTCCTTTCAGTCTGTTCTGGCTAAAACGTGTGTGAAGCTGCTGTGTGAAGATCCGGCCTTTAGCGAGTACATCAAGTGTATCCTGATGGACGAGAGGACGTTTCTCAATAATAACGCGGCCTACTCCTTCCTCACCTGCTTTCTGCACAAGGTACAACTCTGGGAAGCATGATTTTTAAACCGTCAGTCTGAACTTCTGTCAGATCTCTCATCTATACTCATTCCCTGGACACTTGATTCATAATTTCCTGAAACAAACTAAATCACCGAGATACTTGCTGCTTTATGCAAATTGTTTCAGAATTAAATAAGTAATTGACAAATAGTTTTAAAGTAATATCAGTATCCCTCAAATTTCCATGAAAAGACCATCAAAAATTGTGGAATACCTCCAGTGAAAGTTTTTTATATCATTAACATGTCCAAATACTGTTTTTTTTTTTCAATAAATATAATGGAGTGTGTTTTTAATGACCATCACGTCAGTGATACAAAAAGTAACTAACTACAGGTCAGACTTCAATTAAAGCTATTGACACGACCGTTCAGAAGTCTGAGGTCACTTAGAAATGTTCTTATTGTTGAAAGAAAAGTATTTTTTAAATGAAGATACCATTAAATGAATGATAAATCCAGTGTAGACATTGTTAATGTGGTAAATGACTATTGTAGCTGTAAACAGCTGATTTTTAATGGAATATCTCCATAGAGGTACAGAGGAACATTTCCAGCAACCATCACTCCTGTGTTCTAATGCTACATTGTGTTAGCTAATGGTGCTGAAAGGCTCACTGATGATTAGAAAACCCTGCCAAAATCTAATCTATTAATTCTTGTGTCATTTCTGACCTTCCCAGAAAGTTTCATAGAAATCTGTTGGGCTGTTTTTGAGGAATGTTGCAGACAGACGGACTCGTCACGCCACTTTAAAATGTTGCTCTCACACTCCATCCTGAAAAACAGTGAATCGTATCTTGATTTTCTCCTTTCGTGACTACTGCAACTCCTTTTTCTTACTGGCATAAAACAAAAGTGGCTCTCTGGCTTCCAGCTAGCTCAGAATGCAGCAGCCGGATGTCTTCCTGGTTAAAGGAAGGCGTTCCATCAGCCCTGTCCTGGCTTCTCTCCACTGGGTCTCTGTTTTAGAATGGATGTTAAGGTTTTCCTGATCACTTCTATTGCTTGTCTGGGTCTGACCCCAAGCTATAGAGCAACATTGGTGTTATATGAGCCAGGTGACAGCCGTAGATCCTCAGGTGAGGCCTTCTGACTTCTCCAGAGTCGAGGTGACAGCTGGAGGAGATCAGTCCCGCAGAATTCTTTTCAATCGCTTCGTAAAACCCGTCTTAAAGTCTTCCTTTTCTTTCTGTTGTTGAGGAGGACTAGCTAATGCAGAAGTGTGTGTGTGTGTGTGTGTGTGTGTGTGTGTGTGTGTGTGTGTGTGTGTGTGTGTGTGTGTGTGTGTGTGTGTGTAGGTCCAGGTGCTGTCAGGTCCCAGCTGCTCCAATCTGATTGGTGTTTTGGTGGCAAACCTGCTGAGTGAGCAGAGCAGCCTGCAGCCTGAACTGGCAGCTCATCGCCTGGAGCTCAACAAGATCAGCGGCCTGCTTAACGCTGTACGAACACTCATGGAACCTTCTCTGGTCTGCTCCAGAAGCGTTATTGTCCTGTTTTCACTCATCCCTTTGTCTCTGTGTGTGTGTGTCAGGACCTGAGGGCGCTGGTGTTGCTGCTGTCCGTCCAGCCTCCCCAGGCCGTTGACCCGGCTCTCTGCCCCGCCCTGCAGGAGCTGCTGGGTCGCTGTCGGGCTTGTGTCCAGCAGCGTAGTGCTCTGGAGCTGGAGGCCAAAGACCACAAGGCCAAAGGTACGAAACACACCGACACACAGGTGAGACCAGAAGTTTGCGTACACGGTATAAAATGGCACAAAACCTTTTTTTTTCCTCACTCTGACATTAAGTCAGACTAAACTTGTCCTGTTTTAGGTCAGTTAGGATAAGCAAAGTTAGTGCTCTGCCAAGGACCGGTGGAATTGCGTGACGGCATGCATCTGTCCGTCTGTTAGCAGCATTATTTAAAAAACGGACGAACAGATTTGGATGAAATTTTCAGTATCTTTCTGTATCATTGTGAGATAGCGGCACGGTGTCACTGTAACCATGACAACAAATTAGCTCTACATCAGCTGCCTGCTGACGATCACATGATTGTGATCCTACTACAAATCCACCACTGCAGATTTATCAGGACTTCTCCATTGGGAATCACACAAGGAACAACTGATTAAATTGTGGGGGTGTTCAAGTCCTATCAATTCCCGTCGCCCGCTACATATTTAGGTCACATGATTCAGTATCCGTACATAATGTACACATGCAGAACACACGTCTGTGCTCATCGTAAAATCATTTTGTTTGTGGGTACGTCTGTATTAAATGGACACATTCTACAGTGCCGTGATTTCTGCCACAACTTTTTTCAAGATTTCAGGCATCAGAAATGAAACCGTGACTTAGCAGCTTTGTGGGAGTACTGGGCTGTCTGATGCTTTTCTTTTTCTATTTGTTGTTGGTAAATACACCTGTTCTGTCAGTTTAAAGACAATGCCACCAAATACTAAAGAAATGTTTCTAAACTTCTGACTCATTATTCTGGCATTTAGCAAATGGAAATAATTTTAATTATCCTAACTGAGCTAAGTCTGTAAAATAGTCTGATTTAATGTCCGACGCCGGGGGAGTGGGGGGGGGGGTGGTGGTGGTTATGTGTCTTTTTATACAGGGTATGTTAGCTTCTGGTTTCTATGCAGCACACTACCTTCATTACCATCTGTATTCATCACGTCTTCTTCCTACATCTTTGACTTCTTGTCCGTTTAACTTGAAACCAACAGCTTCACTTAAGGAAGCACATTTTGTAGAGTTTTCCCAGCTGATGGTCCACATGCTTATCAATCAATAATGTACCTATAACTACTGCAAAATAAACTCTGGGAACATCATTCCTTGTCCTGATACAGCTGCTTTGAATGCAGTTTTTATTTGTGATGTAAGTAGATTATATACAGGGTGACACAAAAAAGGGAACTTTATAACAATCCAATAAAACTAAGAGTGATGAAGGAAAAATATTTTATTCATAGTAATTGAAACCTTAAAACATGCTATTTAAGAAACAATGATGGAATTTTCATTTTTTAAAAATTACTTCCTGTAGATGGCGTCCTCCTGTACGAATGCATTCTTGAAATCTACCTGGTGCTATCTCAAGAGTAAAGGGTACACGACTCCACCAAGAACTCTGGATGAGTTAAAACAGAGAATTCAGGATGAAGTTCACAGTATCCCAGCTGAGATGTTGCGGCGGTCAATGAGGAATCTCAACAGCAGATTTCAAGAATGCATTCGTACAGGAAAAACGGGTCAATTTTGCCCCACAGGACAATGTGAGGTTTAGCTGTGATTTTGTGGATCTGAGACTCAGACTTTAGGTCTGTTCCCGGGTTTCCTGCTGTCAGCTGGTCTGACCGGTGTCTGTGTGTTCCAGCTGACGATGAAGGGGCGACCCCGGTGAAGAGGCGGAGGGTGAGCAGCGATGATGACAGAGCTGGAGATGCTCCGGTCTGTGTGGCCTCCACCTCCTCCTCCTCCTCCTCCTCTGCCCTGCCGCCCTGCAGCGAAACCAAGGCCGACCACCAGGAGGCGCTCACGCCCACCAGCACCTCGGACACAGAAACGCGCGACTCCTCCTCGCTGATCGACCCGGGAACCGAGCAGGACCCACCCTCTCCCGACCCCACCCCCGCCTCCTCCGGAAACCTGGACTCCTCCCCCAAAGAGGAGAAAATGGAGGCCTCCTCATCATCATCTTCGTCGTTCTCGTCGTCCTCCTCCTCCCTGCTGCAGGAGGCAGGGGAGGGGTTTGTGCAGGGGGAGGAGCCTGAGCCGCCACAGCACGTCGCGACAGGTGAGGAGGAGGAGGCGGAGCAGCAGCAGCAAGATGGGAGCAGGGGTGAGGCGATGTCTGCCTCCTCAGAGGAGGTGAAGGAGGAGAAGGAGGTGGGCTCTAAAGCAAACAGCAACTTGGCCCCGCCCCTTTCAGACGACACCGCCTTCCCATCAGCTCTTGGGTTGGTGGGGGAGGGGCCAGACGGCCACGCCTCCTCCTCACAGGTTTTCCCGAACACCGGCCCTCCACCCGACATGCTGGACATGCTGTACAGGACGGTGGAAGCCACCATCGCCATAGTTACCAAACTGTCCGTTAAAGGTCCGCCCTCTTCATGACATCATCAACTACAGCCACCATGAGATCTTTGACTAACTTTGTGTTTTCCTTTATTTTCATTTCTCTCTTTCTAATCTGAATTCCGCTCAGTGGAAGCCGACTTTCTCCTGGTTTTTCTGTTTCTTCTTCTGCTGTTTTCGTGCTGCTGTTCGTTGCCTTCTGCTGATGTTCAGTCGGTCAGTTTTTCCAGCTTCAGTGGCTCCCGCTGTGTCGTTCCGCTCTATAAAGCTCCGACTCCACGCACAGCCAACCCCTCGTTTGTCAAAAAAAAGAAGAAAAAGAGAAAAAGTCGTACAAGCTATAGCACATTTTTTCAAAGGGCAAAAAAGGTTTTGTTTTGTTGTTTTCTGTGTGCGTGTTTTATACTGATTTGAATTTGTTTTGGAAAGTGATTTTATTTGTTTGAGGTTTGCTGTAACGGGGAAAGGTTTACAGAACTTTTGTCTCCTCTGTATGTAATTTAATTTTATTGCATTTTTACTGTGTATAAAAATGGTCGTCCTCTGTGCCAGTTTTGTACTTTATGAACAAGGCAAAAGAAAGTTGCCTTGAGTCTTTCTGTGGTTTAATTATCCAGAAAATAAGTTTACCTGTAAATTCAGAGAACCACAAGAAACTTGATTCTGTAAAGAATCCTCTCTAGTCATTGCCTGAAGGTGTATATGAAAACTATATAAATATATATATATAAATATCTTTATATATATATGACTATATAAAAGCGGTGCTTTATTTGACTGTGGTTGAAATAAAGCCCCCATGTTGGACCAGCTGGAGCTTTTATTTTTACTGAAGTACATTCCATAATCTATTGTTTATTTTCGCTTCTTCTGCTGTGTTCTGATTTTCTTCTGATTTTATTTTAATAGAGAATAAATTAATAAAACAGTTTTAATATGGAAGAGTTATGATCTGAAATCCATGTGGAGCTGTGAGGTTTTCTTTCTGTCCTCTGTTCCGTGTTCGTCGTTCTAAACTGATGCAGACTGTGAACTTTCTCAGCATCAGTGGGGATGTACGGAAACCCAGTCTGATCAAAAACCTGGTTAAGAGCATGTAAGTACGCACTAAATCAAATCAAAATATACTTTATTCATTCCAAAGGAAATTGAGGCATCCGGCAGTGTGTTACACTGCAGTAGAATAAGGCACAGTGATGTATGAAAGGTTAGAAGATTTAGAGAGAACATATAGTTTATGTGACACAGCTGCAGGGTGGTTGGGCGTCAGTGGACTCTCTTCTTTTGGAACATACTTACCAGTCAGAAGTTTGGACACACCTTTTCATTCTGTGTTTTGTCTGTATTTTTTACTACTTTCTAAAGTGTAGATACATTCTGAAGACCTCAAATTATGAAGCACAATATATGGAGTTATGTAGCAAACAACTGTGAAATACCTCCAAACATTTTTTATATTTTAGATTCTTTAAAATAGATGCCCTTTGCTTGGTTACTATTTTGCACACTCTTGGCATTCTCTCACTGAGCTTCATGAGGTAGAACCTGAAATGGTTCCACTTCACAGGTGTGCCTTGTCAATGTTTGTTTGTGGAATTTCTTGCCTTCTTAATGAGTTTGGGGCCATCAGTTGTGTTGTGCAGAAGTCAGGTTGGTCCACAGTTGATTGCCCTATTTGACAACTGTTAGAATCCATAATATGGAACAAACCAATTAGCTATTTAAAGAGAAACGACAGTCCATCATTACTTTAATAACTGAAGGTCAGTCAGTCCGGAAAATTTCAAGAACTTTGGGATTGAATCCTCAAGGGACCATCTAGGAACTACCCAGGAACCTTCGAAGAACTATCTAGGAACTACCAAGGAACCTACAAGGAAGTCCATCATTACTTTTACACATGAAGGTCAGTCCATCAGGAACATTTCAAAAACTTTGAATGAATCCTCACAGAGCCATTTAGGACACTACCCAGGAACTTACGAAGAACCAGCTAGGAACTACCTAGAATCCTACCAGGATCTAGGAACTACTCGGGAACCTACCAGGAACCATCTAGAAAGTACCTTAGGAACCTACAAGGACTTTGAATGTATGCTCAAGCGCAGTCACAAAAACCATCAAGTGCCACGACCAAACTGACTCACATGAGGACCGCCCCAGAAAAGAAAGACTAAGGCTGAATCCCAAACCGCCCCCTACACACTCCCCCTCCACTACCGAGTGTCACTCCAAAAGAAGTCACACTCGCAGCTGTGGAGGGCACTTTGATTGAAGGCGGAGGGTATAAATACGATCGTCAGGAATGGGACGCCCTGTCGCCTCACCGGAAAACGGAAGACGTCATCGCCATGGCAACACAAAGACGCCTACTGTGCATGGCTGGAGGGCTGTGGCACAGGTTGCAACTAACGAGGATCGCTGCTGCTTCCAGAAGATGAAAGCGTCTTCGTTTGTTAGCACTGCTGCATCAGAAAGAGGTAAATGTTGCATTGCAGTGTCATCTGTGTATTTCGTAAAAGTGACATAATGTGATGCTACAAAACTCCATGAGGGAATACATTTAACTCTAAAATACAACTCCTGTCAGTTACACAAAACCTGAAATATCACATGAAATATGCACATAGGCTGCATCACCAAATTATCATCATGTCAGCTAATTATCGTGATGCATAAACTGTCTACCACGATTGCAACTGATCATGACAACCTGTGCTCACGTAACGAAATGGTTTTTCTGTAAGTCATTTACGTGATGATGACAAAATGTGAGAAGATGGAGTTACCGATCAAACTGATATTTCTATATCCAGACAAAACAATAGTCTTTTCTCTTCCCAGGAAGGCACCATGCTGTATGTACAGCTTAATCCAGCTGTGCCTCTCCTGCGGCTGTACAGCAATCCAGGGAATCATGTGCTGTGCGGAGCCACACCAGTTGTTTTGTTTTCTCCACCGTCCCTGTAAAAGCAGACAATCAGCGGGCAACGATGTAGGGGCTACATTCTGCTTCAAATAATTTGAAGTCATCCCACATGTTTTCCAATCCTATTATCTGGCATTTCAAATCCAACAAATGAATAAATGAATTCTGTCAGTTGTGTTCAAATTTTAAGGTGTCAGGGGGTGCACAATTAAATCAAACGTCAGCAGAGAAGTTTCTTTTGTTTTATCTTTTTTCATCACTCTTTTTGTGATGTTCTGTCAGTGTGAAAAAGGCGTGGGAGAAATTAAGGACGCATGTGGAACTTACATCAATATGTTTGTTTCCTCCTCCATTTCGACGTTGCACTTCCTGAAAAAATTGTCCAGAGTGAGCATCGATGCAGACTCGCTATTTAAGGGCTGAACAGTCCACTCTCCCTCCGCACTACGCGGTTTGGGACGGCCCTTAATATGGAGGACCCTTCGCGGGAACGCGCAAACGGAGGGGTAGTGTGTAGGGGGCGGTTTGGGATTCAGCCTAAGAGTCACCTCTGCTGCTGAGGATAAGTTCATCCGAGGGCCGAGAAACACCAGGAATGGACATTAGACGAGTAGAAATCTGGGCTTTGGTCTGATGAGTCCAAATTTGAGCCGTATTCAAAGCAAAAGGTTGCTATTGAGAAGAATCTAAAATATAAAACATGTTTAGGCTTATTTCTCACTTTTTTGTTAACTACATAATTCTATATGTGTTCATTCATAGGTTTGATGCCTTCAGTAAGAATCTACAATGTAAATAGACATGAAAATAAAGAAAAAGAATTAAGTGAGAAGTTGTGTCCAAACTAAAGATTGGTAGTGTGAATGAAGGAAGTGTCTCAGCGACGTGGTTCTGTGATGAGGAAACACCTCGTTGCAGTTTTTCTGACATGTTGCGATTAGATTTGCAGTATGATCATGATGTTTTAAAGTGTTGTATTTTATATAGTCTTTGTAGGAGTCAGCTAAATTTACATCATAAATAACAATTTAGGGTCTTGAACATGAACTTATTTTTCTACTGGAAGCCGTTAGACTGAGCAGCTTTGATTTTAAATGTGCTGCATTCAGCTTGTTTACCATCCATTTTATATGCTCAATGTGAGAAAGCTGAATTTCCTGTCTGAAGCCTTTGAATTTAATATAGGACACTGTGGCTGGTGTTATCTCCCTCATTATACAGCTATGGATTAATATATTCTATATAAGCAGCAGCGAAGGAGTTTAAGTATCTCGGGATCTTGTTCATGAGTGACGGGAAAATGGAGCGAGAGATGGACAGGCGGATTGGTGCAGCGTCAGCAGTAATGCAGGCGGGTCATTCCAGAATTGGAGGACGATTTAGGCATCCTAACCTTTGAAAAATCGATCCTTTATTTTATCATTTTCTGTCATGTATTTAAGAAAACCAGGTAGTAAGCCATCAAATAATATGATTCGTCCAGCTCAAGCATTAAAGTTACACTTTTTATGAAATGTTTTATTTGATGTGCGCCATGCATAGTGCAACCCTGTTATGAACACTCAGGAACCTGAAAAAAATATAATTTTTTCAAAAATGTTTAATAAATCCTTTACCATTAAGTAAAGAAGGCCACATTCACATTGGATAATCATTTAATTTCAGTTAAGACTTGACCTCTATTAATTTAAACAACTTTTGAACTCTGGCATGCCCAACTTTTCAATA
The DNA here is from genome assembly GCF_021347895.1 of Acanthochromis polyacanthus. Lineage (NCBI taxonomy): Eukaryota > Metazoa > Chordata > Actinopteri > Pomacentridae > Acanthochromis > Acanthochromis polyacanthus. The sequence goes on from NC_067115.1 coordinate 43,059,442, forward strand.
TTTGCATTTTTTTTTTTTTTTTGGGGGGGGGGGTTGTATTAAATTGCAAATATTTGCTCAAATCCATTATATTTCTGTAGAAATTAATTAAACATTTTAAAATGTCTGTTGTAAATAATCTTAACATGAACATTAAAGAGTTGAGTTCATGTTCAGTTTATAATCTCATTCAGGTGGTTATTGCAACATTGACATACTTTTGCTACCTGGTGGTAATAATAGAAACAAATAGTAATTTATATTCCAGAAAACGTAGTGATACATTTAAATAAGACAAGTAAATTATGCTAAATTATACAGACGCATTTCATTTTACTATAGATAATTGGTTGTAGATAGATGCTAGCTGAGGAATATAATGTTACTGTTAGCATCAAGGACAGACTTAGTTATATTAATAAATAAAGAAAACTTTTAATTAATTATTTCTTATTATGATAATATGAGTAACAGGGTTGCGTTGGTGAGAGTGACACACTCCGTGAAGGCTTAAAAGATTGGCAAAATATGAAAGCTAGAAGAGAGAACTTACCTTTGGTCTGCCCATAGTGTCAGTATATGACTTGATGATGTCACTTCCTCTGTGTCAGGTGACTCAGCGTTTTTCTTCTTCTTCTGCCATTCTAAATAGGTTTCGGTAACAGGGTTGCGCGCATGTTGTGGGACACAACTTCAATGCATCATTACTATTATTTAAAATATGTTGATGATTAAATTAATTGTTTTAACGATTACAAGAGACACATATCAACAATATCATACAAAAAAAGGGTATTTAAAGGGTTTTTTAATGGTTATATTTGATGTGGAAGTTTGTCATCAAGAAGGTGGGACAAAAGAAAAATATCATTTTGGGGGTGCTTGAGATCTATTTGGTATTTTGAACAATATTTTGGAACACATTTTCCTACAACTATATTTACATTTAGTCTCAGAACAAGTATAATTTACACAACAAGTGCATGAGTTAGTCTTTTGTGCTTAGATTATTTGAAATTTTAGGGGTGGGACAGCAAATGTCCTCCAATTCTGGAATGTCCCAGGCATTGTAATGAACCGTCGTGGTGAAGAGGGAGCTGAGCTGTAAAGTGAAGCTCTCGATTTACCAGTCCATCTACGTTCCAACCCTCACCTATGGTCATGAGCTTTGGGTAGTGGCCGAAAGAACAAGATCGCAGATACAAGCGGCCGAAATGAGCTTCCTCTGTAGGGTGGCTGGACTCAGCCTTATAGATAGGGTGAGGAGCTCAGACATCCGGAGGGAGCTCGGAGTAGAGTCACTGCTCCTTCGTGTTGAAAGGAGCCAGTTGAGGTGGTTTGGCCATCTGATTCGGATCCCTCCAGGGAGACTTCCTTTGGAGGTTTTCCGAGCACGTCCGTCTGGGAGGAGACCCTGGGGCAGACCCAGAACTCGCTGGAGGGATTATGTATCTTGCCTGGCCTGGGAACGCCTCGGGATCCCCCAGGAAGAGATGGAAAGCGTCGCTGGGGGGAGGGATGTCTGGAACGACCTGCTTCACCTGCTACCTTCGCGACCCGGGCCTGGATAAGCGGATGAAAATGGATGGATGGATGGATATATATTCAATGTTGTGAGTCCTCAGTCGTCTGGTTCAGAGTGATTTTCTGATTCATTCATGTTCTTAACATATTTTATTAACAACAGCAATAATAACACTAATACTAATCATTTATTTACATAACGACATTCTAAAATAAGGGTTTTCAAAGTACAGTGAACCCTCGTTTATCGTGGGGGTTACATTCCAAAAAGAACCCGCGATAGGCGAAATCCATGAAGTAGTCAGCTTTATTTTTTACAGTTATTATACAATACTGCACTAGGGGGAGCGCTGCAGCTGCAGCCAGGTGGACGCCGCGGCGGTACTCTTGCCTCAGAGAGCGGGCCGGCTGAATCAATTGGAGCAGTCGGGGGGTGGGGAAGGCTCGCGCCGGCGCTCTTCTCCTGGCGAACGCGGCTGCAGTGGCCAGAGACAGCTGGGGACCACGTCCACTGTCCAGTTGACGGCGGGGGAAAAGAATAAGGCTGCTCCGTTGGCTCCATCTTTCAGGGTGTCTCACTACATGGAGACCAAGGAGAGAAACGATCCAGCGCTCCACAGCAGGCAGCGCTGGCCTGTACGGCAGAGGAGACGAGGCGCGGAGACTGTTCACGTTGGTCAGTCCCTTAGCCAATCAGGATGCAGAACACAATGCACTGTTTAAAAAAAGCATACAAAAACTGCACTAAAAAAATCCGTGAAACAGCGAAGCCGTGAAAGGTGAACCGCGTTATAGCGAGGGTTCACTGTACTCCGTCTGACAAAGCTAAAAGTTTAACCAAAATCAACTCAACAGCAAATATGACTAGACAATAGACTCACAAATGTCAAATTAGTAAAGACAAACACAATGGAACCTTAGAAAGTTATTTCAAGCACAATAAGCAACAAAGAGATGACATTATATAAAAACAAGTCTAGAAAAATGGGGTTTAAGAAGTCATTGTAAGAGAAGTCACTGATTCCAGGAGCCTTTTGTCCTCTGCTTTCTTTTTATCTGACAACTTTGTCAGGATTATTAACCACGCCTGACGTACGTCAGCAGGGTTACTGCATTCGCTTCGGTATCTGGCTAGGTAAATATGTATGTATGTAAGTGTGTATGTCCGGTCAGATATCTCTGCAAGTGCTGGAGTCAGGATAATCAAACTTGGCACTGAAGATCAGTCTAAGGTCCCCGGCTCAGTTGTGGAGTTAGAGGTCAGCAGATCAAGTAGGAAGGGATATACGTATGATGATCAAAATTAAAAGTTACATGTGTGACGGTAGGGGCTGCACAGTGGCAGCCAGTAGATGGCGTGGTTCTGCCATCTACTGAGGGCTTGTCTAGTTAAAGATGTTTTTACTTTTGCATGTTTCGACTGTGTCTGCAGCCTTCCTCAGAAGTGACATCCGACGGGTTGATGACGTGTCTTTTATCAGGCGACTGGGTCTGAAGTCCGATCTTCAGGAACACCTCAGCAGCGCCTCAGGTTGATCACCTCCATGGCACATCGCACTGATGCAGTAATTCTTGGTGAAGGAGCCCCAAATCAAGAAAGCATGTTAGGTTCTGTGGTTTGTCGACAATAAAAGGATTCTTGAGACAGTCTGACCTGTAACTGGTGCTATATAAATAAAACTGAATTGAATTAAATCCTGCTGACTTCTCCTGGCGATTTTTTTAAGGTCTGTAAAAAAGTTTTTTGGACTTTCGAACATGGTGAAGTCTTGGACTCTGGTCCATGATTTGGACTTAGTTTCCACTTTATCACAATCTGCCGGACTGTGTTTTTAAAATTGTCTCAGGATGTAAAGCATGTGTTGGACTTACTGCATTTAATGGTTGACTGGATCAGTTTTGGATAAAAAGCCAAAGATGAGTTGTCAGCTGTCACTGCTGGTTTAGACCCGATGCGGTTGGATCTTCAGGCCCAGTAAAATTCAAAGAGGTTGTTGTTTCATTGTAGCTTTGTCATTTTTAATTCAATAATGGTGACTCAGATTTGACTCTTCACCTTGTTTCTATTCAGGGAGTTGTCATAAACCGTGGCTGCAGTGGCCGTAAATGAATGATAACAGTCTATAAATACTGTACCTGGACAGTACATATACTTGATAACGTGGAGTTGTTTTTCCGCTTGTGGGTGGTTCTGGGCCAGTTATGTAATCAGAATCAAAAAATTATTTTCCTGAGGAAAAAGTGGCAGTAGTAGAAAGTAGTCTGTGGTAATTAGTCCTGTGAATGTTTGGTCTGTAGCTTCTCCTCTAACTGTTCCAGCCCTATGATTCTTGCTCCTGGTCACTACTTTTGATGTGCCCTGTGTCAGTCTTTAGTGTGTTGTCTTGGTTGAATTGTTTGGTCGTTTCCCTCGTCGTCACCAGAGGTCACTGTTGTGCTTTGGTTAGCATCTTTGTAAGTAACTGGTGTTAGAGTCCCTCAAGTCTGAACAAAACTGAGTGATGTACAGGATTCATACTGAAAACTCAAAATAAAGCATTCTAATATTTTGAGAAACTTGATTTCTGTGAGCTATAAGCCTTCAACATCAAAAATTAAAATAGAAAAATTTAATTTTATATGCAAATGTGTCTAGAACATACACTACCAGTCAAAAGTTTGGACACACCATCTCAGTCAGTGGTTTATATTTATTTGCATTATTTTCTACATTGTAGATTAATACTGAAGATTAACATTTTTTATTTACAACATAATTTCATATTTACGTATTCTTGCAAAAAACAGAGCTAAAAGAGAGTGACCGTTGCACTTTGATTAATCAGGGGGACAGAAACACAACAATGAATGATGATGTTGCCGAGTAACGGATGAGTACATTCATACTAAGCACTTGAATTAAATTCAGTTTTGAAGTGTCTAAACTTTGCTCAGATATTTCCACTTTATGATGCTTTTTTCTTCCTTTAGTTACTTCAAAGATGAAGACATCACACACACTGGCTACTCAGATCTGAACCCCAGCAGTCACTCTGAAGAAATAAATAAAGCAGAATTTTATGATCTAACGAGAAAAAGCAGGAAGTACAGGTTTGTGTGCAAACAGGATTTAGAGAAGCTTAGTTTGTTCAGAACGAACATGACTTCAAGCATCTTGTTTCTAATAATTAGAGTGTGATTGCTCCAGACAGAGCGTTGCTGTGTTCAGGTCAGACATAAGAAGTTTGGCTTCCACGGCTGTCACTGTCGTTGTGCTTTTTGTCCGTCATGCTGTCTCTGTCCGTCCCATCCTCATCTGCCTGTCCGTCCGTCCTCTGCTGCTTGTCATCTGGACTCCTCGTCTCTTTCTGGAACACAAATCATGGATCAGCAGCTGGAAAACCACAATATTCCAGCTCAGCACTTTGAATAGGATCTGAGTGAGGTTCATTTACCCGTTTAGAATGTTCAGAGCTGTCCATAGACCAGTTCCTGAAACACAGCAGCAAGTTTCTGTTTTTAAAAAAAGCTTCACATGCAGCAGTGTGATGCAGACTCAACCGTGTCCAGACGACTTACGTGTGACCGCCGATGGAAAGTCTCCGTTTGTCCTCAGATTTGCCCTTCCTCTTGAACCTGAAAAGGAGGAAACATTCCAGTTTGACCAAAGGGAAACTTCACTGAACCTCATTAATGCTGGGAGGAGCCTAAAATTATTCCATAAAATCTAAACACAATCTAAATTCTGTAGCTCAGTATTTGTAATCTGTAGAACATCTTAGCACAGACGTGTCACATTCATTTTAGTTCAGGTTCCACATTCAGAACAGTTTGATCTTCAGTTGGCCGGACTAGTAAAATCACAGCATTGTAACCTAGACATAACCACAGCTCCTAATGTTTCCTTTGTTTTAGTGCAAAAGGTACATTCTGAAAATGTTCACATTGAAGAAATTATCTCTTTTACAAAACATGAACAACCTGAAATATCTGAAGAGAAAAAGTTCAATTTCAGCAATATTCTGCCTCACTTTATCATTTCCACAACTTTCACATCAGTGTTTCTGCAAAGACACCAAACATTTAGTCACAGTTATCTGGAACTGAATGATGTAGCATTTAACTTAATAATTAAAACAAAAAAGACAAAAAAACAAGACAAAACATTACAAAAACGAGACAAAAAACACAAAACAAAACATAAAAAGAAACAAAACATTTGACAAAAAAGTTACAAGGTGGCAAAAAAATGGACAAAAACAAAAACCAGACAAAAAATTATACAAATGACACAAATGGACACAAAATGAAAAAAGCGAGAACTAAAACGACAAAAAACTGGACTAACAACACAAGCGAGACAAAAAAACCCACAAAGCGACAAAAACAATGCACAACACAACGAAAGAAGCAAAACACAAAACGACAAAAACCAGAAACAAAACGACAAAAATCAAACAACAAAAACAAGACAAAATATTACAAAAATGAGAGGCAAAATGACAGAAGAACAAAGAACAATCTAGTATTTTACTTTATGATTAAACAACTTGTCATGGTCGAGAAATGATTTTAAATTCAGTTTTACTAAGTCACAGTTTGCAGTTCATGTCTTCATCTCTGCTCTGAAATTTTTACACTTTTTGAAGTCGTCCCATGAGCTGTGCTGAACCTTCTGTCGGGCTGGTTTTGGCCTGCGGGCCGCAGCTTTGGCACCCCTGTCTTAGTAGCTGCATCTGAAATTGCTTCTTTGTTTTTGTAATTTAAAATGTACTTTCTTTTGCAGCAAAACTGTGAGAATCAAATGTGAGTAAATGATCTCCACTAATCTACCTTCGTGGCACTCGGAGCACTTTGCTAACACAAATAATCCAAAATTAAACACTGAGATTCTGTTTTTCCTTTTCAGAATTTGGCAGATATTGCTGACATTGTTGTTTTATTAGAAAATGAAGGCTGCATTATGTGATTTCTTTTCAGAAAGATGCTGACAGAGGTTTGCCTTTGTGCAAACACTCCACAGCATCACCAGCTTGAAGCACCGTTGATGGTGTCCAGTCTCACCTGATGATGATGAAGGTGACGGCAAAGATCAATCCCAGGATGCTCAGGGCCAACAGGACAGCCAGAGCTATGACCACCGAGCTGGAACTGGAACTAGAACCGGAACCAGAACCGGAGCCGGAGCCTGGTACCTCCACATCAAAGTCAATGTCTGCAAACACTTGAGCCAGCTCCTTCTGCACTTCATCCGACTGGCTCTGCAGTTTCCTGGTGGATCAGACACAGAGATCACTTCCTGTCACATGACATCACCTTGCTCATCACAGATTTAACTAAGTAAGGACTTTTTTCTTGTTTTTTGCTGACCTCGAGTGACTCTAGTCCAAGCCTTGCCTGTTTTTTAATAGTGTTGTTCATTTTGGAGAAATAAGGGTTTAATTTGGATTAAAAAATAAACTTTGGATACATTTATTAGACTTTCCAGGTATTTAAAGGAGGATCAGGACTGCAGAGATTAACCTTCTGGTTTGAAAGGCATGCCATCTATGAAAAGTCACCAAAATAATCCCATTATTGAATTTCCCTTCAGGGATTAATAAAGTCATTGTATTGTATTTGTAAGAGCCAGAAGTGGTAAAAACAGAGAGAACCTCACATTTTCTGCTTTTCAGTGGTCCTTGACTATATCATGTTGGATGTGCAATCCATCAGGGAAAATAAACAAATCTTGGCTTTAAACCATCTGTCATCAAAGTCACTTCATTCAACGTTTCTCATTTAAAAAATTCACTAAAAACCATTTGCACCAGATCCTGTAAGAAACCAAAACTTTTGTGCTCTTAAGCACAGCTGAGACTCCATGCTGTGACCAACAATGATGCCATTTATCATTTTTATTTTAGAGAAAATATCAGTCAAAGAAATGATTATTTTTCTATTTATGATGATTTATGATGTCATAACCCTGGCAGAATGCACAGAAAACACTTTTGGAGTTCACCATCCTCCTAGCTGTGGTTGTGTTGTTTTCCATAAAGGTGCAGGTCTTTACACTCAGTGGCCACTTTATTAGGTACGCCTGTTCAATTGCTTGTTAACACAAACAGCTAATCAGCCAATCACACGGCTGCAACTCAGCGTGTTTAAACATGTAGATGTGGTCCTGACAACTTGCTGAAGTTCAAACCGAGCATCAGAATGGAGAAGAAAGAAGATTTAAGAGACTTTGAACGTGGCATGGTTGTTGGTGCCAGATGGGCCTCACCAAAACTGGACAATAGAAGATTGGAAAAATGTTTCCTGGTCCGATGAGTCTCCATTTCAGCTCCGACACTCAAATGGTCAGAATGTGGTGTAAACAGCATGAAAGCATTGATCCATGCTGCCTTGTATCAACGGTTCAGGGAGCTGCTGCTGGTGGTGTAATGGTGTGGGGGATATTTTCTTGGCACATTTTGGGCCCCTTAGTACCAACTGACCACGGTTTAAACTCCACAGCCTACCTGAGTATTGTTGCTAACCATGTCCATCCCTTTATGACCACAGTGGACCATCTTCTGATGTTACTTCCAGCAGGATAATGCTCCATGTCATGAAGCTCAAACCATCTCAAACTGGTTTCTAGAACATGACAGGGAGTTCACTGAACTCCAACTGCCTCCACAGTCACCAGATCTCAATCCAATAGAACCTTTGGGATGTGGTGGAACGGGACTTTCACATCATGGACGTTCAACCGACAAATCTGCAGCAGCTGTGTGACGCTATCATGTCAATATGGACCGAAATCTCTGAGGAATGTGTCCAACACCTTGTTGAAAGTATGACAATAAAGAATTAAGGCAGTTTTGAAGGCAAAAGAGGGTCCAAGCTTTTCGTAGTAAGGTGTACTTAATAAAGTGGCCACTGCACCTCAGCACACCAGCTCACCGACCACTCTTAAACTGTTTTACTACACAACAGTACGTTGTAATTGTGCATGTTGGAGTGATTCATCAGTTCACTGCAGATTCAAGGTGTAAATACTCATCCATTGAGCTGACTGATTGTTTCAGTGTGTCTTCCCTCAGATAAAGAAACACTTCACCCAGGCCCAGACACGACTTTAAAGCTCAAACTCTTACTTTATGACTTCTTCAGAGGGAACGGTCCGTCCATCTTCTTCAGCGATGAAGCTGACCAAAGTCTTCACAGAGTTTCTCAGCATTCGGGATTCGGCTGCTCCTCCGTTAGCATTGGACACCTGGATGATGGTCACACTCCAGCCCAGAGCTTTACCTAAAGCACTGAGAGACAAAAGTAATTTTAGCAGCAGAAATGGAAGAAAGAAACATGAAAACAATCTTAATCATTGGCTAAACCGGTCCTACTTCTCCAACTCTTCAGTTTTCCTCTCCACAGTGTTAGCAGGCTGATTGAGTGAGATGGTCACCACGTCGCTGCTGCTCGCACTTCCCCGAACCACCACCTGGAGGCAGAAGAGACAAGACCTCAGTTTGTACGGCTCACATTCATACACTCACACATTTATGCTATTAAAAACTACTGTAAAAACTCTATAATCCCAAAAGCATGAAAATGAGAAAACCAGGATCAGAAATCAAGACAAAAATAAAGGAATAAAACATAACCACTGCATTAAATACTGTAGAAAACATAAACATTTAAAAACAACAGGATAAATGAGGGTATTTAAAGCTAATACACTCATTTTAACATTTGGTGACACACAGTCAACAAAACTTATCAGTTATCAGATTCAGAGATTGATGGTGTAAACGTGTGTTATAATGTGAAGACATGGCGCACGTTCATAAAATAAAGCAAAACATTTTGTTTGTTTCTTATGTCTGTTAACTCTTATTTATCTTTAATGATTTAAAACTTTATTTGACCAGTTATTTTGAAACTAATGTTATGGGTGGTGGAACTAAGTAAACTGGATATTTCACTTCTACTCCAGCTAGTTTTAGAGGGAAATATCACACTTTTTACTCCACTGCATTATTCAGATGCCTTTAGTAGATTTTTCCTGTGAAGCATAAGAAGAGCTTCTAACATTTGATGCTAATTTAACAGCAGGTTGACCGGCTGATTGATTAGTGACAGATATGAAAGATGTACTGCTTTGTGGAAGATGCAAACGTAGTCCTTGCAGCTCAGGAGAACACATTCAGTTTGCAGCATAAATAACATCTACCAGTTAAAAAATCCAGAAGTAGGAAAACTAGCAAATATTCAAACTTAAAAAACCTGGTAAGAGGGAATTAAAAAAATAAAATCGGAGGATTAATTATCAAAATTGTTGCCATTAAATGCAGATGTCACATGAACACTGAGGTATCACTACAAGACTGTTGTTGTTTGAGACCAAACAAGAATTGTGATGCTTTATTTCATTTTTATGCATCATTTACTTCTATTTAGTGAATGAACTGAAAGGTAATCAGTCGATGAATTCATTCCTGCACTGCACTGAGACTACAACAGTAAATCATAGGAGCTTCAGTAGAAATCCGCTGGACTTCTCTTGTAGATTCTTTCTAACCTTCAAGAATCTTCAAGAGAATTCCAGTTGATTTTTACAGAAGCTCCTATGATTACTATGACCTGGCTGACTGAGAATCTTCACTGACAAACAACAGTAAAGTCCTGCTTTCGTGTTACTGCGGTAGGAGGGATGAAGATCTTAAGATTTACTGCTGATGTCAGTAAAGATAATATGATTATTATGTTCATTCAGCAGCGAGTAGCTCCCATGCGGGGCCGTCATTTGCTCCAAACTCCATGGTTTGAGTCCAACTTGTCTTGGTTTAGATTTGTTCGAGGAAATGAAAATAAGGTGATGATACTCCTCATCTGGTCTTAGATACTCACCTTCACCTGGGCTGTAGCGGAAAGTCCTCGGGTGTCTGTGGCCTTCACCTCCACTGTTTGTGTGTCTCCATCCAGACCTGCTGCTGACACCACGTACACCTGACCTGAGGACGGCTCCACGTCAAAGTAGAGGCTGTCAGCTGACAGACTGTAGAGCAGCTGGCCCTCATCTCCAACATCTGGGTCTGAAGCCTGCAGGCGAACACAGAGGATGATGAACGCTCTGCTGAAAAGAACTGTTTAATCATCAGAAATGACTGAATGCAGTCACGCTGTCTGCAAAATGAGCAACACAACACCTCCATGGTCCAGACGACTGGGAACCACTGGAAGGAGCTCCCACCAAAGTCATTAAAAATAGCTCCAAGAGCAGTTTTAAAAGGCATAACGATGAATGAAGGCAGGGGCCAGGCTGTGAAAATGACAGGACGGATGTCTTCTAGCATATAAAAACACTACATGGGTCATTCCAGAATTGGAGGACATTTGGACTTCAAAATTTTACAATTTTCTGTTACATATTCATCAAAAATAGGTAATCAAAGGCTCAGCTTACACGTCACTGGTAACATTTTTATTCCATGTTTTATGTGTTGTTTGCTAGCCCTACTCTAATCACAGTAACAGGGTTGCTAATCCATGCTAATGTGATCTTTTTCTCAGCAGTAGAAGCTAGATATTTAGCTAGCTGTTACTGCTGACCAAGAGGACAAACTGACTGATGGAAAACAGTCCAAAGAATGAGTCTGATCCTGATAATATGAGGTAGAGTGAGACATTCAATCAAGGCTGACAATGGGATGAAAATATGACAAATAGAAGAGAGGACATAGCTTTGTTCTCCTCATTCTTTAGGAACACTGTTTGATGATTTAAATGACAAAAACAAGACAAAAAATGACAAAAACAAGACACAGAATGACAAAAAGGAGGCGCAAAATGACAAAAGTGACACAGAAAATGACAAAAAATAAGACACAAAACAACAACAAAAAAACAAAAACAAGACACAGAATGAAAAAACAAGACAGAGAAAGACAGAAATAAAACACAAAACAACAAAAACCTCACCAACAGGTTACACTAAGATGTGGGACACGTTCCATGTATAACTATTATTTAAAATGTTATGTTGATTAAAAAAACATTCCCATAATTACAAGAGACATCAATTTACCACAAACAGGAGATTTGAATTTCACTTTAACTGTTTTATGTGAGGTTCAGTTTGGCCATCGGGCGGTTAGACAAGAGAAAAATGTCAGTTTAGGGGGAACTCCAGACTTATTTGCTATCTTTAAAATATTTCCAAACATTCTTTTCTCCTAGTTTTTTCAGATTTGGTCTCAGGACACGAACATTTACACAACAACTGCATGTTTTAGTAATTTGTACATGGATTATTTTAAAATTGATGAGTGGGACGTAAAATGTCCTCCAATTCTGGAATGACCATATGAGTATGTTAAATATGGTAAAAACCTTTGATTTCTACTGCAGGGCGTCAGATCGCACTGCCTCTGACAGATTCCTGAACATGTGAGGAGTTTTACTGCCGCTCACTGACACATTAACCACTGCTGGGTGAGCTTCAGGTCAGAGTACATGGACACTTTTTATGGCTGCTACAGTGATTACTAAAATGATCACACAGCTCAGAGGAGATAAACATTCTAGTGATAGTGATGTTTCATGACAAATGGAAACTGGGTGTGCTTACCTTGACGGTGATGACAGGGGTTTTATACGGGGCGATGCTTAGCACAGAGGCTTCATAAACCTCAGAGGGAAAGTATGGAGGCTCATTTACATCCTCCACCTGCACACTGACCTGAGAGAGAGACAACAGATCAACATGTGAATCCGTCCAGGCCAAAGAACTGCACCTATAATTCCCCTCTGCCGAGGAGGTTATGTTTAGTTTACTTGCAAGATAAATACTGTGGTGATATTTAGCACACATGAGCATCGTATCTCAGTGCATCAGTGTGCTCACGATGACACTAAACACAAAGCACAGCAGGTATTTGATCTGAAGAAGATACAACAGATAAACTCAGATGAGGAACAATGGTCATCCTGAGGGAGAACCAAGCCCCCAAACCAGGGCTGGACTTCAGATGGTTTCAGCTTTGGAGACTCATATTAGTGAAATCATAGATTGGTGACAAAACAAAGGAAAAGTCTGAATATTTGAATGCCACAGTGATGGGATTTGGTGGCTCTGATGCTGTGGGGGCATTTTTATGCCGGGGTTTGGGTTCTACAGATCAATATGAAGTTGTACTGAGTGTTCACCGTCATCCTATGATGAAACATTCCTATCCTGATGGGAGTGTTCTCTTCCAGGGTGACAAAGCTCCCATCTGCAGGGCATGAGGGGTTTGGATGAGAGTCACTTAACTAAACTGAAGACCACAGGAAGATTTTGAACCAGTGTGTTCGTAAGGCATAATTAAAACTCCAAATGAGGGAAATGTTTGAGAAAAATCCCCCCCAGTACAGTTCAGAAACTTGAAGAATGAATCCCAGGGTGTGCTCAAGCTATTCAGGCAACAAGTGGTGACCCAGCACCAAACTCAGACACTTTATGTTGGCTTTTCCTTTAATTTGTCACCATCTATATCTTCATGCCGTTATATGTGCAGGAATTCTGCTGTTTTAATCAGAGAAGGACTTTAATTTCCAAACCACAGGAACCCAAAGAGCAACTTCTAATAAAAGGAGCTGCTTCCATCTACACTGCCTTCAAACCTGTCCATGAGAGTCTTACCTTATTTCATCTAATGTTTGTTACATATCAGATTTATATTTAAATATGTGACATTTGTGGTGACACAGCTCTAAACTGCATTTTGTGTGCAATGCTTAAAGATCGTACTGTTGCCACTGCTGTTGTAGGGGGGTCCGTGTGTCCACAGCCTCCACGTCCAGGATGAACCACTCCTGCTGTTCTTTGTCCAGCTGTGCAGTAGTCAGGATGGCTCCACTGGTGTCGATGGAGAACAGGTCAGTGTACTTTTTTAGTGCGTAGGCCACGTCGTAAAGGTCGCTTCCTGAGGAGGCCTTGACCTTTCCAACCGTCGCCCCCACTGGCAGGTTCTCAGGTAGGCTGAAGGTGTAGGAGGAGCTTTGGAAGGCCACGGCCTCCACCAGACTGGAAACCCTCAGGTTCACCACGACACGAGCTGCCAGACAAAACAACAACACGTGGACGGTACAAAGAGGTGTTACTGCTGATTGTCATGGTCAGTATCGGGAAGGTAACTTTTGAAATGTAATAGGATACTGATTACTCTGTTACAATTTTATTGACCTCATCCAAGTAACCAAGGCCAAAAGTTTAGTACAGATAAAAAGATGACAGAAATAATATGGCAGTATGAGTCAGACACACAAATCTTAGTAATGGAAGGATTTAATTGTGATATAACTACTTAAGTCATAAAACTAATGGTTCCAGGAAAGCAGGGCGTCATCAGCATAGCAGTGGAGGGTGTGTCTCCATGAAACAAGGGATTAAAATCAACCCTTCAGGACTTTCCTAGTGCATTCCTGCTGTAAATAATGACAACTTGAAATGAAAAGAAGTTTTTAACAAAATGAACCAACTTTCAAGTGTCATGTCAGGTAGAATGCAACTTTAGTGTAAATCCATTTCTATCAGAATACGTCTACATCTACACTACCGGCTAAAGGTTTGGAAGAAAGATCAGATTTGTACAAAAACAGACAATAGTTTCATTGGTGTACTTTGCAACAAAATAAACATGATCATTATATAAAGAATCACTCATCAGAATACATTTATAGTATAATCAGCAGGTATTTGTGTCTGCACTCTTGTTTCTTTACTCAGCTGTTTCTTTCCAGTCATTTCTGTGGTCGTTACAGAGATATGGACACAGAGGGGATTTACTGGGATTTTTATCTACAAGCTCTCAAAAGCCAGACACACAACATGAATAATGCAAACTGTGATTTGCTTTTTTAACTTTTGCACTGAAGTTGTGACTCTTATAAATCTTCTCAGCTCTAATATTAAGCCCTTTTTCTCTTTTCTTAACATTTATTCAGTAATTGTCTGCTACCTTCAACGTATAAATGCATTGTGAACAGAAACGTTTGGCCTGTATTGTACCTTATTATATCAGACTACCTGGACTCTTTAAAAAGTCGTTTAAACTGCAGTTTAAAACTTTCATTTATGTGACTGATTGCTGCTACATGAGTACTGTACAGTCAGGTTTTATTCCTTTTCTGATTCATGAGGAATGTGTTGTTGAATTTCGCATCTTTAAAGCAGTTTTTTGCCTTCTAATGTCATGACCACTTCTATAGCGATTTAGTTTTCCATGAGCCCTTCCTTGCTGCTTCCTCTTTCATCTACTGTACCTGTTCCTACTGTCAAATTTGTTGTGAGAGGCATGAACAGTGATTATGAACAGTATTATAATGTTGAAGTGTGTTAGCACTACGTGTCAGAGCATTTCTGTGATGTGGAACGGTGGCTCTAAGTTGCAAAACACAACCAAATAAAAAATGGCCTGAGATGTTCGGAGGCGTCAGACTGACCTGTGGAGTCGAGGGGAGGCTGGCCGTGGTCTTTAGCCATGGCTGTCAGCTCCACCGCGGTGTCTTCTGTTACATCAGCAAGGTCAGAGGTCAACATCACTTCTCCAGTCTCACTGTTTAGGGCCAAATATGGAGAGTTTCCTGCAGAGAAACTACAACAGCAAGAAACAACAAATACCTTTAAATACATTTAAACATGTTAGCAATAAGGTTTAATAAAAACTCCCAGAGTTTGGTTAAAAAAACAGCAACACAGCAAAATACAACAATGAAGTGTCAATAAATTTACTGGCCTAATTAATGGACAAATGTGAAGTTCTCTGAGACACCACTTCATGCAAATTTAAAATAAATACATTTCATCAAGATTCAGAGCTTGTAGTAATCCCAGTGATGAGTTGCTGAGATTTGCCAAAGCAGACCACAAATTTATTATTATTATTATTATTATTATTGTTATTACTAATAATAATAATAATAATAATAATAATGATAGTAATGCTAAACTTTATTTTTAATATTTTTCTAAACCAGAGTTACAAAGTGCTTTGCAGTATAATATCATACAATATAAGAAAAGAAAGAAGCAAACAAACAACATTACTCATAGAAAATGCAATTAACGTATGATGCATCATGCATCCATACACACAGGCACACACATACAGAGACTGATCTGAAGAGTCCTGAAGCAGAATAGGGGGTTATGAGTTCTGAAAGTGCAGCAAAGCCATGTAAGGATTTAAAAGCAATCTGTAAGATCTTAAACTGATTCTGTACTGAATGGAGAGCCGGTGTGGACTGGAGTGATGTGAATGAGAAGCCGTGCTGCCGCATAAATGCTTCACTGAAGTATCAGGAAGGCAAGAAAATCGAGAATCACAGTAATCTAATGAGGGTGTAGATAACTGTTCAACTTTGTTTTTGGAGAGCTTTTGGTTGACTTTGGCATCATTTATGATTTGTAAAAAGCTGGACTGAACAATATCCTCAGTGTGCTGCCTGAAGTTCAAGTACGGATCAAATACAACTCCCAAGGTTCTCACTGAGTGTTTTATGTCAGTCATTAGTGATCCAAGGTGGGGGGTGACACTGTTAGAAATGTGCTCAGGGTCAGGAATTAGGACTTCCATCTTATATGTGTTACGTTGCAAGAAGTTGGAAGCCAGACTGTTCTGATTTTCAGGGCTAATGAGACACACAGCTGAGAGTCATTGGTGTAAAAGTGGTCGGACACAGAGCAGAAGCTGTGGATAATATGGCCAAGGGGTAAAAGATACAAGCTGAATAAAACAAGGCCAAGGACTGAGCCCTGTGGGATGCCACATGACATCAGAACAGCTGTGACTTTGAATTCTCTGTTTGCTCAATAGGATGCAAATCAGGAAAGAGCAGTTGCACGTAGACCAACCTAGATCCTGACTCTGTTTAGGAAAATGGTGTGATTAACTGTGTTGAAAGCAGCACTCAAGTCCAGCAGAATGAAAATAGCAGGACTTCCTGAGTCCGCACTCATTATAATGTCATTACTTGCTCTTAGTAGGGCTGTTTCTGTGCTGTGGTTTTTTCTAAAGCCAGACTGTAATTTGTCGTTTCCTTCCACTGTTTCTAAAACCACAAACATAAAATATAACAGGCTGTGGAAATGGGGCTGCAGTGGTTAGCACTTTTCGCCTTGCAGCAAGAAGATCCCCGGTTCGAATCCCGGGGTGGGCCTGGGATCTTTCTGCATGGAGTTTGCATGTTCTCCCTGTGCATGCGTGGGTTTTCTCCGGGTACTCCGGCTTCCTCCCACAGTCCAAAAATATGCTGAGGTTAATTGATGACTCTAAATTGCCCGTAGGTGTGAAAGTGAGTGTGATTGTGTGTCTGTATATGTAGCCCTGTGACAGACTGGTGATCTGTCCAGGGTGTCCCCTGCCTTCACCCGAGTCAGCTGGGATGGGCTCCAGCACCCCCTATGACCCCAGTGAGGATAAAGCGGTGTATAGAGAATGGATGGATGGATGGATGGAGGCTGTGGAAATGGTTTTGGAGTGAGCTGCTGGTGGCTGCTGAGCTGATGTGAACTGACCTGTAGGTGATGATGCCGTTGTCCCCCATGTCTCGGTCGGTGGCGGACAGTGTCAGCAGCAGCTTCCCTGCCTCTGCATCTTTCAGCAGGATGCTGCTGACGTAGCTGCTGGAGCTGAACTCTGGTTTGTTGTCGTTGACGTCAGAGAGGCTCACTCTGATGGTGGTGATGGTCTGGTGTGCAAAGTTCGGGTTAATAAAGACCGTTTTCACATCAACAGTAACAGACTGTATCAGTCTAATCTGTACGCCAGTTAAACAGCCCTGCTGCTGGCTGTTCACTGAAACACCGTATCTGGTTTTTAGTCGTTTGAAGCATGTTTGGCTACAACATCTGCATATGAGTTCAGGGCTGGGTAATTGGTCAGCCTAATAGAGGAATTTCATTTTATTAGAGTAACTGTTAATGTAGGGGGTGCACAGTGGTTTGGTGGTTCACCCTGTCACCTCACAGTTAGAAGGTTCTTGTACCAGCCTAGGCGTGGGATCTTTCTGTGGAGTTTGCACATTCTCCCTGTCTGCATTGATTCCAAGGCTTCCTCCCACAGTCCAAAAACATCCATCTATTATCTATATGTCCCTTAATCCTCATTAGGGCGGCAGGGGGCTGGAGTCTATCCCAGCTGACTGAGGATGAAGACAAGAGACACCCTGGACAGGTAACAGTCTATCACAGGGCTACATGTAGAGACAAACAATCACACTCACATTCACACCTACAGGCAATTTAGAACCACCAATTAACCTCAGCATGTTTTTAGATTTTGGAAGGAAGCTGGAGAATCCAGAGCAAACCCATGCATGCATATGGAGAACATGCAAATTCCATGCAGAAAGATCCCAGGATGGCCAGGGAACCGGCACCTTCCAGCTGCAAGGGGAAAGTGTGAATCCCCAAGTCACTGTGCAGCCCAGTCCAGAAACATGCTGAGGTTAACTGGTGATTCTAAACTGTCTGTAGGTGATTGTTTGTCATTATATGTAGCCCTGTGATAGACTGGTGATCTGTCCAGGTGTCTCCTGTCTTTGCCCTAAGTCAGCTGGGATAGATGGTGAGTTCATTGTCAAAACATCGTCTTTCCACTTCCCTGTACACCTAAAAAACTCCAGCATTTCTCCCACATTAAGTTCTGATGAACTGTATGTGATTTCTGTCTGTTTCAGTGTCATTCCATCTTCTCTGAAGATGTCGCTTACCTCTCTCTGAGGGACGCCTTTATCTGAAGCCTTAACAACCAGCTCATATGTGTCCCTGCTCTCTCGATCCAGAGGGGCAACAGCCAGCAACGTCCCGTCCTGCAACACAGAACACAACACACATCACATGGACATCTACAGCATGGACAGCATCAATGAACGGACTGATGCTCCTCTGGGTCTGGTCATATTTTCTGATGACTGAGTAGTAACAATACTTTGTGCTGCTTCTCAGTACTAACCCTTTAGAACTCATATTTACAGTCATTAACATGTACACAGCATGTGTCAGGTCAACTTGTCACCATGAAGGATGCAATTTCAAATTCCAGTGCACTCTTTCAGTATGAATGCTGAAGTTGTGTACCCGTCAAAGCTGAATGACAAAATATTGAGTAATTACATTTTAGGCCAGGCATGAATGCACCTATTTCCCCTAAACAGCCAAAGTAAAAGTTTTAGAATGCAAGTTGACTTTAGTCCAGTTAGCATTACAACAAAGGTGCGATGACAAAATAAGAGAAGGCCCTTATAGTCATAGAGTGTCATCACTAAATGGATTGACAGTATACATACTTACCATGGCATTAAAATGGCTCAGAAAAGCAAAACCTACACATAACATACAGTCTTGGTCCAATGCGTCCTGTGCCTGCACTGGGGATCCACTTTATGTTTTGTTTGCTGCAAGACGCATTTTTGAATTCAGTATAAAATTCTACTACCACAATTTTTTTTTCACTCTCCCGAAGCAAGACTACTGACTGACCATAGAGGCACAAACAGGTCATGTTGAAGTTTAAATCACAAATGGAGTCAGAATACAGCTGCCTCTTGCTGTGGCTCAGTCTAGGTGCTCAGGCTGACATACTCCACATTTACTTTCCAGGCCTCACCTCTCTGAACCTGAAGAGTGGGTGTGGGGAGGGGAGGGAGAGGATGACCTCTCCATTGAGGCCGAGATCAACGTCTGTGGGCACGATGGTGAAGATTTTTCCTGGAGACTCCTCTGAGTAGTCGCCCTCAGGGATCCACAGGGGATCAGGGATACTTGGGAACTGTGGAGTGTTGTCGTTGAAGTCGAGGACGGTGACGTTGAGCTGAGCGGTGGAGCTCAGACCGTTAGTGACCTGATCTACTGCCACAACCTAACAACAGAAAACAACATCAACTCAGCTGAAAACACAGACATGATCTAACAAACGTTAGCTTTTAATGGAGTTACTTTTGTTCCAACAAACAAAAACTCTTGCATGGTGTACATTCTAAACTTTTTTTAGTCAAACTTCACAACAAAATCACAAATATGACTCACACACATCACAAAGAAGAGGAAAGAAATGGGAAGAAGAGATCCATAGTGTTTAGAAAGAACATGTTGAAGACATTTGAGCTATTCTTTGGTAATCATTTCAAAGATACACTGCCGTTCAAAAGTTTGATGTCACTCAGACAACTTCATGTTTTCCACGAAACTCCCACTTTTATCCATGTGCTAACATCACTGCTCAAGGGTTTTCTAATCATCAATGAGCTTTTCAACAGCATTAGCTAACACAATGTAGCATTAGAACACAGGAGTGATGGTTGCTGGAAATGTTCCTCTGTACCCCTATGGAGATATTCCATTAAAAATCAACCGTTTGCAGCTAGAATAGTCATTTAACACATTAACAATGTCTACACTGGATTTATCATTCATGTAATGTTATCTTCATTGGAAAAAAATACTTTTCTTTCAAAAATAAGAACATTTCTAAGTGGCCCCATCTTTTGTATTAGTACTAGTATACTTTGTTTGTGATTGTCACCTGCTTGGTGTTTGGACATAGTTATGTGTAACTAAAGCGTTTAGTTAAACATTTGTAAACTCCCTGGACATTGTTTCTTATCAGGGCTGCCACCTAAACAAGTAACTTTGAGCTCACATAGATGAAAGCTGTATGTACGATCTTCACAGTAATGCTGCTACTGTAACAGCAGGTTGAAGGAAAGCTGTTATTAACAAACTATCTCCTTGTATTTGCGTGCTTCCATCAATCAGTCAAATTTAACGCAGTTTGCATTCATCTCTCCTACTGTTTCTGAGTATGGTGTTGAAAACAATGAAAAACTGTTTTTGCTGTACATTAGGATGTTACAGTTAAAGGCTATAAAATGGTAGCAATTTTTCATGTTTTTTAATACATAATTGTGTCAAAAATTGTCATAATTAACCCACGAGTTCTTCAGTTATGACCAAGACTGCGTTCTTCTGAGGTGACAGTGACGTTTGATCACCAAAACGTAATCACTTTATCACTGGGTCCAATAAAGCATTTGTGCTGTATTTAAAGAAATTCCCTCAAGAAAGCTTCTGTTTAGTGATGTTTAGATTCAACACGCCTGGCAGTAATCATATGTGGATGTGGCCGGTGAGACTGAACCCAGCTGACAAATGAACTTGTGCATTTGGTAGATTGGTAGCTAAGGGGCAGTTACCGTACGTTTTCACATAGGTAAGATGAGCAGAACAGCATTTTCTTTAAAAAAAAAACCCAAACAAACATAATTTAAAAACTTTATTCTGTGTTTTCTTGGGTTGTCCTTGCCTTATATTAAAATTTGTTTGATGATCTGAAACAACAGGGGGTAAATACTTATGCATGGCACTTTACGTACATATCACTTTCTAAGGAATAAACACATTATTAAATAGTAAACCTGAGCTGTGTTCTGCTAAGTGCTGCGTTTCTCATTCACACACACACACACTCACACACCACTGGCGTTTACCTTTCACTTGGAGATCATCAACCTTAATATTAGCAGACAACCTACTCTTCTCTACTTCCTGAATCACGCCATCTTTAAAAGATGTCCATATCAAAATTTACAACAAATGAGTGTTTTAAACAGTTTTCTTGTGTCAGGTACCCATGGAGAGTTAAGCTGCTGCGTGTTTTGGAAGAGCCAAACACCGGACACATGTGAAGCTTATTACTGAAACAAGGAGGTAGGAAAGAAAGTCTTGCTGTACAAAAAACAGATATACCTGTAATATGTAGCTGTCTGTTTTCTCTCTGTCCAAGGTGACGTCTTTCCTCAATGAGACGATGCCTTGATTGCTAATGTCAAAAGTATCATTTTCGTAGAGGAAGTAGCCATTTGAGAATCCACCCTAAAAAGAAAGATAAGCAGGCTTAATGTCTTCACAGAGTCAATCATTACAATGGAAGAGCATCTGGTTGTTGTCAGAAGTGTGATTTTATCAACGATGGTCTGAGAAAATATGGCACATTTGGATCCAAAGTCCAAATAGTAACAAAGAGTATTATTCACCTCATCAGTGATTACATTTAGAAAATAGAAAATGACAATCCAAATAACTGCATTTATTTCATGAAACACATTTTTTGACGATTAAAATTTAAATTCAGATCAGAAGCAGCTGAAGTAACTTTACCAGAACAAAAGCAGGTGATCTCCATGTTACATGTAACTCACCTCATCCTTATCAGTCACCTCCAGAGTCAGAATAGATGCACCACTGGCCAGATTCTCAGAGATGGAGACCTCATAGCTTTCCTTGCTGAACTCTGGTGGGTTGTTGTTCACGTCCTTCACCTTCACCACCACAGAGGCGCTCTCATTCAGAGAGGGAGTCCCCCCATCAGAGGCCTGAACCGTCAGCCTGTACACCTCCACCTTGCTGTAGTCCAGAGGCTGGACCAGCTGCAGAGTCCCACTGGAGGAGTCCAACTCAAACACAGCATTCTCTGATGAGGGACTCTGCTGGGTAATGCTGTAAGTAACTCTTCCATTGGCGCCTTCATCAGGGTCTGTGGCTGACAAGCTGTGCAAGCTTGTACCCACTGCCACCGTTTCTAAGACTTCCACCTGATACTCGGCCTCAGTGAACTTCGGGACGTTGTCGTTGATGTCGGACACTTGGACCAGCAGTGTGGCTGTGGCTGTCCTGGCTGGACGACCCTGATCTTCAGCCACCACCAGCAGTTCGTGCTCTGCCTGGGTCTCCCTGTCAAGAGCAGCAGCTACACTTACCACCCCAGACATAGGATTGATAGAAAACCTCCCCAGTCCTCCTCTCAGCGAGTATCTGATCTCCCTGTTTAAGCCACTGTCTTTGTCTGTAGCTGGAACTGCAGTAACAGTGGTTCCTACGTCTGCGTCCTCTGGGACAGATTTTGTGACAGAACTGGAGGTAAACACAGGACTGTTATCATTGACATCAGTGACTTCAACCTCTACGACTGCACTGTCATTGTTGGTGCCATCAGTGATGGAGATTTCCACAGAGTAGTTGTGTGGAGCATCATCGTAGTCGAGCGCCACCTTTGTAGTGAATTCACCAGTATTGGAGATGGCAAACTTGTCACCTTCTGTTTCAACTTTGAGAATTACTGGAGGATCCCCTACTGCAAAGAAGTCAACCTGAATGAAGAAAAAATATGTTTTATGTTATTAACTATCAATTATTTAAGCTTTTTCCAGCTATGTATCTTTATTCCATATCTAAGCCACAAATTGAGACGTAAATAAAAATGATTTTATTCTATGAAATGAAAGATTTCAGCCTGCTTTTACTCAAATCAAATTTGCTGGGTTTACAGAGACAAATCAAAACAGGAGTGGAACTTAAAAAGTAATTACCAAAATAATTAGTTACGAGCTAAGGCTAAAAGTGTGTTCAGAGGGATCATAAAGCAAATCCAAGAGGTGAACTGGCTGCATATGAAGTCAAAGCAAAGATACAAGTGGAGCAGATTTAACAGTGATGTATGTACAGTTAGCATTAATGGGCAGAATACTCTCTATACACCGCTTTATCCTCCCTCGGGTCATGGGGGGTGCTGGAGTCTATCCCAGCTGACTCGGGCGAAGACAGGGGACACCCTGGACAGGTCACCAGTCTGTCACAGGGCTACATATACAGACAAACAATCACACGGGCAGAATACTGCTCCGGTGAAATTTAAGCAAACAGTGCATGTGCATAAGTTGTGTTCTGTCTGAACACACCTTAGGGTGAATGATTTTAAATGGTCTGTTCACTCTGGTGCAGAAATAAACACCCTGGAAAGGACAGATTTCCTTGAAAGTTGGTACAGATACTGATGGTTGGCCGGGGGTAATTAACCACAAACTAATGTAACAGACTGTATTAGATTTCTTGCAGAAAGTCATGATCTTCAGAAGTACATCCCAGAACCACAAACTTGTTAAAATCTTCTGAAGCATGGTGTCACAAATGACTAAAGTAAAGACACTGGTCTGTTCTCGTATGTCCATTATTAAAGCTTTATCCTTGTGGTACAGTTTGAATTGGTTTCTATTGTTTCTTATCAAAAGAAATGAAAAACGCAGCAGTGTGTAAGTTACCAATAACAAATGACACTTGGTTTCTGTAAATTGAACATGCAACAGTCTAGCATTGTTAAACAAGCAGCAGAGCTTAAACAGAAACTTACTTTAGATATGAGAGGAAGAGGAGGTGCATAAGATGAAGAGTAATATTCTGGTGATCGTCTATGCTAATTTGCAGAGAAGCTCACCTTCAGTATCATTGTTCCTGGCTCTCTCTCTTCTTCTATGGTGCCAGTGTAGGTGCTCTGAGTGAACTGTGGCTTTGAATCTCCAAAAGCAAAAATCTCCACCTGGGCTGAGGCAGAGCGGGAGACTACCCCTCCTAGAAGGGAAGCAGAAACATCCTCGTGACATCACAGTGAAATGACTGACCAGCTGTTGTCATGTAGAACAAATAGTGTTAATTACCGTCTCTGGCTGTTATGAACAATAAAAACGTCAGGATTCCATGTGCTCCAAGTGGGATGTTTTTCTTCAGAATGATTTCCCCGGTGGTTTCATCAATAGAGAAGTATTCATCTTGATTTCCAAAGTCAATGGAGTATTTGATCTGTCCATTTACACCTGCATCTGGGTCTTCAGCTTCAACCTTAAATCACAGAGCAGAAACACACAGTTAACTATGAACAGTGTTTTCTGTTACGAGCCTACCCTGTAGTGTTTCATGTGTATGTGTAATTTTGTGGCTCAGCATTACGCCTTACAAACTGCAACAACATTTGAAAGATTGCCAAATAATGTGTTGGAGGTGAGGGAACAGCAGACTTTAGCATCCAGATCTTGTGAGTGGTGTGTGTTTTAGGTGGTTAAATATTGTAGAAGTGAAAGGGTTTGCTTTATATGCAGCCCCTTCATTTTAGTGAGCTTAGAATCATTCATGTGTATTTAAGTCAGCTTATATCATGTGTCACAGGTACACCCCCTGTCAAAAGTTTTGAGACATGTTCTTATTCATTTGAATGAGAACATGTCTCAAAACTTTTGACATTAGGTATTCATTAGGTATTCATGCCCCATAGGATTTTAGTTAATGTGAGTGGAATTTGGCTGTGCTGAAAATGTCATTTTATATACAGATCACCCAATTTGCTATGCATTTGAATGAGGACACAGCAGTCTTAAATGAGGAATTCAGTTAGATTGACAACAAATTTTTTTAAAAAAGCTTTAATGATCAGAGTAAACCTACGTGTGATGACTTTGCACACAGTACTCCAAGCAGAGAATTCACTGCTTTAAAGATGCTGAGGAAAGACAGCTACAGAACCAATTACATAACTAGACTGTATATGAAAGATGGATATAGCCACTGCGATATCGCATATTGTTTTATGGATTACCATTCGAAAGCCTCGAGCTTGGAATATCCCAATGTCATCTTTGTTTTTTTGAAGTCAGATGTGATGAGTGGGGAGTAAATCTCACGACAACTGGAGGACACTGCAAGTGCCCATGTGGTAACGACTTGTCAATCGGAAAGTAGCCTCACTCTGAAACATACTCTGCTTTATCATCTTTTTTTCCATTGAATGGGACCATAATTTACAAGATGAACACTGTGATGTGTTCAGTGACACTTGAAACTAGTGATTGAGACCAAAAAATCTTTACAAAATGTTAACTGGCGTAGAAAACACAGGAGAAGTAGGATCATTTTCTCATAGGCTCCATTACATAAGACCTCATTTTGCAAAAAGAAAACTTGTTCCCTGTTGGCTCTCAGAAAAAATACAGATTCAAGGCACTTCCACATTGCAACGGGCCACAATAACTTGTATTTGCTGTGATGTGAAATGATATAGCGTAGTTTTGTATTTATGTAGAACATGACCAGTACGACTTACCTGAACAAGCAACATTCCCTCTGTTTGGTTGGTGAAGACTTTGCTGGTGTACTTGCTGCTGGTGAATGCAGGGCTGTTGTCATTCTCATCCAGAAGAGTTACCCTCACATTTGTCGTTCCTACATGGTTCGGTGGTTCTGTCTCTAATGCTTCAACCTTTATGATGGAAAAAGACAAACATTTTAGGGTGTAGTCAGATCTATTTTTAAGGCCTTTGATCCCACAGCTTGCACATGTGAAAAATGAGGTGCCAGCACATAGTGCCCAGTTGAATTGTCAAGCAATGAAAAAGTTATGCTTTGAACCCTAACCTAGTCTGTCACTGTCTGATTAAAGCAATTTTCAGTGTTGCTGCTGATAATTTCAAAGTGAAAACAATGATGAAGCTCCAGAATAAACTAGACTTGCTGAATCAAAACACTGTCTTCAAAGTCAAGTCTAATTTTTAAAGATTTTCCCAACATGGACAAGAAATCCTGTTACCACTATTGATCAAAAGTTGTCCTGCCTTAAAGTTTCAAATAAAAGAGAGGGATTGGTCAAAAGAGTAAGAGTTACAGAGAGTATAGAAAAGAAGTAACAGGCACTTATCCAAACTCTAACCCGGACTAAAGCTGGACTTTTCCTTTAAAGTAAATTAGTCTCGGTCTCCAAGTCTCCACATTACCTGAAACGCGATCATTTCAGTGGCCTCTCTGTCCAGAGCTGTGGAGTCGTTCACTCTGATCGTCCCATCAGAGCTGATAGAGAAAGGAACAGATTCTGGAAGGATCCGCAAAGTTCCCACAAATCCGCCCTGTGGTAGTTGAAGAAGACATGAGAAATATTTTGCAGTTTGATTTTAATGGAACCACAGTTGTTAATACTGTGTAACATTAGCAGAAGTTTGTTTATGAAACTCCTTTACAGTTAATCTGATAATGAGGCAAAACTGAACTGCTTTGTTGTTCGAAGGTGGGCATTCTTTAGGACTTTTCTTGAACAATCAGGAACAACTGTTACATGCTTAAATCCTGCTGTTGACTGTCAATTGACTATCAGTTTTTTATGGATGCAGTTTGCTAACTAGCTGTGCAGATGTGACGGTTTCTCTAACGAGTTTAAAAACCTGTCAGCTGCCACAATATCAAATCTGTTTGAATCAACTAGATACATGGAGAGTGATTCAGAAGTCTACCTAAAATCTGAATTTCATCAACTCATTGTTAAGTTTTTGACCCACCACAGCTATGCCTAAGGTCTGGCTAAGTGTTTTTGTAAGGTGAGACCTGAGACAGCCTCCAGTGTTGCAGTCTTATGCTTTGTAACAAAAACTAGCCACTCAACCTCCTCGCCTAAACTTTTTGCGACTGTTCAGTGTGACTCATTATTTGCCCAATTTAAGTTTAAAGCACAAGTGATGTTGTTTTTCTGTTAAGAACAGTTGTTTTCCCTACTGGTACCATGATCTCAAGTAGAACAATTTACCAGAACAAAAGCAGGTGATCTCCATGTTACATGTAACTCACCTCATCCTTATCAGTCACCTCCAGAGTCAGAATAGATGCACCATTGGCCAGATTCTCAGAGATGGAGACCTCATAGCTTTCCTTGCTGAACTCTGGTGGGTTGTTGTTCACGTCCTTCACCTTCACCACCACAGAGGCGCTCTCATTCAGAGAGGGAGTCCCCCCATCAGAGGCCTGAACCGTCAGCCTGTACACCTCCACCTTGCTGTAGTCCAGAGGCTGGACCAGCTGCAGAGTCCCACTGGAGGAGTCCAACTCAAACACAGCATTCTCTGATGAGGGACTCTGCTGGGTAATGCTGTAAGTAACTCTTCCATTGGCGCCTTCATCAGGGTCTGTGGCTGACAAGCTGTGCAAGCTTGTACCCACTGCCACCGTTTCTAAGACTTCCACCTGATACTCGGCCTCAGAGAACTTCGGGACGTTGTCGTTGATGTCGGACACTTGGACCAGCAGTGTGGCTGTGGCTGTCCTGGCTGGACGACCCTGATCTTCAGCCACCACCAGCAGTTCGTGCTCTGCCTGGGTCTCCCTGTCAAGAGCAGCAGCTACACTTACCACCCCAGACACAGGATCGATAGAAAACCTCCCCAGTCCTCCTCTCAGCGAGTATCTGATCTCCCTGTTTAAGCCACTGTCTTTGTCTGTAGCTGGAACTGCAGTAACAGTGGTTCCTACGTCTGCGTCCTCTGGGACAGATTTTGTGACAGAACTGGAGGTAAACACAGGACTGTTATCATTGACATCAGTGACTTCAACCTCTACGACTGCATTGTCATTGTTGGTGCCGTCAGTGATGGAGATTTCCACAGAGTAGTTGTGTGGAGCATCATCATAGTCGAGCGCCACCTTTGTAGTGAATTCACCAGTATTGGAGATGGCAAACTTGTCACCTTCTGTTTCAACTTTGAGAATTACTGGAACCTCAGCAACTATTGCAAGGAAGTCAACCTAAACAGATACAGGAAAACGGCAGGATGGTAACCTGAATTTGCTATCATGTATTTTGAAAGTAACTGTCCAGAATTGTGAAACAACAGCGAGTACTTAAATACAAACCCACCTTTGATGTCCTGTGATCAGGTGGCTGATAAAAACATTCTGGTTTTAATATTTCAGAAAGAGAAACTTACCCTAAGAATCACCACTCCCGCTTCTTTTGCTTCTTCTACATTGCCACGGTAGATTTTTTGTAAAAACTGAGGTTTTGAGTCACCAGGAGCTCGAATTATCACTTGTGCTGAAGAGGAGCGCGGTATGACGCCCCCTAAAGGAAAGGTGGAGAAAGATATTATTGTAACTGAGCGCAAGTCTTATTTATCTACTGTCTTTGATAATAATAACCAAAGGGTAAACTTTCACATTTTCATTTTTTTCAGTTTTGATGATTATGTCTTATGCCTTCTAAAATCGGAAATCCAGTACCAAACATTATTAGATTATTTCCTTAAAAAAGGTATTTTAAAGAAAGGATTTATTATATAATGTCCAACTTCTGAGTAGTGTGTTCATTTACTTGGTTGGGACACCTTTACTGCATTCAGTCATTCCATTCCTGTGTTATTGAAGCTCAGATTGCTTTCAAAGTGGCCTTCAGTTCATCTGTATTTTTTGAGTTGACTATTTCTTCTTATTAGGTTCTGTGGGGTTGAGGTCAAGTGAGTTTGCTGACCAACTAGGCACTGTAATATTATGGTCAGAAAACCATTTGCTGGTAGAATCTAGAACTGTACAAGCTAGACTGAGAGTTACACTGTTTGAATAGTAACTTACTCAACCTTGAAATGAAATATCTGAATATTGTGAGATACTGAATGTGTGATTTTAATGAGACATTAGCTACGACGAAAAAGCTTTGAAATATTGCACTTTAAAGGTTAAGAATATAAAAAATATATAAGTTCATCTTTTTGAATTAAATTATGAAGAAAAAACACTTTCCACAATATTCAGTTGTTTTTTATATATATCTGTAGCTATATACCACTTCAAGGCTTTTTGCACAGCACCAAGGCTTCACTATGCTTCTAATGAATTGTCCAAACTCATCCATAGTCAGCATACTGTTGTCAGCATCCTCCAGGCTACAGGGCTACGCCTTCACAATGTATGCCCAAGAGGCATTTGTGGCACTCAATTCAATTCAATTCAATTCAATTCAGTTTCATTTGATTTGATTCAGTTCAGTTCTCTTTTCTTTTAAAGAGTGCTGATTCACATCATAGGTCATCTTTGGGCACTTTTCATAGTCCGGTGAACACATTACAATACTATAGAGAGAAACCTACTCCAAATGATTCCCTGTGAACAAACTGGTTCATGACTTATTGGTTCCTGACATTTTCAGACCATTTCAGACCATTTTTCACCTGAAGTGGACGCACTGTTGGAATGTTTAGGAAATTACAAAGGTTATTGTATGCTGAACTCTCTGATTCTACCTCTTGGGGGAAGAGTTTTTCATATTCTGCTGGAAAACACAACAGCCACTTGTTTTAATACACACTACCTTAACATTCTCCTTGCCCCAGACTCTAATTTAGGAATGTTCAATAACTCATTCCTCCAATAACAATTGTTTCTTGAAACTGTCTTCCACAAAGAAACATGGCCTTTTTTTCAGTTAGATGTCAACAACTGAGCTGAAAAAGCTCAACGGATGGCAGCCATGGAGTTAACATTATGAGGCAAGGGTTAAGTTTTAGCTAGAATTCTTTTTTAGATCTGCAATCTCATATTGCAGCAAGATGAAACAAACAACATGATAAGACACCACCAGTCTGTATGGGTGTGATAACAATTTTATGACAACTGTCAAAGGTGAAGTATGATGGAAACAGCTGAAAATCTTTCTTGACGCAGATAAAGTAATACATTTGAAAAATAGGAACATTTTCTTCAGGACTAGATTAATGGTTTGCATCATACACACGCCGCTTATAACTGTAAAAATTGTAATTTAGGGATGATTGGCTAATTTCCTTGAACAGGATAAATAATCAAAGTTGAGAAAGCCATTTTTGATTTTGAATCACTGATTGTGCCAAGCCATAGAATATGATGGAAAAATGCTGTTTAGATCTACCATCTCTGGCTGTTACGTAGAGAGTGAACTCCAAAATCTTGTTTTCCACCAGGGGGATGGTCTTAGCCAGTGAGATCTCTCCAGTGTTTTCATCGATTGAGAAGTATCCTTCATTGTTTCCAAAGTCAATAGAGTATCTGACCTTCCCGTTTACATCAGCATCTGGATCTTCTGCTGCGACCTTTGAGTTACAGGATACGAATCAGCTACATTCAATCTTAACAGCACTTATTTAAACATCAAATGAAAAGGATGTATCAACAACTTATCAGTGTAAAAAGGTGATAGAAACAATATGACAGTATGAGTCAGACACACAAATCTTAGTAATGGAAGGACTTAATATGATATAATTTCTTAAGTCATAAAACTAATGGTTCCAGGAAAGCAGGGCGTCATCAGCATAGCAGTGGAGGGTGTGTCTCCATGGAAAAAGGGGATTAAAATCAACCCTTCAGGAGTTTCCTAGTAAATTTCTGCTGTAAATAATGACAACTTTAAATGAAAATCATAGAATATGAAGTTGGTTCAAGTTTTTATCAAAATGAACCAACTTCCAAGTTTCATCCAGTAAACACCTTTTAGTATAAATCCATTTCTATCAGAATCTATCTACATCTGTATCTACAGGCCAAACGTTTGGAAGCAAGATCAGATTTGTACAAAAACAGACAATAGTTTCATTGGTGTACTTTGCAACAAAATAAACATGATTATTATATAAAGAGTCACTCATCAGAATACATTTATAGTATAATCAGCAGGTATTTGTGTCTGCACTCTTGTTTCTTTACTCAGATGTTTCTTTCCAGTCATTTCTGTGGTCGTTACAGAGATATAGACACAAAGGGGATTTACTGGGATTTTTGTCTACAAGCTCTCAAAAGTCAAAGATCTAAAATGAATAATACAAACTGTGATTTGTTTTTTCACTTTTGCACTGAAGCTATGACTTTGGTAAATCTTCTCAGCTCTAAAACTAAGCCCTTCTTCTCTTTTGTTAACATTTATTCAGTAATTGTCTGGTAACTTCAAAACTGAGGAAAATGGTGCATATCAATGAAAGTAAAGTCTGATCATGCAGTAAATTGTCCCAAAATACGTAGCATTCATACAATTTTTTATTATTTTTACCTTCTTAAGCAAGACATCATGAAAACAAACTTGAAGTTGCTTCCAAATGTTTGACCTGTAATCTATGTCTATATCTCACTATCATTCAAAAGTTTGAGATCACTTAGAAATGTCTGATTTTTGAAAGAAACACATTTTTTAAAAATGCAGATAACATTAAATGAATGATAAATTCAGTGTAGACATTGTTAATGTGGTAAATGACTATTGTAGCTGTAAACGGCTGATGTTTAATGGAATATCTCCATAGGGGTACAGAGGAACATTTCCAGCAACCATCACTCCTGTGTTCTAATGCTACATTGTGTTAGCTAATGGTGTTGAAAGGCTCACTGATGATTAGAAAACCCTTGTGCAGTTATGTTAGCACATGGATAAAAGTGGGAGTTTTCATGGAAAACATGAAGTTGTCTGGGTGATCCCAAACTTTTGAATGGTAGTGTAAATATCTATCTATCTATCTATCTATCTATCTATCTATCTATCTATCTATCTATCTATCTGATTAAAATTATGGTACATGTGTAAGTAATATTGACCTTAAGTGTGTCGCCACTCACCTGGACCAGCGACTGTCCCTCCGTCTGATCAGCAAACACTTTTCCCTCGTACTCGCTGCTGGTGAATGTGGGGCTGTTGTCATTTTCATCCAGGAGAGTCACAGTGACTGACGCCATGGCAACATTGTGGGGCAGATTTTCCTCTGTTGCTTTAATCTTTTAAGTAACAAATAAGGAGACCATAGTTAGTATTCAAATCCAGATACAACACTGTTTGTTTCCCACAGCTATACAACAGTTACAGTCCTTTATGTAGTTAGAAGCCATAAGTTTTTTCATCAGTGCTCAACTACAGCATGCAAGAGTCCTTGAACGCAACACTGAGCTTCTACCTGGTTTCACAGGTGCTCTCACACTCTGACAGTAGAAAGTACTGTGAATTTTAATAGGAAAAAAATACAAACTGGATTCAAATATATATAAAGTAAAATTTGCTGAGGCTCTCAGTTTTTTTTAATCTAATTGTGAACATTCCTCCACAGTATAGAGTTCCATTTGGATGTGGATGACAAATAAGCTGCACTTTTTCCTTCCTGTATTTGACATGATACCACATGCTACCTGAACAGCTCAGCAGAGTAGCACTGTGCATAACAAATACAACAAATACTCTGTTTTCTCCTGTTTAACGGATGTTTGAAATAAAAAACTCCTTTAGAAAATCACTGACCCATGTTTAAAAAGTAATTGTACATTTTAAGGCACTTTGACTTCGAAAGGAACCAAATTGGTGGTTTTGTTTATTTATATTTTTATCCAGTTGACCTGAAATGTGATCGTCCCAGTGGCCTCTCTGTCCAGAGCTGTGGAGTCATTCACTCTGATCGTTCCATCAGAGCTGATAGAGAAAGGAACAGATTCTGGAAGGATCTCCAGGGTTCCCACAAACCCTCCCTGGAAAACAGAAACACAGATGAGAGGAGATTGGTTGAAAATATGTACAAAATCAGCCATATGAAGGTCATTAGGAGCTTTAAGTGACAGGATCCATCCTGAACGGTCTGTGTAAGATGATAACTAAATACCTGGTCCAGATCATTGACAACAGCTTTTAGCAGAACAGCATCAACAGGAGAGTTTTCCAGCAGTGTTACAGAGTAGTTGGGCTGATCAAACGTTGGACTGTTGTCATTCACATCCTCAACAGTGATGGACACCACAGTGTCAGCTGTCTTCAAACTGTCGTCTGTCTGGGCCGCCTGCAGAGGGTGAGAGCAGAGAGCAACATTACAGATAATCTGTGAAGAAGACTTGTCATTCAGGTGAACCATGTTGTAAAAATGCTGCTTTTTGACAACATGGTTCACGTCGTAGCGAAAGGTAAATTCACATTAAATACATTTTACAGCGGTGACTTCCTACAGTCTAAAAAATATTTCAAGGGAGCTCTTCCTCCAGTTTAAAGATTGGATACAAGAAAAAAACTGAATTCACTGATTTAGATAAACCTTTTCAGATGCAAACATTTGGTTGATTGCATCACTTTAATACTGTGTGTCATTTAAACCTTAAATTCAGCATTAGTTGATTTAAAACCAAATGCAAGTTGAAGCAACTCAGTGGAATTGGCTTCACACTTTTCATCACTGTTAGCTTTAGGACTTCAGGTCCTTCAAAATTGTTCAAAGTGTTCAAAATTACAGTAATTAAATACAAAGAGGGTTAAAATTCCTTTTAAAAACTGTGGAAATATTAGTTGGAACAACTTAGTTTTTATGAGTAATCAAATAAAATGGTTTATTCCACCAGTCGTTAGATGACAACTAAAAATACCTGCGATGGAGGAAAACCTAACCCCTCTGACCCTGTGTACTTTGTTACTTCACATAATTTCATCATAGGTTTATGCAACCTGTTAGATAATTCTTCTTTTTCTTTGTTGAGTCCAAATATTGTCTTTAATAGCCGGCAGTAAA
Source organism: Acanthochromis polyacanthus (assembly GCF_021347895.1). Classification (NCBI taxonomy): domain Eukaryota; kingdom Metazoa; phylum Chordata; class Actinopteri; family Pomacentridae; genus Acanthochromis; species Acanthochromis polyacanthus. The sequence continues at coordinate 43,093,063 of NC_067115.1, forward strand.
ATCACAGTAACAGAGTTGATTGAAGAAATAGGTTATCCATAAAGCCAGTGATGGAGTCGGACTATTTTTATAGAGGTAGGCAAGCTGACACTGGTTTTCATACTGGGGTGGTACACAAATTAATATCTCATTCATTCCATTTTTTCTTTAATACATAGCAAATTACTGGAAAAAATAGTCAATTATTTTAGTCACTTACATGTATTATTTACTACAGATACTGTAGTTCACTGTATATATAACCAACTTTTTTTTATGTAGCCCTGAACTGGTTAAAAGCAGTTGTTTCAGCTTCTGTTTTGTGATTGTTCCCATTACCGTTGACATTACAATGGGACCAGGATATAACTGAGTAGCCCTCTAACGGGCTTCACTAGTGCTTGTGTCAGATTTAGCCTCCTGTGGGTGTGACCATCTCAGAGCACCACTTTGCTCTGGCCCTGCTTACAGCTTATAAAACACTAGCCGTCCAAAAAAAGAGTTGTACACTCTAATGTTTAATTGGACCGCCTTTAGCTTTGAGAACGACACACATTCGCTTTGGCATTGTTTCAGTAAGCTTCTGCAATGCCAGCGCTCGACTTAAGGCCGAGAGGTCCGGTCGCCCAAATGACATTTTTTGGGCCACCAACATATGTAAATTTAGACATTTTTAGGAGCCAAAATCAACTTCTAGTGGCCAAAAAAAAATTAATCCTACTTTTTTTTTGTGGGGGGGGGAATCCAGTCAACTCCACGTCAACTTGTTAGCTGGAGCCGCCGAGCTATCACTGGTCACTGGGCAAAGTGTGCCTTAAAACCCCCCACGGCCGTGAAAAGTCACCCACGAATGAGCAGCACATTGTCCGGAGCTCCTAGCGGGCGACTGGGACGTTGACAGCCGGAACAGGTGCGGTTTGTCCCGGGCAGATGAGCGGCGAGGAGCGGCAGGTGTTAGCCGAGCAGCTAGCGGGGGATAGCTAGCCAGCCGGGGAATCTGAGCAGTCTGTGACCGGGGAGAGCAGTCGGCGGACCCGCCGAGTTAAAAATGACAGCTCCGGTGGCTTGGTGCTTTCCGTTCGCGGTGCTCAGGCTCAGTTGGTGCTGTCCTCCAGATGCCGCCATCACATTCTGGGCTGGTTCTGGATCCGACGGAGTCTCGCGGACTCCCACGAGATGTTAACAACGTTAACATCAGCGACAATAAAGTGTTCAAATTTGAAATTAAATCGGCGGAAATCCACGGATCCGTGGAAAATTGCCATCCCTGAAACTTGGATTTGGAGGTCACTGTAACTATGACAACAAGTGAACACTACATCAGCTGCCTGCTGACGATCACATGATTGTGATCCTACTACAAATCCACCACTACAGACTTATCTGTTGGAAATCATACGACAGAGCAGACCAAGTACTGTGCTAGGGGTAGTGCTTTTCTTGTTCTTTTAATTGCTGTACAACAGAGGGTGTACTGGTTTATTTCTGTGATCCAAACATGGCAGAATTAGGGAAAAGCAGCTAATTTGCAGGTTGCGATCTGAGCTTGGGATTAGATTTGCAGTATGATGACCCTTGGTGAGTGACAGTAAATTAAAAGGTCGGTACCGTGATAAAGACAGAGATCACACCAGCGTCCATTTCCTCTCTGTCGAAGGCAGTCACCACAGACAGAACTCCACTGCTGGAGTCAATGTCAAAATTGGTTTTATATGCCTCTGGAGACACTAAACAAACGTAAATCATCATAAACAATTAGTGTTTTCCACATATTGTGCATGAAAAAAGGTGAACTCTACAGTATGTTGTCATTTACCAGCACTGATGCTATATGTTAAAGCCACGTTGATCCCAGTGTCTCCATCCTGGGCCTTTATTGCCTCTGGTTGAATGGTATTGAAAGGCCCAACCTGAAAGAAATTACATAGTACATTGGACTTTTTGTAAATTTCTACAGTTCCTATTTTAAAGCTTCTGCATAAAATGAGCCCAAAGTGAAAGACAACAATACAGTATCTGTGGAAAAGTGAACGTGCCAATCTTTGTTATTATTATTATCATTATTTGAGCCCTAACGATCCTTTAATGTCAAATAAAATGCTAGAATGACAGAGATGAGGTATTACTTGCGAGAAAAATGCTGCAGTATTCAGTTCATGACACTCACCTGATTTTCGCGAATAAAGGCTTGATACAGATTGTGACTGAAGTAGGGATTCAAGTTATCGAAGTCCTCGACGGTAATCACCACAGAGGCTGTATCGTTCAGCCCCGGGTCATCCTGCATGAAAACACAGTGTAGACAAATGCAGCTGCTAAATCCCACTTTCTACTGTTTTTTTGCTCTGAATAGTCCTGTATGAATACATGTCATGCGCTCACTTACCTGGGCTGTCACAGTGAAGTTATACTGTTTGGCTACATTGTAGTTCAGTCGTCTCTTCAAAATAAAATCCCCTGAGTTGGTCAAAAGAAAGTCATCTGAAGCTGGGCTCTATGAAAGAACATAGATTCAAACAGAATATTGTTACTCATCTCCCAGAGCAGCAACAATCACTTTTTGTTTCATTGTATGTTTTCAGACCCATTTTCTTGAGAGTTTAGTTTTAATATTTACTCAAACGTAACAGTTTTCTTCAGATGCACAAAAGCATAATAAAACCATCTGTAGGTTAATCTGACTAACCGTGAAGTTTTTTTTTGTTGTTTTTGCTTTTATACTTTACTATTCTACCTTTTTGAAGTTTCTCATCAGTATTTTTAACTGAATCTATGTATTTACTGAAGCAGAATGCAGCTTTTTGTCTGCAGTCAGATTTTTCAATTGAACCTTAAATAAACAACTTTCACTTTGTAAATTACAGGTTTATATGCACAGTGTACAGTGTCCCTGGAAAGTTGTTTTGTACGGTATTGGATTTATGTGTTTTCTTGTATTTCCAGTACTCCTGATGTAAATCTTTATCCTCCATATGTGCTCCTGCAAACATAATTGGTTGATTGATTGCTTTGTGTCTCCAATGGTGTCTCTTGTGGTAATGTTTTGTTCATGTCACATTTGTATGTTGTTTTTTTGGTTACATATATTTTTAAAACCTATTATGGGTCATTCCAGGTGAAATGACCAGATATTCCTTGGGGGTGTTGCTGCACCATCTTCAAATTAGTCCTAAATTTGCATGCCATTAGATAGTCACAAAAGTACTTTCTATGAAAAATTGTAGGCCTGTAGCTCAAATAGTTTCTGAGTTGTGGGGGTCTGAAATTTTCAGAATTTGGGCTATAAAAAGCCTCGCCAGCATTTTTTGCATCTTTAAGTGGTTATTTCTCAGCCTCTAGACATACCAGAGAGCTGTGAGTTGGTAAACAAGGCCTCTGCATGTAGCTAGTGCCCCACAAACATCCCCAGGTGTTTCCCTACACTCTGCAGGCCATGGGGACTTGCTAAAAATGCAGAAAATTAAGAGACACCTACTCACGAGTGGAGTTTGGGACCTTAAAAGTACTAGAAATACTGCACAGAAGTGTTCTAACACCCCTGGGTTCCATTCTACACAAACTTGTGTGATAACTTCGCTAACTGGAGCTTTCTAGGTACCTCAGTTTGGAAAATATGAGCTCCCAAAGTTGGACGAGATTTTAAATTGGCTATTTTGGGGGGCAAAAATCTCAATGTGGGACAGGTACCAGAGACCCCAAATTTTCTACAAGACAGTTCCATCTGTCTTCTATCACTGTACAAAAAAGCAGCAGGGTTATATTTGTAGTTACTGAGATATTCTTACTCAAAATGGCATGGGTGATGTCAAAATCGTTTTTTGCTTTTCACTACTTTAAATTGGGATACAAGTATTAGTAGTCATTCCAATGGTAGTATTATGTATGTTTTGTTCTTTTTGAAATGTTAGTTGTTAAAGGTGACTACCTTCAAAAAGTGTAATGTTATAACTTAGGTATACCTAAGTTATAAGTTAGGTATAGGTTCTTTTGCTTGTAACATGACATTGTACAATTACATTTAACGTGTTTAATCCCACTGCACTGATACTGTAAAATTCAACATTATTGTTGTATTTTTAAATTAATCAACTATAAACTACTACAGAGCTCCCCGAATTCAAGTTAGTACATGTAATATGTATGTGTATGTTATCATTACATGTATGCATTGCAAATGGCTGTCAACATGTCATGATATCTACAGGTATGGCTCTAAACTAGACCTTGTGACACAAAAAGGGCATTACACTTTTTTGCTTTTTAGTGCTTTAAATTGGGATACAAGTATTAGTAGTCATTCCAATGGTAGTATTATGTATGTTTTGTTCTTTTTGAAATGTTAGTTGTCAAAGGTGACTATCTTCAAAAAGTGTAATGACATGTTGACACCCATTTGCAATACATCCATGTAATTATAACATACACATACATATTACATGTACTAACTTGAATTCGGGGAGCTCTGTAGTAGTTTATGGTTGATTAATTTAAAAATACAACAATAATGTTGAATTTTACAGTATCAGTGCAGTGGGATTAAACATGTTAAATTTAATTGGACAATGTCATGTTACAAGCAAAAGAACCTATACCTAAGTTATAACTTAGGTATACCTAAGTTATACCATTACACTTTTTACTGCAAGCTCCCACGGCCTGCAGAGTGTAGGGAAACACCTGAGGATGTTTGTGGGGCACTAGCTACATGCAGAGGCCTTGTTTACCAACTCACAGCTCTCTGGTATGTCTAGAGGCTGAGACATAACCATTTAAAGATGCAAAAAACGCAGGCGAGGCTTTTTATAGCCCAAATTCTGAAAATTTCAGACCCCCACAACTCAGAAACTATTTGAGCTACAGGCCTACAATTTTGCATAGAAAGTACTTTTGTGACTATCTAATGGCATGCAAATTTAGGACTAATTTGAAAATGGTGCGGCAACCACCATCTGGTGAAACCACATGGAATGACCCTTATGACATTTTAGTCAAGGACATGATTTGTGGCCAAACTAATGAAGCACCTTTCACATTCCCATTAAACAATTTTGCATCAATTAATGCCACTGAAAACAAAACTTCTCTGTGGTGAAATGTAAATTGTTGCACCTCTTTGTGGCTGTTTTTGCCCCATTTTGGTTGATTAGTGTCTCATTTGGATTGTTTGCATTGAAATTTTGCCATTTTCTGTCACGTTTTGGTCTTTTTTATTCTCCTTGTAGCCATTCTATGACTCTTTTAAGTAATTTTGTCACATTTTGATTATTTTGGGTAAATTATTTTTTCAATTTTGCATCCCTTTCTTGCCATTGTGTTTCTGTGGCCATTTTGCATCTTTTTTATGTAGGTCTTGTTTGTGTCTCATTTTCATTGTTCGTCTTCTCTTTGGAATCTATAAATAATGTTTCTGGGAAAAGACTGGGGACCCCCTAACACCTTGGACCCCTGGGCCTGTGCATGCACATGCAGTAATCCATCCATGTTTGGAATTGGACACTACGGTAAAGTACATTATAATGTATCTACATTAAAAACACTTGCTCATCTTATTATACTGTGTGTAAAATGCAGTGGTGAATGGACAGAGCTTGACATCTTCTATAAAGGCTCTTACAGCCATTAATATGGGAAATGACAGAATTTTGAAATAACATTAACAACCACATCCACTCTCAGAATCAGTACAAACGGAAACATTCACAGTCCCAATATGGTACATTATCTTACAAAGGTATAGGAGAGTCTGTTGTTTGCCGGGTCGATATCTCCATCCTCAGCTTTCACTGAAAGAATGGTAGTGTCCACGTTTGTAATCTGAAAGAAGAAAAGACTGAATGACGAACGCCCATAGAAACAAATAAATGTTATATACTTTATACAAATTAAACCCTTAGCTTGAAGACAACATGTGTTACAACAAGTAAGATATCTTCTGTAACTACTGCGTCCTGCTTTAGTTGTTTGTGTCAGAGCTCTCTCCTCACCCCATTCCTATCTGGCATCCCAAATACCCCATCCTATCTGTCTCCCTCCTTTTTCTCTCCCTCTCTTGCTCTCCTCTCCCTCTCTCTCTGTTCTCTCTCCTCAGTGCTTCACCTGAGTGGAGTGTGGCTTCACAGCTGCAGCCACTCAGGTGATTAGCCTCACCACTGGACCCGGACAGCTGACTTTCATCTCCATGATTACACCAACTGCAATAAAGACCGGCTGAACCTTCCACACCCTGTCAGATTGTTAAGCCAGACTCTGTAGTCAGTTTGCTCTGTAGCCACTCTGATTCTCAGAGATAAGCAATTCTAACACGTATTTCTGCTCTCTTCTCCATTAGAAGACCCAGCTGCCCAGAACCCTGTCAGATCTGCCAGTCTCCCCGAAATCCCTCCAAACCCCTCCTGGACTCCGTCGGCACCAAGCAGTCCTCCTTGGACCCCCTACTCGGCCCGTTCCCTGGATCCTCCAGCCAGTCTCCAGCTTCGGCCCGTCTCTGGCCCCCACTGGCTCCTTTTCCCCTCTGGCGTTCCCCCCACGAGGCCACGAGACGTCAGCCGCCGCCTGGCCCATCCACCATCACGGGCCCCCGGACCGGCAGCGCCTGACGTTCCCCACGCTGCCTACACCTGTCTCCCCATTGGCTCTCCGCCCTTGTCTGTCTCCAGCCGTCAGGAACCCATCCACCATTACCCGCCGCACTCAGGTCCCTCTCACCTCCCTCCACTATTCACCTGCTGAAGCAATAAAAATCACTTCCTTTCACCCAGCCTTGGTGGTGTGCTCTCTGCTTGGGTCTGACCTCCTAGACACATGACAGTTTGGCAGCATTTCAGGTAAGAACGTCCACAGCTTTCATTCAGCTTAGCCAGACAGATGGAATAGACCACTGAGCAGCACAACTACTGTCTTTAATTTACACTAGCACTGATCAGCTAAGCCAATTCAAGGTATAATAGTAGAAGAATCACGCTAACAGTTTCGTAACGTACTTGTCTGGCACGAAGAGGTAAAGTCCTACCGGATCCTTCCAGTTTAGCTTCTGCAAACTAGCTCAGGGCTTTATCATCACTTCATAATGCAACATGTTAATCATCTTATTTTCTGACTTGGAGAAGAAGCTTAATCTTTTGTTCTAGTGTCCTGTATAGAAATGAGTTCAGTTTAGCCAACTGGAAAAAAAAAAAAAAAAAAAAGTTTTTTGAGGTGAAATGGCATGTAACGAGATGACAAGAGAAAGATGACAACTGGCTGCTGGACACTTGCTGGGAGTTGTCTATCACTCTCCATCTGCCGATCATCATTTCTAATACAGCAGCACTTAGCTGTTTCATGACATCTATTCTAACAACAAATATTTATTCCTCCATGCTAAAAAGAAAAAGGTGTGTGTGTGTGTGTGTGTGTGTGTGTGTGTGTGTGTGTGTGTGTGTGTGTGCGCGTGTGTGCGCGTGTGTGCGCGCGTGTGCGTGTGCGTGTGCGCGCGTGCGCGCGTGCGCGCGCGTCTCTCTTCTGGAAGAGTAAGAATCGATTAGATTTTGGAGGTGATCCGAATCACTGTCTGGATCCAGGAATTTTCTCTGTCAATTGTCCTTCGACCTTCAAAAAATTCCTGGATCCAGACGGTGATTCGGATCACCTCCAAAATCTAATCGATTCTTGCTCTTCCGGACATCCTGTAAAAATTTGGTGAAAATCCATCCATGACTTTGAGTTATGCTGTTAACACACACGGACAGACAAACAAACTCCGGTGATTACATAACCTCCTGGCGGAGGTAATAACAGTCTGTTTATCTGTACTCTAAGAATAAAAAAAATGGCTCTAGAAATGGAAGAGAGTGTGTCATTGTTACTCTGTCAAGAAACGCAGCAGAGTAATGTAACAATCGGCGTCTGTCTGTCTGTCCGTTAGCAACATCACGCAAAGACAGACTAATGGATTTGGATGAACTTTTCAGGGAAGCTCAGAAATGACACAAGGACCAAATGATTAGATTTTGGCAGTGATGCAGCTTATAATCTGGATCCAAGGATTTGCTAAAGATTTGTGTATCGTCGTGAGATAGCATCACAGCGTCGCTGTAACCATGGCAACAAATGAACACTACGTTTGTTGCGTGCTGACGATCACATGATTGTGATCCTACTACAAATCGCCCGCTGCTGACTAATTGGGACTTATCCACTGGAAATCATACAAGGAACCTGGTTAAATTGTTGGGGGTGTTTCTGAGTCCCATCAATTCCCACCACCAGCTACATATTTAGGTCACGCGATTCAATATCCATACATAGCGTACACATGCATAACACACACCTGTGCTCATGTTTGTGGGTACATCTATAATAAATGGAAACATTCTATACTGCCATGATTTCTGATCATCCATACCTCTAAAACAAATGCTGCATTTCTACAAAAATATGCTGCATCTCTGACAATGCCATATGGGGAATGAACAGCCTTGGTGGAGGTTTGCGCTCCTTGAATTCTTTCCTTGTTTTTTTTTTTTTCTGCTGCTCTCCCACTGGCTTCAACTTTGTGTTGTGATGTTAGTATTGAAGGAGGTTTTGATTTTATTTTTTTTTTTGTCGTTCTGTGGCTCAGAGCACAACGGTTCCTGTCCATCAGATGTCAGGGACTTACCTCAGAGATTGTCTTGGTGTAGTGGTCCTGGGTAAATACTGGGCTGTTGTCATTGACATCGTTGACTTTCAGTGTCCGACGGTTGTTGTACTGAAATATTTAGTTTTGTTGTGTTACTGCATACATTCTTAAACTTTCCGCTGAGACTTTGGAATCCCACTTACCTGGGGAGACTCATCACATATGACAGAATAGTACAAGGTGCCGGCACTCTGTAAGACACAAACACAGCAGAGTTTAGCGGTTCTGTGCGGCATTTTACAGGAAACGATGTAGAACTGCACCTGAACCTGTGTTCAAAGCAGCTGAAGCTGGAATTAAAATGTTTTCTTTTTCTCTCCAGTTCAGGGCAACACAAAGAGGGAATTTGATACAAAAAAAAAAAACTGCAACACTGGAAGATACACGCTAATTCAGACTGGTGAAGCCTCATATTTGCGTTGTTGCTGGCATGGACATGAAGAAAGCAGTGTGAGACCATCAATCCCGATGTTATATATAAGGCATTACTTGGACTGCTGCCCACCTACAGTCGTTCCTTAACTGCACAGAAAAGTGCTGATCTTCACTCTCTCTGTTCATGAGGTCATTTGTTGCTTTCAGTTCCGTATGCTTGTACTGAATTGGCTAAAACGGCTCTCGTTTACTCTGAACCTTTTTTATGGAATTTGTTGCAGAAAGACTGGAAACTAACTGAATTAATCTCACTGAGCGCTTTTAAATCCAAACTGCGTGTTCTGGAGGCCGACTCCACATGTGCTTGTTCTCATAATTTGCTTGTAAATTAATTATTTTTTGGTTGTGTTTTAATTATGTTTTATCTGTGTTTTGTGTTTGCTGCTGCCTCTGTTGAACAAAAGTCTCTTGAAAAAGAGGTTCTTAATCTCAATGGGATTTTTCCTGGTTAAATTAAAGGCTAATAAAATCATAAATGCAAACATGGCCAACCCTTAGCTCCACACCCTGCTTTTTTAATGTTTATGAAAGTAGCATTTGAATGCTTGAACACAGTGAACCTGTCTACTTCTGTTGAGGTTGGAGAAGTTTATTAGTTTAAAAGAGCTGCTTTTATGCAAATTAGTGTTGACTCTTTTAATATTTAAACAAGACAATTTTCCTAAACAACTAAGTATAATCATAAAAACCATATTCATGCTTCAGTTTTAACAATAAGCTATTGTATTGTAAGAGGACATACTTTTCCACATTTACCATTTGCGTTGACTGACAATGATCTAGTCAGCAAAATGTATTTGCTGCTGCAGGTTAGCAGTGTATAATCTGTAACTTTTAGGAAGCAAGGTTGCTCAAACTCACTTCTGTTAGTGCATCTGCATCCAGCGGTTTCTTAGTCCGAACTGTTGCGCTGGTGTCCCCAGGTGTGAAGACCAGTTCCAGATACTGAATGTTCCCGGGAAAGAAGCTGTCCGCTAGCGTCAGGCTGGTTCCTGCCTCAATCCCCAGCAGCTCCACATCCCCTGCAGCATCAGGCCAGAATTGTGATGCAAACAATAAAAACAAAGTTACACACAGTACTCATGCAAGTATTTCATATCAGTTCATTCACACTAAAGACAGGAAAGAAACAAACACTGGTCCATGCTGACATCATCTACCTGCACTACCTCAGAAGTCACTGACGAGGTTTCCATGAACCTTAAATTATAATTATTTCAACTGTTCATGAAGGGATGTCAAATTATTTGTTAAACATGTAAGATTAAGGTACAAAAACAATCGACTGTTGACTGATGGGTGGAGTGATTTTCAGCCAAACTAACTTTGTAATCTACAAATAGAAAGAATGTTACCTGAATATCACCTTACCTGTGTACCCTTCTGCCACTTCACCCACACGTATATCTGTATCCTCAGCACAGTTTATGGTTGAAGTACCTTCATTAACAGAATCAATAAGGGTTACCACAGAACAGACAGAATACTGTACAATATTTACACTACTGTTCAAAAGTTTGGAGTCACCTGGAAATGTCCTGATTTTTCAAAGAACAGCAGTTTTTTTCAGTGAATATAACATGAAATGAATGATAAATCCAGTGTAGACATTGTTAATGTGGTAAATGACTATTCTAGCTGGAAACGGCTGATTTTTAATCAGATCATAGTTCTGCATGTGCTGACCGTCCTGAACATCTCCTCTGTCCAGGTCCTTCTGACCTCATGGAGTTTATTTTGTCCTCATATGCAGCTACTGAATGTCATGAAAAAATACAGAGGAACATTTCCAGCAACCATCACTCCTGTGTTCTAATGCTACATTGTGTTAGCTAATGGTGTTGAAAGGCTCATTGATGATTAGAAAACCCTTGTGCAGTTATGTTAGCACATGGATAAAAGTGTGTTCTTGTGGAAAACATGAATGATAGTGTGTGTTCAACCATGTGAAAAAGTGAGTATCTGGAAATTGTTGGCTGTTCTGACATATTTGAACAAGAAACCATTTGATTCTCTTTTAAACAGCATGAAGTTATATTGTCAAACAAATGGCATCAAATTATAAAAAGTGTGGTAGAAGTATTCAGTAAAAATACCTACAAAGCTATGCAAAAATACTGTATTTAAGTATATAAGTAAATACACTTAAATGACTTCCTTCTATACCCTTCTTGTGTCTGTTATCATTTTTATTATATTTTACATTCTGTTGATTTTTTTCCATATTATAATCTAGATATTTTTTAAGTCTTATTTTATTTTACTTGATTTTATCTTATTTTATTTACCTTCACTTTACACCCTGATAGTCTGTCTTGTCTTACTGTTTACTTCTTTATTAAATTTCCATGCTGCTGTAGCTACTTCATTTCTCTCCAGGGGTTCATAAAGTTGTCTAAATCTAAGTCTATTGCAAGCAGATACATGTCTGACACAACATCTCCTCTATCAGTATTGTTAAAATGCACGGATGAACATAACAGAATATCTTGTTTGTATGTTTTAGTTTTTACCATGAAAGGTGAAACTATGCTGAATCTAATTCTGCTGCTGCTGCGTTGTTTACCATCACACTGTACTGACAGCTCACTTTATTATTGTCTATTATATTGTCTTATCTGCACTGAACTTTGACAAGCTGAAACTCAAATCTTTAGGGCTGGAAATCAAGGCCTGATCAACAAGATATGACAGCAGTGTTGTTTAGCCTTAGCAACCACAAAACAGACAGAATGGGCAAGGCCACCATCTTTACTTGGTAACAGCAGGATTTAAAGGCAAGTCAGTCCTATGTTCAGTCAGGGCCAAGAAAAAGTGGCACCAGAAGATCACAAATACTGAATGTGGTCCTGTTAGTTTTTAGGCAGATAGAAATAACAGATTCTGAAACAATAAACATCTCAGCACTGATGCAAAAGCAGTGTAATTTTAGTAATATCTGTAGAACTCCAGGGCCTTAGCACAGACTGGAAACCATCGAATCCTAATTCTTCCCACTGTGTTTGATTTCAAAAATCACATTTATCAGTTTCTAAGCTCACAGAAATCCATCCGTGTGATTTCTACTCACCTATTGGACTTCCAGTGATGACCCGCACACTAAAGCACAGACTGAGGATCAGACACGTCCCCGTAAACCCACCAGTGCCCATATCGGCTCAGTTGTGTTTCCCCCAAACCTGGAAACCGACACTGAGCGGATCACCTGAACCACAGGTGTTAAAAAGTGTCTGCAGTTACCCCGCCCTCCTTCCCAGCAATCATTCTTTATTGCAGGTTGTAAAGTGTTTCGCTGATGGTCGACCGAAGACCAGGAAGAAAGACATATCTGAGTTTCATTTCTCCTCAAAAGGTGTGGAAGAACAATCTGGACCCAGTTTAGTGGCTGATAAAACCTAGGACTCAGCTGGATTTTAGATTTCACAAGTAAATCTTGACCTTGTTCACATTTTCATGTGATTTTTATTGTGTTTTCTGTGAAGTGCCATAAAATGTTCTATTGTCCCTTTTAAAAAAAAAAAAAATCACAGTGAAACTTCTGATGTCCACATTTTCAACATTGTTGGGAAATCTTTGAACATTTTTTGGTGGAAAAAAAGAAATTTAAAAATTTTTTCTTAAGAGCATTCACAAGAAAATCAACCAAAAACCAGTGAATTTCTCTGGATTTTGGTTGATTTTTTTGTGAATGTTTTTAAAGAAAGTATTAGAAGTTTTACTGATATATATGTAGTCATTTTAGATATTTTTTGGATTTTTTGGAAAATTTTTACTCATTTTTTTGAAAATATTTACAAGAATTTTCTTGCCAAATTTGGGGGATTTTTTTAAAATAAAACTTTTAAGGGAGACTTTTAAGGAATTGTTGGATTTTTTTCCCTGAAGGTTTTGCAAATTTTCATAAATTTGGGGAATTTTTTTTTCTGAATTTTTGGATTTTTTTCAGACAAGGAAACAATACTTTTTGGTGCCCATAAATGAAGACGACAGGGCAGTTAATAAAGACAAAACTGATACTAAACAGTACAAAAACCCCCCCACAACAAATCAACAGAAAACTTTTGGGTTTGCTTTTATGCCTTTGAAGCATTTTTATGCCTTTCATACAATACTGTTCAAAAGTTTGGGGTCACCTGGAAATGTCCTTTTTTAAAAATATTTTTGAAAGAAATGCATTTTTTTAATGCAGATAACATCAGATTAAACAGAAATCCAGTGTAGACATTGTTAATGTGGTAAATGGCTATTCTAGCTGTAAACAGCTGATTTTTAATGGAATATCTCCATAGGGGTCTAATGCTACATTGTGTTAGCTAATGCTGTTGAAAGGCTCACTGATGATTAGAAAACCCTTGTGCAGTTATGTTAGCACATGAATAGAAGTGTGAGTTTTCATGGAGAACATGAAATTGTCTGGCTCACCCCAAACTTTTGAACAGCAGTGTATGTAGCACACGTACAAAAATGGTTGAAAGAATCTACAGAGACAATAGCTGCAATTCTGTGTTTCCTCCTTTGGTTCATCATTAACCGCAGCAGTCTGACGATAACCAGCCACATAACAAGCCTTGTTTTTCATGAAGCAGCGCTGTGGCCTTTGACAAACGTGAAAGTTAGCAGTGTTTTTGGGTTAACACCGGCACTCATTTAACCACGTTAGGCCACAATGGTTCAGGTGGATGGAGGCATTATTTTGCAGCTCACAGCATAATGTCTGGGCTGATATTTTTAACTCAGTATAGAACCAAGTCAAACTGCAGCTTCAAAGTTCTGGTCCAAAACCCCCAAGAAAACCCTCTTTGAATATTTCATTGACCTTTGACATTAATACCTAAAGATGCAGACTTCGAGCAGTGCACAGTCAACATTACAGTTCTGAGTCTCTTTGTACAGTTTTTATAAATCTTTGTTGACTTTTAAAGTGTCAGTAGATATATGGAGGCTCTCTTTGTGGCCATGCTAGTTGATGTTCTTCATGGGGTCTTCCTGACTTTTGTGTATCTCTTTGTGGGTGAAGCCCAGGGTACCAAAGGCCTTTTCATTAATCCAGTTATGCTTGAACTACTTATTGTGATATTTAGTTCACCATTAAGAAAAAACACGACTGTGAGTTGATTCCATTATGCATTTTAGACTATGTATCATGTTTGGAATGTTAAACATAACTGATGAAAGATAAACTTGTATTATAGGCCTGTGCATCATCACTGAATTAACAGTACACGTCTGTACATTTCCACCTCAGACGACACTTGGAACGATTAACTGTATAAGTGATATATTTAAGTAGGATTCAACAATGATGGGTGTTATTAGTCAGCCTGTTTACACAACAGTCCCTATTATTAGTAGAAAACCCCCTTCAAATGTTTCTTCTGATCTGTCGCTGGCCTCTGCTTAGATTCTTGCTGCACTGGCATACAGTTTGAGTTTCAGGAACTAAAAATCCTGGATTGATCTGATCTTGCATTAACTTCCTTCTCTACTTCTCTAGAAATCTAACATCTGAAGTTCTGCAGAAGTAGAATATTTTTGATAAAAACGAAGCAAGAGGTTTGTAAAGGCTTTTATCACGGTCAGTGCGGTTTCAGAAGTAACTGACAGAAATGTCTTGAGCTGCATGAAGCCCCTGAATCTTTGAAAATGTTTGGGATGTGCTGGAGAATACTTTGTCCGACTCTCCCATCATCAATACAAGATCTTGGCAGAAAATTGATGCAACTCTGGAGAGAAATAAATGCTGTGACGTTGCAGAAGCTTATCGAAACGATGCCAGGGTGAATGTGTGCCGTTCTCAGAGGTGGTCCAACGGAATATTAGAGCGTGGGAGCTGTTTTTGGATGGGCAGTGTTTATTTGTCAACCATTGCCATATTATTGCATTCAATAATTTGCTTACTTAGTTTATAAAACTAAACATTTCATTTTAAACACTGTATTCTTGAAAATACAAAAGGATTTTTTTATTTCTTACTTCTCATGCATTGAGCCTGTGGAGGGATTTATGGTCCATGTTGTATAATGTATGGAAACGCTGTGAGGACAACGTTCTGATGCTGGATAACGGTTATTGTGATGCGCTGTTACAGCCACAGCCACTGAGCTCCTTCCCTCTTTTGTGGAAGTAACCCTTTTTTGTCCTATATGGAAATTTGTATGTGTGATCCCTGCTGTGGATTTAATCCTCCACTTGCTCACCATCCAGGTTTCAATTTTCTGACTGGATCAGCACCACACTGCTGACCTCCAATCAAGCCACCTCATCATTACTGGTACGAAAGTGCTGTGTATCTGTTATTTAGAGGCAGCTGGTGTGTGGTAGACAGCTTGTCCATGTGTCTCTTTGTCTGGTGTTGTTTTAAACTGTGGTGTGAGCCGCGTGCTCTTTGGCATCAGACTGGGTTTAGACTTTTTGGTTTAAGTTCAAGCTTGCAAAAGAAAATTATTAAAGACTAGATAGGGCTGCTAGTCTGTTTGTACTTTGTGTTTAGTGTAATGTAGACAGGCTACAGCAGGCTTTGATTCTGAGCTTTAATTTTCTTAATGCAGATGAGCATGTGTGTTTATAACTTCTGGTAGAAGTCCTCTTTTTGTTGTATTGATTGCTTCTGTTTGAGTAGCGTCCTCCATCCTCAGTTTTCACCTCATAATGAAAACCAATATTAACTTTGAATAAGCAGTGGCTACCGTGCAGGGTTTTAACATGCACATTATCTTTAACTTGAAAAAAAAAAGAGAAAACAACACCTGCACATGCCAAGACTGGCCAGTTGTGCAGAGGTGACAGGAGCAAAGCTTGATAATCTGCTTATTAGCTGTCTGTTTTCATTTGGTATTCAGCTATATGTGGCATCTTTCATAGACCACACACATCATCTCTAACAACACTGCGACAGTGAATGGATTTTTGATTGTGATCAAGTTTGATTTCTGATGTGTAAAGAGCTATGTAGTTCTGAAAGACCCTAATCTGTCCTTAAAGATACAACTGCAACTACACTCCAGATCAGTGGACGCGAACTAAACCTATTTATTTGTGTTAAACAACAAATAACGTTATTTTAAAAAAGGAAAGCGCCTTTGCAAGAAACGATTTGGGCTTGCTAAGGTAACTGATCGTGTTCAGGTGGTGGACTGACTGCATGATTGGAAACGCCTTCTGGTTCAGTAGCTAGTGCAGAATCTCAAACATCTTTGGAGCTGCTGAGGACAGAAAGGAGAAATAAAAAGAGGAAGACCTGAAATAAATAAAGATCTTGCAAAGTAATTCTTCATACAAGTGAAAAATGTAACATGAACTTCCCTAAAACTTCTTCTTCTTCTTCTTAGAAAACAGAATAATTATAAAAACATGCCAGTTTTTATGTTGCATAATTCCTTTCTTCAACTGCTGTTCCTCATCTTATCATACTGATCAAATACCAAAGATTTTATGAAAAGATTAAGCACGTGATCTGTACTTTTTAATGGTTAAAACTTTCCCCATCAAGGCAATGGACCCCACCACAGCGCCAAAATTGCCCAGGAACACAGCAAAGAGCCCAAGATGTTGAGCTGGCCTCCAAACTCGTAAGACTCAAATTTGATCAAGTATCTGAAGGATGCACTGGAACAAGCCCATCCCACAAGACCCAAAGGTTCTACAGCAGCAGACACCACAGGACAACCTCAGAGCTCCTCTGGTGGCATGACGAGGACATTTGGCAGGTGGCTTTAATGTTATCGTTGATCAGGTGTAGTTTCTCCCTGAAGCTTACAACAGGACAACAGGCCTCCAATCCGGTTAGCAAAATCACTCCACTGGAAATAAATAATGCAACTATGGGAAGTGAGTTGAGCTCACTCGGGTTTGGTCGGAGGTTTATAGTGAGACTAAGATAGCTTAATTCAGCCCTTATTTGATTTTCTGGTGCATTAGTATGCCTGCTGCTACTCTCTCCCCATCTACCTTTTACAAATACTGAGACAGGTGTCCAGATAGCTCACCTGGTTTCCTCTGACTGGCACCATACTCTACATTTTTAAAGCTCCTATTGGTGCCAATCAGAGGGAAAAATCAGTCTCTTTAGGTGAACAAAAAATGTTTAATGGTTGGTTTTGTACAATCAAATAATTAAAAAAAAAACTATATAAGCAGGGCTGTACCATGGAAGACCATATGTACAAATTAACAAACCTGCAACATTTCAGGACTGTAGCTGTGTTATTTCTAAAGTTATGGCGCTTCAAACATTGCTCCACTGATTGTCATGTGTCTACCACTACTCTCTTACTATCCTACAGTCATGAAAAAATTGTTAGACCACCCTTGTTTTCTTCAATTTCTTGTTCATTGTCATGCCTGGTACCACTAAAGGTACATTACCTGAAGAATATAATGAGCACGACAAAAATTGCAGCTGATTCCATAATATTTCCTGTCCTATCTGACATGCTTTAGCTTCATTGTATTTCCAGAGAATAAGAGGCCATTTCATGCCATAAGCAGCACAGCACATGTAAAGGCCTACAGTGGTTTCCTGCTTACATTGAAGCCGTAGAACAACTCAGAAGTTCTCAGCTCTCACATAACGCCTAAAACTAAAGAATCAGCCATCTTGGCACTGCTGGAAATTGACATGAGTGAGAGACATGTAGCCAAAAATTGAAGATCACCAAGACAGCTGTTCATTACACCAAGAAAAAACAAGCCCAACATGGTTCTACCAAACTCCTAGCTGGTCGTGGCAGGAAAAGTCTTTGTACCCACCAGATGACTGTGGGTAGAAAGTCATCCGTTTCTGTGTCAGGAATCATCCTCAGACTTCCAGGGACCTTAAAAACGAGTGGACACTGTGGAGAAATGGGACTTGTTGGAAAGTGACTTGTAGAAGCTGGTCTGAACTCACACAGTCCAGGAAGAAGCCCTTCATCAAGGAAAGGCAGAGGAAAGCCCGGTTACTCTTTGCTGGGATCACAAGGATTGAACCGTTGATGATTGGGTTAAGGTTCTCTTTAGGGAAGAATCCAGTTTTCCACTTGATGTCCACTCCAGCCAACTCACTGGTTGGGACCTGGAGAAGCTACAAACCAGACTGTCTGCCCCTACAGTGGGGGTGGATCAGTGACCATCTGGGGTAGTTTCAGTCTGGATGGAACAGGGCAAATGAACCAGGTCATGTACAGCACTACTCTTGAAAACAATCTTCTTCCATCAGCTGGAAAACTCTTTACCTGCACCTAATTAGTTTGAATTTGTGAAACAGGAATGGGCTGGTGTGACAGCAGAACAATGTCAGAAGCTGGTAGAGAGCATGCCAAGACACATGGCTGCTGTCATCAGAAACAATGCTTATGCAATCAAGTACTAACTCCTGTGTGTGTCATATAACTAGAACAGACATTAAAGAAAACACAGAACACCTAAATGCTGTTTTTGGCAGAACAATGCCATAGCGAATGATGGAAGAACTTAAGTGATTTTGGTTATTACCAAGAAAAGCATGAAAAATGGCTAAATATCACCTCTTAAATTAAATTCTCCTGAGCTATTTTGGTAGTTGCCATTATATTTGTCCAAAACTAATGTACCTTTAGTGGTACCAGGCATTAAAACAAACAAGAAATTGAAGAAAACAAGGGTGGTAAGGTGCTCAGCTAGCTAACAGAGTTGAACAGGGGTTTCAAATCCACACTGCAGTAGCCATGACTTCCTCATATGTTGTGGCCTGTTAGGCAAAGCTGATATAACAGCAAGGCCAAAGGTCAACTCGTATTTCAGGTGATGATGTCATTCACTCCAGGCACTCCAGAGGGTGTTAAAACAAATGGATGTTTTGAGCTGAGGGTATACGACATTCTTGGCCTTCAACATCTGCATATTTAAAAATTTGAACTTAAACATTTGAGTTAAAGAGCTGTAACTGAAATAGGCATATTCCAAAACACAGTGAGAAGTTACAAATTCAACAGAAATCCTGAGCTATGTCTGTGTACCGGTTTTAGTGTGAATACAGCTGTGGCCACATTGTAAGAGTTAAATCATTTGTAGGCACTTGGGTTTCATTTATTGACATGTTTAGTTACATGTTGTTCATTCCATGATTATGGAATAACTACTTCATGTTAGTGGAGGGGCTTTCAACCAGCTTGGCTGCTTTGTCTGCAATTTCAATAAGGTTTCAAGAAAAGGAAACAGAGAAAAGACTGGAGGTTCACCTACAGAGATTCATCTCTTAACTGATGACTCAAAATTGTCCGTAGATGTGAATTTGAGTGTGCTTGGTTGTTTGTCTCTGTGTGTAGCTCTGTGATAGACTGGTAACCTGTCCAGGTGTGCCCTGCCTTCACCCTAAGTCAGATGGGATAGACTCCATCCTCCTCCCCCCGCCTCCACAGAGGATTAATCGGTGTACAGATAATGGATCGATGGATGGAGTTTTCACTGTCTTGTTATGAGTAAGTGTTTATTCCTGTTCTTCTCTGAGAGAGACAGGGCTGCTGGACAAACTGTAGCTCACAATCTCCACATTGCACTGTAATAAATTCACCAACGACCAGCAAAGTGTCTGTTTTCTACTATTTAACAGGATTCACAGCACAAGATTAATGTAGACTTTAAAAACTGAACAACATTCTGCAAATAATGCAATAAATGGAATGCTGAGAGGGTTTAATTTGATTTAAAAAAAAGGCACAAAGTCAAATGAAAACTAGCTGCAGTGTTCTGACTTCCCCTGTGAAACCACAATGTCTCTTTTCTTCCTTGTTTTGGAAAAGCATATTCAAATAAGCCCAGGGACAACTGTGAGGGTTTGGCTGTGGGTAAACGTTCATCTGACTTTATTCAGCAGCACTTTCACTCCTGACACTGAGGAAGGAAAGCATCAGGAAGACATTTCTCTCCAGCAAAGCGGGTAAGATTTGAACAGTATTGTAGTTTACATTTAAAATGAACAGTAGCTTCTAGAATTAATATAAAATTACTGAAAACAACAAACTTATAAAAATAAACATGTTTAGCTTCTAAAACCTTTATGAGACCTCACATTTAAAAGTGGACCCAAAAGTTACTGCTCAGCTCATTGACTCAGAGAACATCTTAAAAGGCGCATTGTAAAATAGGAGAGTAAAGGCAGGAGAGCAGAAAAAAATAAAGTTCCTTTTGTTATTATTATTATGACTACTACTACTACTACTAATAATAATAATAAACAAATGTGTTTGTTATAATTTGTATTTTTTTCTGTTTTAGGACTGCCTGATTAATGTAGCAGGGGAAATAAAGGTGAGCATTCCTCTACAGGTATGACAACAAAAGCAACAGTTAGATTTCTTTTTGTAAAGTTAGTCTTTGTGAAGCCCTGGAATTAGACAGCAAACACTCTTCAAATAAATGCTAAAGTGACATTTTCAGTGCAGGACTTTGAGTGGAAGATTTTCACAGTTTGGCATAAGTAAAGAATCGGAATACTTCCTCCTCCACTTCGCCCATTTCTGGACAAGCCAATTACAGTATGAAACAGCTGTGATGGTCAGTCTGTTACAGAACTTTGGAGAAAAGGTCCATTATGTGATTTTAGAAATATACTGACACTTGATGAACCTAAACTGAAACATAGTCCTGCTATATAATCTAAAAAAGAATTACATTGCAAATATGAATTTGGCTGAACTACCAACAAGCTACTGCAAAAAATGTAGCTACATTACTAGTTTAGTAGCATGTAATTTACTATTCACAAATGTTTGTTAAAAGCATGAATAGAACAGATCTGTGTTCAGATGGCTGGTCTGTGCTGGATGGCTGTAATGCTGGCCCTGCTGTTGTCTGCTGGAAACAGTTCGGCTGCTGTGGACCAGAACCAACTTGCAAGATTTGTGGATCAAATTTTAAACACGTGAGTTGACCCTTTCTGTATTTTCTAAAAGAACATTGCTTCTGCAGTAAACTTAGAAGGCAGAAAATAGATGAACATGAGGAAACAGCTTGATAAAACTCCTATTTTTAAACTTGTGAGTTAGCATATACAGTCATGGAAAAAAATATTGCCAGGCAGGGTTCTCACCAGGATGTTTTTACAGTGTAACGGCAGGCCTTCATTAAATCTCGCGAGCGGCCGGCCCAGATGTCAGCCAATGAGCGTCACGCAGATGCAAATCCAAATCCAAATCCTTGTGATTTAGGTCACCATACATGGCATCACGGAAGCAACCGAGACATGCTAATTGTAACCCCGAGAGCGACTCTTAATTTTAGATGGGAACGGGTCAGTCGACAGGAAAGTACAGCTGAGGTGGGGAGACATAAATTAACCTAGATAGACACCCAGTCGATAAAAACAAACACACATGGCATTATCTGTCAAAATAACTCTCTTTCACAGCGCCAACTGCCCCAATAAAGAAGTTTTCTCACATAAATATGGAAATATTATGCAAGCAAATGTGCTCAAAACACAATACCACAACTTGAAAGGCAGCATAGCGGCCCTAATCACAGCGTAATCTTTCAAACTGACAGCGTAATGGCATGTTACGCTGAAATGCACTGGCGAGAACTTTGCCAGGGTTAGGGTTTGCGTAGCGGGACAGCAGAGAGGGAACAGACACAAGGAATACAAACAGAACAATGAACATTTTGGAGATTGGTGAGGCCAGAAACTGCTGATCAGAAAAGTGTAGCTCCAGATCCAGAGGAGAGGACCTCAGGGAAAACACAGTTAATGATATGTGACGGTGATGTACAGGGTGACCCAAAAGTTTGGAAACAAATGAAAAGTCTATAATCCAAATAATATAATGTTATTTCAATAAATCAGTACCACAGATATATTCAGAAGAGTAACAGATTAGTGTAAAACAAACATATTTCGACATGTTCATGTTTGTTTCTTATACAAAGTTGTGAACGTTTCCACCACCTGGTTACACTGGTATCTTCTGGAATGTACCTTCATTCATGCTTATGAAGGTTCCTCAAACTGGCCAGTAAATGTTGCCTCATAGTACTTTTGGATGTTTAAAATTATTAAAACTGTCAGATACTTTACATCAAGAGTTTTGAAATCTGACACTGATGGTCTGCATTTTGAAGTTATGCTCCAGCATACCTGGACCTTATGGTTCTATTGATTTTCTTCCGACTTATTGCACTCAGCAAATACTATGCTTTTAAGTTATTTTATTATGCTATAACAAAAATTGGGTAAAATAAGAGTGAATTCATGCACCCCCAACTCAAATAGACACTGCAGTTAAACTTTGTTTCCAGACTTTTGGGTCAGCCTGTATACAGGGGCGGATCCAGATTAATTTTAGTGGGGGGGCACACGGGGGTACAACAGATATTTTTGAGAGGTCACCGAAAAGTTATAAGAAAAAATGAAAGCTGCTACCAATCTCTCACCTTTACAAAGTATTTTCATGTTTTTATTGGCTCTTTAACCCAATAGGAAAGGTGTATATAACTTTTCATTTTTGGACTGTTAACATTGTAATTATGATGGACATGTTTCCTTGTTTGTGTGAATTACGGCATCATTAGCTGCAACATCTGTCTGTTATGTAAAACGGGTAAGCTCAACAACAGAATCCTCAGAGCAGTTCAGTGACAAATATTGTGCAAGAACAGCATTATATACAACCCTGACAATTTCCACTTCTTAGAATGTTTACTGACCATTATCACACCTAAAATAAAAAATATTCTGTATTTTTAGCAACCAGTTCTCAGCTGCATACCATGAACATCATAGGGTTCTGTATGCTAATCAGTCTAAATCAAAATGAGTACTACCCAGTACCTCACAGTGAACAATAACAATCTGTACCCTTGATCTGTAGTAAAAGAATCTTAAATGTTCTGTGCAGTAATGTACGTTTTAAAATGAAATACAATACAATACAATAAGTACAACTCTATAAATTTAGTAGTAAACCTGAGAACAATAATAAACAGCAACAATACTCCATGTTCTTAAATCATTTAACAGTGCACAGCTCAGCAAACATCATGGCATATGAGTTCTATAAAGCATCTTGAGACAATTTGACTGTAATTGGTGCTATATAAATAAAATTGAACTGAATAGTGTTCTGCACAGAAATCTGAAAAAGCTGCTCCCAATATAATTTCACAGTGAGCGATGTTATTTACTCTTACAAGGACCGAGTGCTCAACTCTGGTCCTGAAGCATTATAGTGTTGTGCTCAGTAATCAGTCTTAATCAGAATAAGCATCAGTACATTTTCATAGTGCAATTTCAAAGTTCTTTTTTTAGAGGCAAAACCACTTCAAAACAACTGTATTTTGTGATTTCCATGTCAGCTACTAAACAACCTGATGAACTCATCCATATCCAAGGCCTTGGCTCTGTTGGACTCCACACTTAGCACCCCAAGGTCACTCAGTTTATCATTGTTCATGGTGGTGTGCAAATCATTTTTTTATCAGTTTCAGTGCTGACGAGCTGCGTTCACAAGCAGTTATGCTGACAGGCTGGCCGACTGAAATTTTGCACAGTCTGAAGAGTTCAAAAAAGACTTCATTGAATGGTTTTTAAGAACTGTGAACTCAAGCAAACTGGTTAAATCCTTCATTCCAGTTCCCTTCTTTTTATCCAAGATCTATTTGGCTTGATGTAGCTCATGTTTAAGATCATCCAGGTTTGTGTTGTAAATAGTTCCCAAACAAAACAGAGGAGTCTCCTTCAAACAGCTGCTGCTTTTGGGGTTGAATCCCCTTCATGATATCACAGTTTGTTTTGGAAAAATGCCTCTCTAGCTCAGCCTTCACCGTGCCTAAGATAGCATAAAAACAGTCTTACAGAAAGAGTCTTTGTCTTCATCACTGTTTCTCTGACCGGCTGTGGATGTAACAACAGATTCATGGAAAGCAGAGCTGATCTTTGCCTTTTGGAAACGCTCTCTGTGTTAATGTTGCATTTCTGAGCAATGTCTGGTACTTCTGTCCACAGCTCCCCAAAAAACACTTCATCTCTGTATTGCTTACATGTGTCCTGTAGCGTCAATGAGGTCGACAGCTCTGGCTATGTCCAGTGATGGTGATTGCAGCATATCAGAAAGAAACTTGTTGTCTCCTAGTATCCAACAAAAAATTACCAGAAGGCCAGTGAAGTTTAGGTCTATGTGCCCACTTAGTCCACGTGCTTCTACACATCTGTCTCCACTGTTTTCATCATCAGTATCATGGAGAACAGCTGGAAGCCGGTCCATGAGGTTTCGACAAGCATGGAACCTGCAAGCACACCTAACATTACTGAGTCTGGGCAAGTCTCAAGGCTGATCCTGAAACATTGCTCGCTGTATGTCCTGCCACTTCTGGTGTACATATGATCCAGACAGACATTTATTGTATGATGCCTCCGGCACTGCTTTCACAGTGTCCACAGTTACCAAATTAAAACAATGTGCATTACAGTGCACAGAAAAAGCTTACTGAGACTGTATCCTTGCAGATACTCTGTTGTGTCTACCGCTCACCACAGAGGCCCTGTCATGGCCTTGACCCGCCAGCTGTTCTTTGTATTCCAATCCAGATTTTTGGAGGCTATTCACCATTTTTTCTGTTAGCCCAGCGGCATTAAGCTTATCAGCATGTTCAAAATGCAGGAAACTTTCATGTACTGTTGCTCTGTAGCAGTACCTGAGCACTAATGAGATTTGCTCCTGTTTTTTTAATCTTTTGTCTCATCAACAAGGATGCTGAATGCCTCACTTTGTTTTACCTCCTCAACAGTGTCTTTCCAAAACATCTCAGAAAGCACCTCTAATATCTCATTTTGAATGTTGTGACTTGCGTATTTTGCCATGCCCCATTTTTTGTTTTACCAAAGGGTCGTGTTTGGGAATCGGTTCTAAAATGGCCAAAAAGTTCCCTTTGTTGTCCAAATCTTTTGACTCTCGGTGGCCACGCTGTGCAATGTTTTGGGTGGATGTGCAGAGTAGGACATCAGCAGTTGTCTTTATATACTTTCTATTTTCTTTCACTTTTTTTGGTATTGTTTAACCATTTCTTGAAGTAAAGATGTATTATTTTCATTACCCCTGTTATACTCTGTCCATGCCTCCATTGGCATTCAGATGGTGTTCTGCTTTGACATGCATCTGGAACCCTCCATCCTCGCACATGACTTTTTTCCAGTTAGAAAATCTGATATCCGAGGAAAATGTTGTCTCGGGAGCAGAGGGGAGTGAGAAACGCCTGCACGCAAAATAATGTGGAGTGTCCTGGCATTGAAAATACTCAAGCCACGTGTCTTTGTAGTCTTTGTACCAGGAGGTGGTAAAGGCTCTCAATGTACATGTGCTTGTGTGCGAGGGAAAGTTGTCAAGATTGTTTGTGTAGAGAAATATCTGTTAATATTTAAAAGTTTCAAAATTAGTCTGTAGAATAAATCTTCACAGACAATGTTAAAATAGAGTAGGACTGGGTCATTGTTGAGCCATGATAATTTTTAAATAACATACTGATGTCTTCAAGCTTCTGATATTGCTAAATGGTGGCCAAAAAGATGGGAGGGCCGCTGCCCTTCCGTGCCTCCACGAAAGATCTGCCACTGGATATATAACTGTATGGAAGAAAGAGAGAACAGAGTAGAGGAGGCCAATGCATCATGGGAGTCTAAATCCTATATTAGCATAAGTAAGGGACAGCTCAGGTGACCCTGAGCAGCTCTAACTATAAGAAAGGCAGAAGGTCCACCTCCCAAACCCAATCTGGGAGCTGATTCTACAACAGAGGAGCTGATAACTGGAGGCTCTGCCCCCCATTCTACTTTTGGAAACTCTTGTTTTTTACAATATCATGTAGATGAAAGGATGCCATCCAACAGATTTGCTTTCTATGGATGTTGAAGGACATTTGAGGAACTGGGATTAGGCTGCAACTTGCCCGGTCTCTTTAACAAACTGAAAGTTTGTCAGAAGGCAAAAGCTTCCTAACTTTGTATTCTTTGTTTATGGTGTACTAGAGATTTGTAAGGGCTTTAGTGTGAATCTACACTGCCTGAAAAAAAAAGTTGCATACTAATATTTTGTTGGACTATCTTTATCTTTGAGTATGGCACTCATTCACAGTGGCATCATTTTGATAAGCGTCTGCAATGTCACAGCATTTATTTCTTGTCCAGAGATGCATTTATTTTTCACCAAGATCTTGTATTGATGATGGCAGAGTCGAGCAAAGTCTTCTCCAGCACATCCCAAAGATTCTCAATGGACCTAAGGTATGGACTCTGTGGAGGCCAATCCATGTGTGAAAATGTTGTCTCATGCTCTCTGATCCATTCATTCACAATGTGAGCCCCATGAATCCTGGCATCGTCGTCTCGGAATATGCCCACGCCATCAGGAAAGAAAATCTCCATTGATGTAAAGACATGGTCATTCAATTTATTCAGGTAGTCAGCTGACCTCATTCTTTGGGAACACAACATTGCTGAACCTGACCAACCCCAGATCATCACCCCAAACCCCACAGGCTTGGAAGCACTAGCCATGATGAGTTCATCACTTCAGCTGCTTCATCATCCACTTCATCAGAGTTTTACTGAAACTTTCAGACCGGCATCACCTCTGAGTGATGGCGTGCGTTGGTCTGTGCATGAGAAGTGAGAACGAACAAGTGGGAAGGACAGCATGAGGTGTGGTCTTGCTCCTGAACTTCAGCTAAAGATTTTTATCTCCATCAAAATGGATAAAATTCATGGCTTTTCAAAGCCAAGAAAAATAAAATGACAGATACATTTCATCTTTATGGTTTTTATTACATTTGTCTTGTCTTGATCAATATCTTTGACACTTTGTAACAAATTATAAAGCATCCCTAACATTTAAAATTTTTGAATGTGTCTCTCCACAGGTACAGGCCAAGCTACATGCATGAAGGACAAAGGTTAGTAAATAACTTGATTCTGTTCATTTTACTCTCATGTCAGTGTCTGCATTTTGATTTCTTCCTGATGGTAAACATGTTACTATTTTCTCAAACTGCCTGCTAAAAATGGCAAGTTTTGATAAAGATTTGGTTGAGTCTATGAGTCTCCTTGGCTTTCGTCGAAAAATGGTTCAGATCTACAAAGAGTCCACAGCATTTGGTGTCTAAAAGGGATGTCCTTGCATGTTTTCCACTGGCAAAGAAATAGATCTGAGCTCAGATTCACCTATAACAATTGTGATTAGTTTAAAGAAATACCAGAAGACCAGGCCAGGTCTTTGGTAATGGTAATGAGTGCAGTCAGACCATTGTCCTGGCAGACTCAATGCTATGGACATAGGTCTGGTTCTACAAGACTCATTTTCTATATATCAGTCAATGAAGAAGTCTGCTCTATATTCACAGATCAAAGATGGCTGGTTTACATGTTTTTTTGTTTAATTTGACAGAAAATCTCCCATGTTCAGTCTGGCTATTAGCATCCCATACAACAATGAGAGCAGAATGTATGACATCAGTCAAGTTCCTGACACCGGTGAACAAGTCAGGAATGCCATCCAAAACTGTGATGTGTACAGCGGGACCAGGGTGGTGGCAGCCACGGTTCTGAGATGGCCCGACGTTTTGAATCAGTGTCCAACTCAACGTGTTCAATGGCCTGATGTTCTGAGACGATGTCGTAGAGCACAAACATGGGCAGATGTGCAGAGACTCTGTCCTGGCAAAATTCGTGAGGGTACAGCAGACCATGCAGAGTTCCGTTCTCTGCAGCGCTTCAACTCCTTGCTCGCCAATCACAGCAGAAATGATTTGCTGCTGTTTTATGTGTTTGCGTCCCCATGTGCTCAAAGATGCGCCAGTTATGGAGATGACAGGAACATTCTCGACCTCATCAATCCCATACTGAGCTGGAATAATTATGCTTTTGTGTTTTCCAAAGTTTTCAAGCCCCGCACAAACGACCCCATACCTGAGGAGGACCTGCAGGGAGCTCTTAGGATTCTCGGCACACACCAGGGGGCTTTAGGGGCAATTGGTCTTGAAAACATTTTCCGTTGCGACGGACCGCCTGGTAGGAAAGTGTGTACCAGCTGCTCCACAGGTGGTCAAGTTACACGCAGATGTTATGTTGACGAACCACAGCCTGGTCCTCGCCGTCAGGGCTAGGGGGCATCCTGCCTCAGAGCCTTCTGTGATTCAGGTCAAACAGATTTGCAGGAACATGAGCAGTGTTTTACTGTCCAAATGATGGTTTGTATTTGTCAGCAGACCAAACCAAACCCACATTTTCATAGAACAAAAGTGTCGGGTTGCTGGGCAGCATTGGTGGCAAGAGTATTTACATTATGTAGCTAAAGATAAGCTGTGTAGTTTCATATAGTTGTCATATAGACACAATCACAGTGACATTCACACCTACAAACAATTTAGAATCACCAATTAACCTCAGCATGTTTTTGGAATGTGGGAGGAAGCCGGAGGCCCCAGAGAAAACTCATGCATGCACAGGGAGAACATGAAAACTCCATGCAGAAAGATTCTAGAGATCTTCTAGCTGCAAGGGGAAAGTGCTAACCAGCAAACCACTGTGCAGTCCCACATTTTACATGTAAAATATAATTAATATAGTGAGATTTTGGAAAAATCAGAAATCCAGAGTGTAATTTGTGAAATACATTTCTGTCTTAATTGATTTAAAGGTGTGAATGAAATAACAGAAACACCACTACATCATAGTCTTTGAGAAGGAAGAATTTTTTCAACTGGGTGAATCTATTAAACTGAAGCAACCCAGACTCTGTCAACGTATTGATTCATGTTCCTGTAGATCTGTTAGAACCTGAGATTACATCCACAGCAGTCAAACGACCCACGGAGGCCAGCAGAAAAACATTTCTTATGCTTAAAATGCTTTTCTCTATCTTCATACTACGTGTTAATCTCTCCAGCATATCCACTAATGGAATGATTTATGTTGAACTCTCATTAGTTTTCAGGCGATTTCACATTACACATAATGACCCAGTCAAATCAAACATTTAGAAATGCTGCATGAATCCTTCTGAAGAGGATCAAACATGGTCAAGAAAATTAGTCATTGTTTCTTCAACAGTCCTTTCAGTGTTACACAGAGGAAACAGTGGCCCCAGACACTGGGTTCATTTACTAAAGTTAAGTTGGGATTCAGTTCATTTGTTTTAAACCTACTTTATGAAATCAATAAAAAATATCAGTATTAATGACTCTTTATGTACTTCAGACACTGCTCTTTGTACCTTTACAAATGACCTCAGATCTCTTGTGCTGTGATTAAAGCTTGGCTCAGCATCACTTCGATCTGTGTTGTGTCATTTAGTCATTTGGGGACAGAAGTGTTGCTTTTTACACAGTTTGAACTCTTCAGGTCAAACAGAGCTGCAGTATATTTTTATTTGGATATTTCACTATTTACATGAGCTTTTCGTTTGGTCGGTGAAATTAACTCTAAATAGGAATATAACACAACTAGGGCTGGATTATATAGCTATAGACAATAAAATGTTATATTTCAGTTAAGGATTATTGATCATTTTCAAAGAAGACCAGGAGAGAAAAGGTTAATTTACAACTTACACCTTTGTCTTATTAACCATATTCAAAGAGAACTGTTACTGTTAACAAGAAAAAACAATATTTTGATGCTGTTTTAATTTTAGTAACAAGGTTTTAACCCTAGACTGTTCATGGATTAGTATGTTTGATTACAATATCACTAACAGTACAACATGACAGGGTTTCATTGCCCTGGCTTTGCTGCACAGTGGATGTAACCTTCTATGGTTGGGACTTTGCCTTTCTTCTCTATTTCTATATCTATCATTAATCTGCAACTCACAATGGAAGGGCAGAATTGGTTTTCCTGTTTCAAACACAAAACATTTCCACAGAAAACAGAAGTTATGAGGTTCACAGGACTTAGAAAAAGCTGAATAATGTGACTGGACAGTAAAGCCTGTGACCTGAACATATTTCAATAAATGAAGAATCCTAATTATTTTGTAAAACTGCAACAAAGAACACAATGCTAAAACAAAAAAAGCCACCAATTAACAGAATTCTTGGGCTTAAAATGTTCTCCAACTTATTTGTCACATCAAAAGCACAGCATCTATATATTTGGTTTATCGTATAACTGAAAAATTCCAGACAAATAAATCACTGACAGACAAGTTCTGTCCAAAGCAACAGTGTTTAAAGATAAACTGCAGCAGGAGAAGCAGTAGCACTCAGCTCTGCACATGGCCTTTAGAAGGACACATGGACACAAGTATGTGTGTGATATACAAGAACATTAAAAAAATAAAGAGCTATGTATAACATGATTTAATGAAGTATATCGTTCTGAAAAATTTGGGACATTGTGTAAAACGTAAATAAAACAAAAAAGACTTAAGTCAATATATTTAATGTTTTACCTTCAACATTATTATCCATCCTTCATCTATACAACACTTAATCTTCATTAGGATCATGGGGTGCTGGAGTCTATTCCAGCTGACTTCGGGTGAAGGCAGGAGACACCTGGACAGGTAACAGTCTATCACAGGGCTACATATAGAGACAAACAATCACACTCACATTCACACCTCCAAACAATCAAGAAACACCAATTAACCTCAGCATGTTTTTGGACTGTGGGAGGAAGCCGGAGTACCAGGAGAAAACTCATGCATGCACAGAGAGAACATGCTAACTCCGTGAAGAAAGATTCCGTGGATGCAAACAGAGGTTCTTCTTGCTGATTGCAGTTCTGAAAGGGTATTAATCAGAGAAAATCCAGTTTTCCCAGATGTATGTACTTGTCTGTGAAATCCAGCCTCTTCTCATTTTGCAGTGGGCAACGTACCCCACAACTCACCAAGAGTTGTGGGGTACGTTGCCTCTTGTAAGCTTTCAGCCCCAATGTTTCTGTTAAATATTGATGCACACAGCTCTTAGAAACATCTTCTCCAAGACTTTTCAGCCTCTAACTGAGTCACTGGTGACTGGTGTCTTTTACCCTCGTCCTTTCTCATCAGATCCTTGTCTCTTGCAGTTAGACCAGATGGACGTCCTGAGCGAGGCAAGTCTCTGAAGGATCCTCCTTTGTTGTTCCTTTGCCACCACTTCTGCATCCAGCAGATATTTCTGCCAAAGGCCTGAGCTTTCTGCTGACCAGTTTTTCCTGAAGAGCAATGGCCTGTGTACGAATCTCAGAGTCTGAAAGAGTAGCTTTTCCACCCTTACTCTTGGCTTTGGAAATGTCTTTTCCAAGATTTGGTTGTGAGTGTAATGCATTTTGGTCTAGCAAGAAATTTATCTTGTCGGACCTGACAGTTTGAGCAGACCAACAACCAGACAGAACCTGATTGACCAGGTGTTAGCCATTTTGGTGACAAACAATCAATCATGTTGTCCAGTGGAGAGAACAACCTTTTAGGCACAGTGTAAAATAAATGTTAAAAAAACAACAACAGAGAAACGTTTGATACATTTTTTTAAATTTCCTGAATGAAACTGCAGAATGTCTCTCATTTTCTTCCCACTTCCTCATTTTTGAAAGATTGTTCAAATAAGGCAGCGTTGCCACTTTGAGGGCTGGGTTGTGATCTGTATAAAATGATGCCCTGTTTCTGACTGCATTCACTACGACATCACCAGGCGTCTGAGCACAGCATCCATCAGAGAAGATTCTCCCACAGAGCAGGTAAAAGATCTTCACCCAGCTGTACTGAACTCTCCTCCACACAGATAGGTAGCAGCAAGCTTCAGTACAAATTATTACTGAAAGTAGACAATGACAAGAGCTTTAATGAAGTCACATCTCTCCTGATACCTTCAAGAAATATGGGGGTATTATTGTAGCAAAACTATTTGTCAATGCGAATCGAGAGTCGTCTGTCTGTATTTCAATCCATGTGTCCGAAGTGAGATTTGTCAATGTGTAAAAGAATTTGTCTATGTGAACTGACATTTGTCAATGCAAACCGGAATCTTCAAAAGTTGTCTGAAAATTTCTAATTTGTACATGTAATAAGATTTGTCCATGTGTACAAAGAGTTGTCCATGCGTAAAAGGAGTTGTCAATGCGTACAAAGGCATTCGAAGTTGAAAAATTTACATATCCCACTACACATCAGCAGAAAATACAGACAACTCACCAGTTACAAGTTGTTCAGTTTCACAATTGGCTGTTTTATTTTAACATGACTTTTACTACACTTCTGCCGTGAGTGAGATTCATATCTGAAAAACGTATGAGTTTCAGCTCCCTGACCTCAACCTCACAGGCTTGTCCATGGTCCAGCTCATGGCTTTCTGCTGTAGGTTTTCTCCCTACTTTTCCTTCTGTCTCTCTACTTACCCGTCAAATAAAGCGAATAAAAATGAAAAAAGGTAACGTTTATTCACAGCTATTGGTAGTCATAAGTATATATAAGTGTAAAGCTGTTCAGTGAAGAGGCAGTTTTTAGTCTGAGAGGGAATCTGCAGATGGAACTTAGCATGGAACAATTGATCAAGATGATCTTATTTGGTCTGTTTTTATTCATTCTTGTTATATTGTTTCACGTCTTGAGTTGTGAGATCTTGTTTGAAAAAGCAGCTCGCTATATAGTTCAAGGGTGGGCTTGTTAAGGTTTTGTAGAATAAATATAATCGTCTCTATTATTGTTCCACGTCTTTAGAAATAAAAAAACTTTAATTTTGTGTTCTGTAAAGTCAGTTCATTTAATTTACAATGCATTGATTCTATAGAATACAATGTTGATTAACTTGCAATGCCCCAGTAAAATAAATAAATCCTGAATAACGGGGGTGGGGGGGTGTAGATGAAGCATATCGACGTTCTGAAGGCTGGAATGTGAAACCTCTGGTTAGAATGTGGTCAGATGGTTTATATGATGTCATTGTTTTACTTAAAATCTGTTTAAAACTAGAACAACTCAGGTCCAACTGGTTTATCGCAGTCAGTTTTGAAAACGGTATTAGAACTTCTCTTGCCTTTTTTGTCAGACTGAGGCCACAGACTGTCACCAGTTAATCTGATGGAGATCGTCACACTCTGCCGCAGTGAAGCGATATTTCCACTCCGTTAGGTGGAAGTCCTCATTAAACCGAGCATTTTATTGGTAGACTGAACAGCAATGAGTCCAAACAGAGCAATAACGACAACGTTAAAGCTGACAACAAGAACATTTCGAAACAGTTTATTGACGTCTGTGTGTTTTGAACAGGCATCGGTACAGTCACCTATGCTATGTATTGCCGTTGTAACCATAGATATATACAAACACTAGATGGCTCATGAGCGCTGTCAGCCTATGGGGAGCAACATCGCCACATGGCGGCCATCTTGGGACAGGGCTGCTCGATCACTCATAACATTAAAGTCAATGGAGCATGGATTTTAAAATCACTGTAGATTGCTCAATTTTCAACCAATTTTAGAACAGCTTGGTTTGTTATAAACGTCAGAGATGTACTTCTTTTACTGCTTACATAAGAATAATTAAAACCATTGAATTCATATAATAATGAACACAGATATCATCTTTTTTCAGCATAAATGGATGTAAATGTAATTTTATTATTTAGCATTGCACTTCTTTATTACTATCAGCTTTCTAAGGCACAGATAAAAACAAAGCTCAACCAAAATCAATGCACAACAAACAGAGATGTTGTCTTTTCTTTTCATGAACCTGGTGCCTACATTACCCACAATGCATTTCGGCTGCAGGCTAACTAATCCAGGCAAAGATGTATACAAACAATAAGTCTAAGGTCTCAATCAAAGTCTCTTAACAAGCAAATAAATACAACCACAACCACAAAGAATGTAATTCCTAAAGATTCGGTTCTCAAAAAACGTTGGTCTCAGGAAAACCTAATAATTGAAAATCAGATTGTGAGTAACACCATCTTCAATGTGAGTAGCCAGGCAGAAAAGACACACAACTATGCCGCATTTTTCAAAACGAAAAGCTGCGATTTCGGAATTGAGCCCGAATCATAGCCACGTTAATAAGGTTTGTAATAAACTAAACCGTTTGTAAATCAATCAAGAATTGAGCGAGTTATGAGTGTTAAAGTGAGGAAATCATCCACCTTACCATTGACTACAGTACAGTGCGCCAGAGCAGTCCCCTGTCCTAAGATGGCCGCCAAGTGACGACGACGCCGACTCCGTCTTGAGACATCTAGTGTTTGTATATATCTATGGTTGTAACAGCTGCCTCGCTCACTGAATATCACCAGTTGATCGGAACACCAGTTAATCTTGAACACCGGCCCCCACCACACACGGGTGGCGGCGGCGGCCGCGTTCCGCTCAGGCGGTGGTCGACTCTCCGGACGACGCGGTCATTTCTCCAAGCCAAACACCGTCTGTCCGTTCACCCCAGCACAGCCACGCTTCATGGCCCCAGTCCCGGCCGGGCGCCTCCACGAAGCTCTAAGCTCGGGGGTGCGCCGCACACTCATCCCGCCTGGGCTACCTGGTTGATCCTGCCAGTAGCATATGCTTGTCTCAAAGATTAAGCCATGCAAGTCTAAGTACACACGGCCAGTACAGTGAAACTGCGAATGGCTCATTAAATCAGTTATGGTTCCTTTGATCGGCTCGAGGTTATCCCCCGGGTGGCAGCCACCTGAGGCATAGCACAGGGCAGCAGAGCGGAAGGCAGCCACCATGGACGAGCCTGTGAGCCTGAGGTCAGGGAGCTAAAACCCCCTCGTTTTTCAGATACGAATCTCACTCATGGCAGAAGTGTAGTAAAAGTCACGTGAAAATAAAACAGCCAATTGTGAAACCGAATGACTTGTAACTGGTGAGTTGTCTGTATTTTCTGCTGATGTGTAGTGGGATACATACATTTTTCAACTACGAATGCCTTTTACGCATACGCATGGGCAAATCTTATTACATGTACAAATTAGAAATTTTCAGACAACTTTTGAAGATTCCGGTTTGCATTGACAAATGTCAGTTCACATAGACAAATTCTTTTACACATTGACAAATCTCACTTCGGACACATGGATTGAAATACAGACAGACGACTCTCGATTCGCATTGACAAATAGTTTTGCTACAATAATACCCCCATAAAGAAAAAAATGTTTTAAAGCTGAAAAGTTTACGCCACATTAGACCAGAATGAGATAAGGGAGATCTTTCTTCCACAAAATCTCTGTTTCACAGTGTATGAAAACGTCTATTGGGTGTTGCACTGTGAATACATGCATTTAATTTATAATCTGCATTAAACATGTGTTTGCTGTTTTAGGACTATCAGGTCCTGTGAGCAGCAGCAGTGAAGGTAAGCACTCCTCTGAGCCTGAACCTGTTTTATTCAATTCTCTGTTTGTTCAGCTTCACCTGTCCATGTAAAAACCAAGACACTTGATTTTATTGACCATTTGCAGGGCAAACATCAAACACATTGGAACTGAATGTTTAGAGTAAGGTTTCAGATGATTTTTGTTTCATAAATATACACTGCTCAAAAAAATTAAAGGAACACTTTTTAATCTAAGTATTGCATCAAATCAGTGAAACATGTGGAATACTGATTTGGTCAAGTATGTCACGATCTCAAAAAGGCGGACCCAAACAGAAAGCCACACTTCCAAGGCTGGTGGGACTGAGGAGGAGTTTTATTGGAGGGGTGAATAATGGCACGGTGAGGGGAAATCCAGGGTGCAGGAGTGGCTGGTGTAGTTGGGGTTTTGGCCAGAAATGGGGGGGGTCCAGGCAGGGGTAGAAGGGGTCCAGGCAGGAATGAGGGGCCAGGCAGGAACGGGGGTCCAAACAGGGAAAACCGGTGATGATTTGTCGGGGAGAGTCGGAGGGGAAGGAGGATGGCGGGGACCCCGGACAGCTGAACTGAGGACGAGGAACAGGAGAAAACATCAGAAAACAAGGCAGAAACTCAAACAGATCTTGTAAAAGGCTAGAGAGCAAACTGAACTGCGTGGTTCTTGTTCAACACTCTGGCAGGGAGTGGAAGGCTGAGCCGGTACTTATTGTTGAGGTGAGTCGTTAGTGTGATGATCGTCAGCTGTCCGGGAGCCGTGGAGGTGGTTGATTGCCTGAGTGGAGTCAGCTGAGAAGCTAGACTCCACTCAGGCACCGAGCTGTAGGGGAAGATACAGGGCAGAGGAGTGGATGGGAGACAGGCAAGGCAGAGGAGAAGGGAGCTGTGACAAAGTAAGTAACTGAGGGGCTTTTTAGTCAGTTTCAGCTGTTTTGGTGTTCATAAAATTAACAACGGGTGCACTAGAGGGGTAACAGTGAGACAACCCCCAAAACAGGAATGAGTTTACAGGTGAAGGCCACTGACATTTTTTTCCTTCCTTATTTTTTCTGACTGTTTTTCACTAGTTTTGCATTTGGCTAGGGTAAGTGTCACTTCTGGTAGCATGAGGCGATACCTGGACCCTACAGAGGTTCCACAGACAGTCCAACTCCTCCAGGATGAAACATCAATGCGTGCCATTGCCAGAAGGTTTGCTGTGTCTCCCAGCACATTCTCAAGCGCATGGAGGAGATTCCAGGAGACAAGCAGTTAGTCTGGGAGAGCTGGACAGGGCTGTCGAAGGTCAGCGATCAGCAGGACAGCTATCTGCTCCTTTGTGCAAGGAGGAACAGGATGAGCACTGCAATAGCTCTACAAAATGACCTCCAGCAGACCACTGGTGTGAATGTCTCTGATCAAACAATCAGAAAGAGATGTAATGAGAGTGGTCTGAGGGCCCAGCGTCCTCTAGTGCCCGCTGTGCTCGCTGACTGGCACCGTGGAGCTCGGCTGCCATTTGCCATAGAACACAGGAATTTGCAAGTCCACCACTGGTCCCCTGTACTTTTCACAGATGAGAGCAGGTTCACCCTGAGCACATGTGACAGACATGAAAGGGTCTGGAGAAGACGTGGAGAACGTTATGCTGCCTGTAACATTGTTCAGTGTGACCGGTTTGGTGGTGGGTCAGTGATGGTGTGGGGACGCATATCCATGGAGGGACGCACAGACCTCTACAGGCTGGACAATGACATTCTGACTGTCATTAGGTATCAGGATGAAATCCTTTGACCCATTGTCAGACCCTACATTGGTGCAGTGGTCCTGGATTCCTTCTGGTGCACGACAAAGCCCAGTCTTATGTGGTAAGAGAACTCATGCAGTTCCTGGAGGATGAAGGAACTGATACCATTAGCTGGCCCCCACGCTCACCTGACCTGAATCCAATAGAACACCTTAGGAACATTATGTTTTGTTCCATCTGACACCATCAGGTTGCTCCTCAGACTGTCCAGGAGCTCAGCGATGCCCTGGTCCAGTTCTGGTTGGAGATACCTAAGGACACCATCCGTCGTCTCATTCAGAGCTTGTCCCGGCATCGTCAGTCATGCATACAAGCACATGGATGCCATACAAACTACTGACTACCATTTTGAGTTGCTGCCAAGGAATTTCAGCAAGATGGACCAGCCTGCCACATCAGTTTTTCACTTTGATTTTGGGGTGTCTTGAATTTAGCCCTCCTGGGGGGTTGATAATTTTCATACCCATCAAACAATGTGGCACTTTTCATTCCTAACACATTATCCAGTCCATATCAATGCTAATATCCAGTTTGTTTTTTCCCCGTATTGAAATATGATGTGTTTTCAAAGTGTTCCTTTAATTTTTTTGAGCAGTGTAGATATAATTTAACATACTTTACAATTTTACAAGTCATTGCTTTACTCAGCACAGTTTAGCCATTAAAGTTCCCTTGTAGTCACTGGTTGAACCACTAAAAACTCATCTTTGTGCATCGAAGTCACACACAGATTCTAAAGAGGAATATTGGTGCAGTAAGTCCCACACTGCAGGTTGATGGGATTTGGTCCTTAAGTTTTTCACACATGAAACCCCAGAAAGTGTGAATCCAAGTTTTAGAGACTGACTGATACAGAGAAGTTTTAGGATGGAGATAATAATCCTGCTTTTCCTCAAAATCCATCTTCTATCATCTAAAAAATAACATGGACATGTTAGCAAGTTAAAAATATTAGTGATGAGATGCAATTAAACAATGTATCGAATTATTTAGAGGCTTTGCAATTAATTAATTGCAATTAATCACATTTTTGTCAAATAGTAATATTTGATGCAAGAAGGAAAAATTTTCAGTTCAAATAAGTGTTGAGACTGAATGGATGAATAGGCATAGATGCGAACATAAACAACAAAAGTGTTTGTTTCATTTCTGTTTATCTGCATTTTTCATCTGTCTGCTACATTCACAGATTACTCTGTAAACTCAAAGTGCAAATATAGTGACTATATTCAACATTTTAGGACTTTCATAAACTCAAGTGCTTTCAATGTCTTGAAAAGCGGTCTAATATGGGATGGCTACACCATTAGCCGGTAACCAGGACTGTTATCTAACTTTAGCTCTGGAGCTAACAGCAACATGTTTTACATTGAGGTGATACCATCAGCTTGAAGTGCTGCAGTGATCAGAAAGATGTATACTGCATGTAGACATGTATAATAAACTAAATTGAACTAAATTGAAATTGTGTTCAGATGGCTGGATTCTCCTGGATATCTGGGACTTTAGCCCTACTGCTGATTGCTGGAAACTGTGTTGCTGCTGTGGATCAGAACCAGCTTGCACAACTCGTTAATGAGATCTGGGGAAAGTAAGTCCACTCTCTCTACATAAATAAGAACATACAAGGAGTACAAAAGAATCACATCTTAATTCTCTAACAGAGTAATGTAACATTGGCTCACATTGCTTATAAATTTTAATAACATTTTAACAGGTAAGGAAAAAAATCATTCAAGTCAGATGTACAGCCATGGCCATAAGTTTGGACACAGCATGACTTCCTATGTCTGTTTTGATGTCTATTACAGAACATAACTAATATTTTTGACAGCACCAGTTTAATTAGTCAACAAATCAACAAGGGATATAATATTATCAATAAATTCCAACAATTGGAACAACTTTGTTCCCAAAACATAATATTAGAAGAAAATAACAAAAAAATGCAGTACTTTCACAACCGAATTTGGTAAGAATAACAAAATGACACCAAACTCTTTTGATGTTTTTTTAAAATATGAAACTTAATATAGTTCTCAGGAGTTGTGTACTGTATTGTAAGTGACAATTTTGTGGTATTTTCTAAGATTCACAAGCGTCATGGTACTTGTGTCCAAACTTATGGCCATGGCTGTATGCAGTACATTATTAAAACTAGTATGAGGAACCGATCAGCACTGGGAACGGACAAGAGATTTGAAATTTCTCTAGGACTCCTTTGGGACTAGAATTATGGAAATGGTTTTATATTCCCAGCCCCACTGGTAGTGTTGGCTTTAATTGACTAACAATAAATGTTGCAATGACTGTGGATTGAAAGACATCTCACGATAAACAGTCAGTCCATTTCTGTACAGTACTGGAATCAAAGGATGTGAGATAATTATCAATACTTCATTTTTTGTTTGTTTTGGCAGGTACAAAATAAACCGAATGTTCAGTCTGGCAGCAAGCATCCCAGAGAAGAAAAATATGAACCAGCAGTACGATGCCAAGCAAGTCTTTAGCAATGAAAATGGAGAAGAAGTAAAGATGGAAATAAAAAGGGGTAATGTGTTTAACAAAGGCAGAATAGTTGCTGCGACACCTCTGAAAAAGAAAGACAAAACTGGAAAAGATACTCATGCAGAATACCGTGTTCTACAAAACTTTGACACCTTCATCAACAACAATGATGATAAGGCTCACGATTTGTTGCTTTTTTACGTTCTCGGATCACCATGTTACGATCAGTGTACCAATGAAAGTGATGAGTTAAACATTCTTCGTTTTTTGGATCAAATTAAGAAATGGAAACATTATGCTTTTGTATTCACTTACATATTCAAATCCAAGACTTCAAATCAGTCCACTCAGAAACAGCGCAGAGAAGCCCTTGAGAAGATTGGAATTCGTCTTGGTCTTGAAAACATTTTCCGTTGTGAAATGTCAGGTGATCGCATGCAGTGTTCAAGCTGTTCTGCTAAGAAACAGGTTGCAGACTATTGTGTTTTATACCCTGATGAAGAACCTGATTCCAATCAAAGGCAGCCACCCACTATACCTAATGTACCTGGTAATAATGCAAATCAAGCAATTGCTTCTTCCTCGCAAAGGGGTCTTGATAATGGGAATAGAAATGATGTGAGTACAGGAGGAAGAGACAATGGAGGAGACAATGGATCGAGCAGATGTAGCGGAGGTGGAAACAGACTGCTTAACTGTTTACGTAACTGTTTCAGATGTATTAGACGGGGCAGGAGTCTTGAAAGAAATGCTGCAAACATGAAGTGAAAGGATTAGATTTCAACCCAAGACATGACATTTTTTCTAACCCTAACCAAGCTCCTGGTTGCTGGTCCATGCCACCAACAACCCTTCCTACCCACTAATGTGGACTTTGTCACTCTTTAAAACTCCACATTACAGGCCACAAAAACAACATTAATTTCAAAACAAATTGAAATTCCTTTCAACAGAAATTTGAGGATACAGTTGATCTTTATTGAAATGTATATATGTGGAGACAGGAGTGTAACAGCAAGACTATAAGTCTAAAGCCATACTGCGTCCTCTGTGAAGCTGATCTTACCAGTGCTTTGAGCTAAATGCTATTAATGACAATACTACACTGTTAAAATACCATGTTCACCATTTTAGTCTGTCAGATTTTGTGCCAATCCATGCAGATGTTGAGATGTTTTAGTCCGGCCCTAAGTGGTGAATTGAATTATACAGATCAGCTACCTGACGTTAGCATTCACAGAGCCACGCAGCTCACAACAGGAACATAATAAACTAAGAAAGTTTCAGTTCAACAGGCATGTTTTCACACATTTCTTTACTTTCATCTTCATATAAAGATAATCATATGATTCCATAATTTCTAAGTCATTGCTAATCATGTCACCAAGTCAATTTATTTATGGTTATTCCAATGAGCTTTTTAAAAAAAAAAAATTATTTCTTTGTTTTCTCCTTCAAATGTTTTTACATTTCATTTGATGTTGTAAAATTTCTCCACAGCCTGTAATTTTCTACATTCTGGACAGACAACCCATGATCTAATCTGATATTCTCTTTTTGCTGATTAAAGCTTGGCTCTGCATGCACTCTGATGTGTCTGTTGTCATTTATTTCAGAAGCCCTGTACTCTTACATGTCAACACTTTGGTTTCTCTCAGCTAAACAGTGCAACC
The DNA here is from genome assembly GCF_021347895.1 of Acanthochromis polyacanthus. NCBI lineage: Eukaryota > Metazoa > Chordata > Actinopteri > Pomacentridae > Acanthochromis > Acanthochromis polyacanthus. Next base: position 43,134,379 of record NC_067115.1, read on the forward strand.
TTTTCCTAATCACCAGTTTGACAGCCCTCCATTCATTCAAAAGAATCACTAAACATCCTGATAGTGTGATTTTTCAGCTGTAGTTTGTTTTTCACCAGAGTGGAGAAAGTTTTGAATGAATTTAGAGTCTCATCTGAAAAGTTCTACACTGGGATGGAACCAGTAGTCTTGGTGTCACTGTGAATAAATTTGACTGTTGGAAATCTAATCTTTCCCTGGTTCTACTCGTTTGACTACTTTTCACCTGGACGTTTCTTCCAGTGCTACACAGAAGGTTTCTCATTCCTTCTATGGAGGATCCTTTCAAAGCTTTTCTGAATCATGGCTCATTATTGGGGGAAAATGTAGATGATAATGTATGATGACACAAACTCTGCTTGCTGATAAACACATTGATCCATCCCACACAGTGCATCTAAAACAGCCTGTAATGGCCTCAGAGTGAAGCCTGTCTGTCTCCGTATCACACAAACCTGTCCTATTGTCAGAACAAGGGTCAGCGAATAACATTAAACAGATAAATCCAATACCACTAAAACGTTCAGCTTCCTGTCCATACACGTAGTTTGGATTTTTCCATTGTTGATCATTTGGATGGACATTATTTGAAGCTTAAAACATGGATTTACTTGGAATGAAGGAAAGTCTGTTGCAGTGCCAAGATAAAATATTTGCATTTCATTGACAAGATCTTTATGAATTCTCATTTTCATTCTTCAGTTTTGAATAAAGTCACATGGCATCCACTTGAATGTCCCATTAAGGTCATGGTGCCTCTGTTAGGGGTTTGGCCACAGTCTCATTCTTCTCTTTAAAATGTCTTTTCCTTCCAACCATCTTCATTGTAGCAGGACCCGCAGTCTGAACACACCAAGGGAAAAGAAAAAGAAGAGGAAACCTTCTCAATCTCTGTCTGACATCTTTCATTTCAGGTTTTCATGACAATAAGATACTCTGTTTTTTTACTAAACATTCTTCCTTACTTACATAAAATTAAGGAATGAGAACATTATGCTTTTGTGGTCACTTCCATTTTCAAATCCAAGAATCCAAATAAGTCCACTAATGAGGAACAGCTCAGAGAAGTCCTTAAGGACACTGGAATTTGTCTTGGTCTTGAAAATATTTTCCATTGTACAAAGTCAGGTGATCCCATGCAGTGTTCAAGCTGTTCTGCTGGTAATCAGGTTGCAGAGTATTCTGTTTCACATGAAGTAAATGAAGAAGCAACTGTTTCATCCTTGCAAGCGGGTCTTGATAATGGGAATAGAAATGACTTGAGTAAAGGAGGAAAGTGCAATGGAAGAGGCAAAGGACTGAGCAGAAGTAGAAATGTTTACTACTTCATTCTTTGTTTCATTGTTGCTTCTTTTAGGCTAACCAGTCATGTACTGGACAGAGCAGGAGTTTTCATCCTGGTAACCCAGAAAATGAAAGAGATGTTTCCAACATGAAATGAAAGAATTAGATTTTAACCCAAACCATGACATTTTTTCTAACCCTAACCAAGCTCCTGGTTGCTGGTCCATGCCACCAACAATCCTTCCTACCCACTAATGTGGACTTTGTCACTCTGTAAAACTCTATATCACAGGCCACAAAAATGACATTTATTTCAAAACTAAATGAAATTTCCTTCAACGCATATTTGAGAATACAGTTGATCTTTATAGAAATTTACATTTGTGGAGACAGGAGTGTAACAGCAAGACTATAAGTCTAAAGCCATACTACATCCTCTATGAAGCTGCTTTTACCAGTGCTTTGAGCTAAATGCTATTAATGACAATACTACACTGTTAAAATACCATGTTCACCATTTTAGTCTAACATTTTTGTGTGTTTCCATTTTCTATTTAGCAGTAAACATGAAGTACAGCTAAGGCAGATCATTTTTAGTCCAGTAGTTGATCAGACATTTCACTCACCACCACAACTCTACAACCTGCTGGTGGTGCAGGAGGTGAAAACAGGATCACTGATATCAGTGGAGTTCATCCTCTGACAAATGTGGATGTTTCTACCAGATTTTGTGCCAATCCATGCAGAAGATGTTGAGATGTTTTAGAATGGCCCTAAGTGGTGAATTAAATTATACAGATCAGCTACCTGACGTTAGCATTCACAGAGCAACGCAGCTCACAACAGGAACATAATAAACTAAGAAAGTTTCAGTTTAACAGGCATGTTTTCACACATTTCTTCACTTTCATCTTCATATAAAGATAATCATATGAATCCATAATTTCTAAGTCATTGTCATTCTGATTAAGACTGATTACTGAGCACAACACGAAAATGCTTCAGAACCAGAGTTGAGCACTCGGTCCTTGTAAGAGTAAATAACATCGCTCACTGTGAAATTATATTGGGAGCTTGTTCTGATTTCTGTGCAGAACACTATAATGTTTGCTGAGCTGTGCACTGTTAAATGATTTAAGAATATGGAGTATTTGTCAGGGTCCTCTCCTCACCCCGTTTCCCACCTGACATCCCAAAAAATCCCTACCTTTCTCCTCTCTGTTTCTCTGCCTCTCTGTTTCTCTGTCCCTCCCGGTCTCCCATCCGCTCCTCTACCTCTGTCTTCCCCTGCAGCATGGCACCTGAGTGGAGTTCGGCTTCTCAGCTGACTCCACTCAGGTAATCAACCACATCCACGGGTCCCGGGCAGCTGGAAGACATCATGATGATTACTGTCCTGCAATAAAGACCGGCTGAACCTTCCACACCCTGTCAGATTGTCAAACCTGACTACCACGTCAGTTTGCTCTCTAGCCAAGCTGTTTCTTCCTGCGTGTTTTAAGGGACAAAACTAATATGTTTTTCTCTTTCTTCCTCACCTAGAAGACCCAGCTGCCCGGATTCCCCAAACCGCGACCCACTCTGGTTCCCTGCCTCGGCTCCCTCCTGCTTGTGCTTCCCCTCTGGCTTCCCCCGACCGGACCCCCGGGCCTCCCTGACCTGTCGTCCCTGACTGGACCTCCGGAACCCCCCTGTCTGGACCTCCCTGGCCGGACCTCCGTACCCCCCTTGACCGGACCTCCCTGACCGGGCCTTCCTGGCCAGATCTCCGGATTCCCCTAACCGGACCTCCGGACCTGCCCGACCGGACCCCCCCTCTGCTCACTCGTCCCCAGCTCCGTCACCCCTTCCCTGATCTCCACCTCACCTCACCCTCCAAGAACCCCTCCTGACCTCCCTCGCACTCCCTCACCCCTTCCCTTAATAAAGTCCTTCACACCAACCTCTGCCTCAGCTGTGTGGTCTCTGCTTGGGTTCGCCACCTCATTTGTGACAGTATTGTTGCTGTTTATTATTGTTCTCAGGTTTACTGTTACATTTATAGAGTGCTGCTTATTGTATTTCATTTTAAAACGTACATTACTGCACAGAACATTTAAGATTCTTTTACTACAGATCAAGGGTACAGATTGTTATTGTTCACTGTGAGGTACTGGGTAGTACTCATTTTGATTTAGACTGATTAGCATACAGAACCCTATGATGTTCATGGTATACAGCTGAGAACTGGTTGCTAAAAATACAGAATATTTTTTCTTACTTTAGGTGTGATAATTGTCGGTAAACATTCTAAAAAGTGGAAATTGTCAGGGTTACATATAGTGCTGTTCTTGCACAATATTTGTCACTGAACTGCTCTGAGGATTCTGTTGTTGAGCTTACCCGTTTTACATAACGGACAGATGTTGCAACTAATGATGCCGTAATTCACACAAACAAGGAAACATGTCCATCATAATTACAATGCTAACAGTCCAAAATGAAAAGTTATATACACCTTTCCTATTGGGTTAAAGAGCCAATAAAAACATGAAAAATACTTTGTAAAAGTGAGAGATTGGAATCAGCTTTCATTTTTTCTTATAACTTTTCAGTGGCCCCCCAAAAATATCTGTTGTACCCCCGTGTGCCCCCCCACTAAAATTAATCTGGATCCGCCCCTGTCACATATCATTAATTCTGTTTTCCCTGAGCTGCACTTTTCTGATCTGCAATTTCTGGCCTCACCAACCTTCAAAATGTTCATTGTTCTGTTTGTATTGCTCATCTGTTCTCCCTCTGCTATCCCGCTACGCCAACCCTAACCCCTCCTGCTAACCCTAACCCTAACCCTGGCATTTTTTTCCATGACTGTATATGCTAACCCACAAATTCAAAAATAGGAGTTTTATCAAGCTGTTTACTCATGTTAACCTATTTTCTGCCTTCTAAGTTTACTGCAGAAGCAATGATCTTTTTTGAAAATACAGAAAGGGTCAACTCACGTGTTTAAAATTTGATCCACAAATCTTGCAAGTTGGTTCTGGTCCACAGCAGCCGAACTGTTTCCAGCAGACAACAGCAGGGCCAGCATTACAGCCATCCAGTACAGACCAGCCATCTGAACACAGATCTGTTCTGTTAATGCTTTTAACAAACATTTGTGAATAGTAAACTACATGCTGCTAAACTAGTAATGTAGCTACATTTTTTGCAGTAGCTTGCTGGCAGTTCAGCCAAATTCATATTTGCAATGTAATTCTATTTTTAGATTATATAGCAGGACTATGTTTCAGCTTAGGTTCATCAAGTGTCAGTATATTTCTAACTACTTTGAGTAATAATTTGTACTGAAGCTTGCTGCTACCTATCTGTGTGGAGGAGAGTTCAGTACAGCTGGGTGAAGATCTTTTACCTGCTCTGTGGGAGAATCTTCTCTGATGGATGCTGTGCTCAGACGCCTGGTGATGCCACATTGAATGCAGTCAGAAACAGGGCATCATTTTATACAGATCACAACCCAGCCCTCAAAGTGGCAACATTGCCTTATTTGAACAAATCTTTCAAAAATGAGGAAGTCGGAAGAAAATGAGAGACATTCTGCAGTATCATTCAGGAAATTTAAAAAAAATTATTGAACGTTATTGAACGTTTCTCGGGTTCAGTTTAACATTTATTTTCCACCGTGCACCAAAAGTTTGTTCTCCCCACTGGACATGTTTGATTGTTTGTCACCAAAATGGCTTCCACCATGTCAATCAAGTACTGTCTGATTGTTGGTCTGCTCAAACCGTCAGGTCCCAGTAGATAAATTTAATGCTTGATGTAAATGCATTACACTGACAACCAAATTTTAAGAAGCATTGTTCCCAAGAAAAAGAGAAAGGGTTGAAAAACTACTCTTTCAGACTGTGAGATTCGTACACAGGCCATTGCTCTTCAAAATGCAGGAAAAGCTAGTCAGCAGAAAGCTCAGGCCTTTGGCAGAAATATCTGCTGGGTGCAGAAGTGGTGGCAAAGGAACAACAAAGGAGGATCCTTCAAAGACTTGCCTCACTCAGGACATCCATCTGGTCTAACTGCAAGAGACAAGAATCTGATGAGAAAGGCCGAGGGTAAAAGACACCAGGCATGCCGGTGACTCAGTTAGAGGCTTAAAATCTTGGAGAAGATGGTACCATCTGGCCCCCTGTTGACCTAGGAGGCTGAAATTGTATATACCGACTCACCGGGGGCCCTAGTACTTGTGGTTAAGATTTCGTCCCGTTTGGGTAAAAAATGAGGGTGAGGGTCTAATTCAAGTCTAACAAGACCTGATTTTCCAACATGAACACTTGGTCAGATTTTTCTACTGGGACCCTGGGGCTGATCTTTCACTATGTTGTAGGTTTGGTGTCTCTATGACCTTACTGTGACCCCTGGCGCAGGGTCAAAATGTCACATTTTTGGACTATGAAGCCCCACAAATCGGTCATTTTTGCATCAAATGAGCTGAAACTTTTAGGGGTGATTTAGGTGACCTTGGTGAACAATTGATTTGATGTACAAGTCTCTAGGTCGTTCCTGGAGCTACTTCCGGTTTGGGAGGGGCTAGCAAAACAGATTTAGATTTTAGATGTTTCAGAGGTACCAGATCCCAGGTTTCAGCTCTCTGAGTGTGACAGAAGTGAAATGAGAGCAAAAGAGGGACATTTATGAAAAAACGTGGTTTTTTTGGCCCTCATTCCTTCTTCAGGGCCCCTGGAGGTCTGAAACGTGCATGAGCGTTCACATTAGCCTCTGTATATAGAACCTGTGCAGTTTGGTCCAAATTGGTTTAGGACCTTTATAGCCCATTTTGAAGCATTTGGACATTAAAGGGTTAATGGTCGAGTGAAAACCCGGCCATGATCGAGCCCCTTTTGAGCTAACTCTCTGAAAAAAAATATGCAAGGTCAGGAGGTGGTCTATGAGAAGCGTGTACGATTTGGTGTCACTAGACCCAAAAATGACAGAGCAGGAATTTTTTTTACATGTCTGAAGGCCTCAGGCTTCATCACTGCTAGCAGGCCTCACTGCTGAAAAACGCGGGTTCCCGTGGGGCTAGACCCTTGAAAACAGATACAGTGCCTCATGTGACTGCTCTGAATAGTCCCACACAATATCAGACTTGAATTCCACTGGGAATGACTTTTATGATACTTGTTGCACAAAATGTCTCCTTCATTTGAAGTCTTCTTCCGCGAAGCTGTCAGGCTACTGAACAGGTCTCTGTAGACTCTGTTTTCATATCATCACCACCTCTCCCCCACAAATACACATGCATGCACGCATCCCCACATACACACACAAGCACACACACATTCATACACACACTGCACTACTGGACGAGGCTCTTTATTCATTTACCTACTAAATATTGCACAAACTGTTGGTTCACTGCACATATATCTATGTTGCAGATTTGTATATATTAGTGTGTCTCTTTATACTTATATTGTCTTTATGAGAGTGTTTTTATATTTTTTTGATGGCTGAAACTGGGACCAGGGTCAAATTTCATATTGTTTCATGTGCAAATGTGGAATGATACGACAATAAAGTGAACCCTTGAACCTTTGAACCTTGATTTAGTGACCCTTGACCCCTTCAAAAGTGTTTTCACTGCAGACTTGCTCCCAGAGCATTCAGCACCATAGACATAATAAAGAGTAGACGCCGCATCGAGCGCTACTGCCTATTGGGGCTGACGAGCGGTGGGGCCGCCATCTTGGTCCGGTCATCCGCTCCACTCAGCGCTGTTTGACAGCGCATTTAATCCATCTTAACTCTGAATATTAAACTGATTTTCACGCGTTTTTTAAATTTTTTTGCTGCAAACGTCATACATGTAGCTATGATACAGGACAAATGGTTCGGCGTATTTTAATATTCATAGTGGGATTAACAGTAATAGAATATTCTGATATTAAGCTCTGTAGACAGATATTTTGCAAACACTGTAAACACACACACACTAATATATGTTAGAGAAGCAGATAATGGCAGCAAAGTCAATTATTTTAATAATTTGAAGAGACAATATATGATTACGCTATATACACATATATAAACAAAATACTGACTAATGAACACATATTTTTATATAAAACAATAGACAGAAGTTATATATCAGAGAAAATGAATACATATAAATCATAGATGGAGTATCAACATCATTCACATATATATATATATATATATATATATATATATATATAATAGATAAGTTATATATCAGAGAAAATTATTATATAAATCACATATAGACAATCAATATAATTCATACATATATATTAAAAAATGATTATATTTTATATATATATATATATATATATATATATATATAGTTTTATATAGAAATAGGTGTTCATTAGTCAGTATTTTGTTTATATATGTATATATAGTGTAATCATATATTGTTTCTTCAAATTATTAAAATAATTGACTTTACTGCCATTATCTGCTTCTCTAACATATATTAGTCTGTGTGTGTGTGTGTTTACAGTGTTTGCAAAATACCTGTCTACAGTCGAGCTTAATTTCAGAATATTCTATTACCTATTATTATTATTATTATTATCTATTATTTCCGCTATGAATATTACTATGTTCAGCACCCCATTGATTTACACCTGCATTTTGTGCTTCATGGCGCTAGGTGTGCTGTTTGCATGTTGGACATTGTTTTACACAGACACCACCGAAGAAGAAAGGTGCCGAAGTGCTGCACGTTTTTTTTTTGTTTTGTTTTGTTTTGTTTAAATTGAAACAGGAGTCTGTCCGCATGAGTGTCCAATGGGTTAGGAGTTGTCCATGAGTTTGATATCTTCAACCATGTTAAAAAGTTTTACAGCAGTCCGTTTAGAAATCTGCATTTGTGTATGAAAAACTTCCCAAATATTATAATAAAGCAGACCGGAATCGAACGCACGTCGGAGACCAGCTCCTGTATACAAGTCACCTGCTTAACGTGCTGAGCTATACAGGTATCGGATACCAACTCATCAAAATTATTTAATAAATACCAGCGCACCGGCCCGTCGGTCAAACGGCCGAATAATGTTTACACAAATTTTGGCCCGAAGCCACATCTAATTGCCGGCCGCTGCGTTACATTATAAATATGGGACGATGTAATGCAAAATATAAATATAAATATATTGGATTTGCAATGCTTTTACATTAAAAATATAATATACCGATTCAAAATGCCCTACGTAACTCGCTTAAATCTGAACGAGGAGAAACATGACACACGAGGAATAGTTGATTAATTAAACGTTCTATTCAGGTGTGATTAAGATTCAGATATGAAAACAAAATCAAACCCGTTTGCAAACAAACAAACACTAACGTTTTTTAATCTCAAATACCCAAATCCTGCAACAAAAATAAAGGCATCACATTATATATATGGGACGATGTAATGCAAAATGTAGCGTTGGATTCGCAACGCTTTTACATTAAAAATATTCGTTTGAAATACGTTCTGAGTGGCATGAAAAGTCCTCCGCTTGAAATACATTGGTTTGAATTTTGTTGTGAGCAACACGTAAAATATGAGAAATCGTGTTGGTGCACGAAACCATAGATTAATTTACGTGACAGTTTCACGAATCCTTGTGAGACCGGGTTGTAGAGTGTGGAGAGGGACAAAATCTCTCCGTTTTTTTTTTTCTTAAATCGCCATCCTGGCCAAACGGTACAGACTACAAGGACAATCCTTTCACAGACTATAGTAAAGACTCTCTACATTCATATGAGTCCGACATTGTTCGCCTGGCACATTGTGATGTCACGCGCCGGACCTCAATTGCCCTCCATAAGGCTCAATGCAAATTTAGGCCTTGTGCTGCTTCACACGCGGCAATTTTAAAACTGCCGTTTCTCGGTCATTTTTCACTCTACGGCGACATTAAACGTACCCACCTCTTCCGTGACTCGCCCTGCCGCTCACCGTCTGGTTACTTTTCAGCTAGCATTCACGGTTAGCCCCTGATTAGCGACACAACGCCACTGCAGCTGACAAGCTGTAAACTGCTGCAGGGGCGCCACTAGCTTTTCAGGACATGGGGGGCTTAGCCCCCAGGAGATGCACACAATGTCAGTGAACATTTCATTTTACAGCTAACAATTTACTGTGTAGCTTCACACCATGGACGCCTTCATCGAGTTCGAAAATGACACCTGTGCCATCATATTTAACAGAGTTATGGCCCTTTATCACTATTTTTGATATAGACTCAGAGACAGCATGTGACGGGGGATATTGATGACCATGTCATCTTGTTTAACAGAATCTTTGGGGCTGAAAGTTTACAAGAGGCAATGCAACGTTTCCTCTTGTAAACTTTCAGGCAAAATACTGCAATAGGAGAAGAGACTGGATTTCATAAAGAAGTACAGAACTCTGACTCCAAAAGACTGAACTGGGAGAACTGGATTTTCTCTGTTGAATGCCCTCTCAGAGCTGCACTCTCACCTTACAGCTAGAAGAGCCCCAGTTTGCAGCCACGGAATCTTTCTACATGGAGTTAGCATGTTCTCTCTGTGCATGCATGAGTTTTCTCTGGGTTCTCCAGCTTCCTCCCACAGTCCAAAAACATGCTGAGGTTAATTGGTGATTTTAGATTGTCTGTAGGTGTGAATGTCAGTCTGATTGTCTGTCTCTGTATGTAGCCCTGTGATAGACTGTTACCTGTTCAGCCCCCCATGATACTAATGAAGATTAAGAGTTGTATAGATAATGGATGGATAATAATGTTGAAGGTAAAACATTCAATATATTGACGTCTGTCTGTTTTATTTATGTTTTACACAACTTCCCATCTTTTTCAGAGTAATACACCTCATTCACTTATGTTGTTCATAGCTCTTAATTGTTTCTCGCTGATATTATTTATGTAAATAGTGAATAATAATGGACCCAGCACAGAACCTTGAGGGACGCCATTTTTCACTTGCAAAACCTGAGAGGAAGAGCCCTCTATCTGAACAGCCTGGGTTCTGCTGCAGTTTATTTTAAAATGCTGTTGCTTTGGACAGTACTTGTCTGTCAGTGATTTATTTGTGTGACAAACCAAATTTAAATGCTGTGCTTTTGATGTGACAAAAAATTAGAGAACACCTTAAGCCCAAGAATTCTGTTAATTGGTGGCTTTTTTTATTTTAGCATTGTGTTCTTTGTTGCAGTTTTATAAAATAATTAGGATTCTTCATTGACCACAAGAAAAGTTGTGTCTTGAGTGTTTGAGGACATCAGCCTGCTATCAACCTGTGAAATACGTTCAGGTCATAGGCAGGTCACTACAGTCACATTATTCAGCTTCACTGAGTCGTGTGAACCTCATAACTTCTGTTTTCTGTGGAAATGTTTTGTGTTTGAAACAGGAAAACCAATTCTGCCTTTTCATTGTGAGTTGCAGATTAATGATAGATATAGAGGTATCGGGTGCGCTCGTCTGGTAGTAAGTAAAGAGATGTAAGAAATATGGATAAAATGGACAAGGTATGTACAGTTACTACTCAGTGGTAATTAATATAGTCAACAGAGCTGATTTGCAGTGGCACGGGCAGTGTTTATCAGTGATGCAGCAGAGGGGAAGAAGCTGTTCTTGTGGTGAGAGGTTTTAGTCCTGATGGACCGCAGCCTCCTGCCTGAGGGGAGAGGTTCAAAAAGTTTGTGTCCAGGGTGAGAGGGGTCGGCCAAGATCTTGGTTGCCCGCCTTAAAATCCTAGAGGTGTGCAGATCCTGAAGAGATGGCAGGTTACATCCGATCACCTTCTCAGCAGAGCGGATGATGCGCTGCAGCCTGCTCTTTTCCTGAGCGGTGGCTGCAGGGTACCAGACGGTGATGGAGGAGGAGAGGATGGTCTCTATGATGGCCGTGTAGAAAAGCACCATCATAGTCTTTGGCAGGTTGAACTTCTTCAGCTGCCTCAGGAAGTACATCCTCTGCTGTGCCTTCTTGTTTATGGAGGTGATGTTCATCTCCCACTTCAGGTCCTGGGAGATGATGGATCCCAGGAAGCGGAAAGACTCCACGGTGAGCACTGTGGCATCAGAGAGCTTGATGGGAGCAGGGGGGGCTGTGTTCCTCCTGAAGTCCACCACCATCTCCAGTGTCTTCTGGGCGTTGAGCTGTAGGTTGTTCCGGCTGCACCAGGTCACCAGGTTGTCTACCTCCCGTTTGTAAGCAGACTCATCCCCATCAGAGATGAGTCCAATGAGGGTGGTGTCATCAGCAAACTTCAGGAGTTTGACGGACTGGTGCCTGGAGGTGCAGCTGTTGGTGTACAGGGAGAACAGCAGTGGGGAAAGAACACAGCCTTGGGGGGAGCCCGTACTGATGGTCCTGGTCTCGGAGACTTGCTTCCCCAGCTTCACATGCTGCTTTCTGTCAGATAGAAAGTCTGTGATGCAAAAAAATAATAAAGAAAAATAAATATGGGCTTTGATTTACAGCATTTTCCTGGAGCTCCCTGCATGAGGAAGTAGTGTTTTTTTTCTGAAACACATGTACTCTTTTAATTTTGCTGTTTGGCTTGATGTGATCTTCATTTATGAATCTTCCCAGGCTTGCTGTATGTTTACTGCCATCAACACCACACGATGAAAGTTTTTTCAGTTGTAAAACATTTCACAAAATACAACAATAGCCTTAAGGTAGGACATCCATTTATTTAATCTTACCAAAGAGCTTGTCCCTGAAAGCAGTAGAAGTACAGAAATGCTGCATGGTCAGCCAGGGACTCTTTGAACAGAGCCTCTCCTTCAGATCCGGTGATGTGCCTTCCAACATAGTCAAGCAAGTATTCTCCTTGCTCTATGTTTTTAGCTTGTTTTGTCTTTGGACAATGATACCCTAAAATGTGTGAGTAGCATTGGTATCCTGATCAGAGTCAGAACAAAACTGATAAGTTTTTGCTGCACTATTGTAAAAATGCAGATACTGTACCTCTTCTGCCTCATAGTTAATGTTACACCTTTTCTTATCTAAATATTTACAGTGACAAGCTATCAGAGTATTTTTTGACGGTGTAACTGCTGAGCTATTTTCTGTTGGGCGTGCCTGGTATGCAGCAACGCATGAACATTTACTAAACTTATATTATTAATTTATTCCTATTTATTATATGTTAATCATGTTATGGAGTGATTGCCGCTGAGTAGCACCTGTACATACCTTGTCCATTTTATCCATATTTCTTACATCTCTTTACTTACTATTTTATTTTATTTTATTTTATTTTATTTTATCTGTACTTGCACCAAGAGCACCATAGAAAATTCCTTGTAAGTGTAAAAACCTACTTGGCAATAAACCGCATTCTGATTCTGATTCTGATTTACAAAATTTGAAATGATAACAATGCCTAACGGTTGTTTTTTCTGTATTTTCAGGGGATCATGCCAGAAGACTTCATGAGAAAACCTTAACTGTAAGCCTGGCGTGATGAAAATTGATGACCTTGTTATTAACACTGAAACATGGTTTTCTACATAGTCATACATTTGCTGCTCCTTCATTTTTGGAAGGGTAAATGGAGAAAACACTTTAAATTCAGGGGTGGTTTAAATATAAAGTTTCTAAAGCTTATGTTTTCTTTCTTTAAAAGCCTACAGAGAAACGTCAAATGCAATTGATCCAACGTAAAATCTCATTTCAGAAAATGTAACCGTAATCAAATGTGGGCTATAGGACAAAAAGTAACAGGCCACTCTTTCGCAAACATCCGGAAAAGTAACCTGGCAATAGCCAGATTAATAATTGTGTAGTACTTGATAGTACTCCACAATATCAGTCTGGGACCGCTCCATGTAAATCCGTTCGGAGGAAAGAGGCACGGATTGGACAATGCAACAGTATGTCCCGCCTCTGACAGGTTTGTTTTTAGCCAATCGCAGCAAACTTTAATATGTCGTCATCGGGTTGCGTGCAGGTAGATTAAACTCTTACCAAAACCCGTAGGTAAAAAATCACAAACATCTTTACCATCCAGAAATGCGCAAAACGCCTCTCGTTGTTCTTCCTTCAAAGAAGCGAAAGGAGATTCAGCTAAAACTGACTTAATAGCAGCATCTACACGATCGTTGTCCTCCGTTGCCATGTTTGTTTTGATCTACTGGCGCTTGGTGTTGCCTTCACACCCGGATATCCCGCCCCACACACGAATACCGCTGCGTGATTGGCCCGTGCCAACTTGGTGCTTTACGAAAAGTGAAGGCGGGAGCGGAGCAAGACGGTTTCTTCAGAGATTTGTGAACTCACAAATATCGCGAGAAATTAACTTGCTGGCAAGGTTACCGGAAAAGGGATATAAAGTAAAAAGTATGGCTATTGTGACAATTACTGTAAATAGGCAAATTACAAAATACAACAATGAATTAACGTTACACGGCTCCAGCTCTAACAGAAAGAAAAAGTGCTGCATTTGTACGTCTGCTTTAAATACTACTACACTTACTAAGGTGAATCTATTCCGAGTACACTCCTAGCATTTCAGTATAATTTCACCGGACCGTCCCTCCGCATCTTCAGCATCATGTCAGACAGAAAAGAAGAATAAAAACAAACAAGCATGCAAGATGTTTTTAACTTTAAAACTTTCTTTCCAAAATTCAATGTAACTGACTGTACGCTTTACAATAGCACACAGCCTGACATCACAAAGATAAATAAATAAATAAATTGTATATGTTCATACAGCGCTATGGCCAGAGTTTCACCCTGCTCCAGCTGATAGAAGCAGAGCTCCCTTTTTTGCTTTGTTTTATTCTGAGTCTGTCCTCAGATTCGTCATTCGTTCATTCTCGGATATTTTGGTGGATTCTTGCATACTTCTTGTCTTCCTCGTGAAAATTGTCAAATGAGACCAAACATCACGTTATTGAGAAATATGCCGGGGAATGAAACGTGATTTTGTCGTCAGTGAAGTTGGTTAAATTGGTTTGAAGAGAAGCAGACTACTAGAAGTTGGGCCTCACCCAAGGAATTATGAAGTTGCTAAAAAAAACAACAAAACAAAACAAATAAGAGGCCTCCTTCAGGGCCTGTAAAGCATCAGAGTTTCAGCCACAGTTAAACAGTCCGGTGCCTAATGGTGATCTAAATTCCTCTGTCCTAAATGAATGCACAGCATGAATTATGGCTTTGTGGATGTAGGCTGGACCTCCAGCCTCCTTTGTTCTGGTCTCCCCATTTCAGTTTACGAATGAGCAGCTAGTTCTGTTTAGTTCCATCAGTCAGCCTGACTGCAGCCTCTCTCAGCAGGAGTCTCTGACAAACAATCAGCAGTATGGCAAGAACTACAACTGTTGTTCAAACTATATGTTGATTTCTACATTGTTGAAGTTTTCCGGTTAAAAGACAGTTGTTTCTTATTTTCTGATTGATTTATTTTAAACAGTCAAATTGCCAATTCTTTTTTTTTAAAGGAATGATATATTTCAAACAGTCACTGGTTTAAAGACTCAGTTCGTTAGTTCTTGTTGAGTGTCTTGTGTTTAAATTAACTGTAAGTTACAGACTGTAAAAAAAGATTCTTGCTTGTTTAACAAACCCGCTTGCCCCCCGCTACGCTGATAAACCCTCTCGATTAAGGAGGGGCTTCCTGTCAGTGTAGCTGGGGGGAGGTAGGGCTCTAGCGCTCACACGGTCATGACAGCTCTCGGTGACAGGTCGCAGGGGGAGCACGCAGAAAGGCGAGAGAGGAGAAAAGCTAGTACAGAACATTTGATTTCACGGGTTTCTCTGTCAAACAGAATGCTAAAAACAAACTTTTGTCATAGGAGGACGAAAATGCTGAAAGTTTGTTTTTACAGGGACGTCTCTGCTCCAGATCAGATAAAAAACTTTTGACAGTTAGAGCCGGGAGGGAGGGTGGAGGGGGAGGAAGGGAGGGGGAGGGGGGCGCATCTGCACCGAATAGATAAACCGCTTAGGGTTAGGGAGACACTTTAGACGTGACTTTGACCTCCGAGGGGGAGGGTCTTCCGGACACAGAACACGTGGTAAAAAGAGCACGTGGTGAGGCGGGACTTCCGCTAAAAAGAGCACGTGTAAGGTGGGACTTCCGGTTAAAAGGGGGCGGGGCCACCTGTCAAAGTTGTGATGTGGCAGCTTCTGATTGGAAGCTGTCAAGTTTGACGAAATGGTGTTTATATTACTCTCTGATGATAAGAGAGCCTCTGCCTTGTGTGTCCGAAGCATGGATCTGCTTGCTTTTTTCAATTACACTGCAGAGGTGCTCTTTTCAGCACACATCATATTTCCCCAACAATATAACTAATTCTAGGAAATTGCCATGGCCGAGACTGTCGTTGTCCAAGGCAGCGCTCGATTTAGACGGTCGCCAGGTCGCCATTTGCGACTAAAAACCAATTTTGGCAACCAAAAGGGACACAAAACACGCTGGTTAGGGGCCCAAATATTTTGATTTGGGCGACTGACCTCCAAATCCAAGTTTCAGGGATGGCAATTTTCCGCGGATCCGCCGATTTCTGCCGATTTAATTTCAAATTTGAACACTTTATTGTCGCTGATGTTAACGTCTTTAACATCTCGTGGGAGTCCGCGAGACTCCGTCGGATCCAGAACCAGCCCAGAATGTGGAGGACAGCACCAACTGAGCCTGAGCACCGCGAACGGAAAGCACCAAGCCACCGGAGCTGTCATTTTTAACTCGGCGGGTCCACCGGCTGCTCTCCTCGGTCACAGACTGCTCAGACTCCCCGGCTGGCTAGCTATCCCCCGCTAGCTGCTCAGCTAACACCTGCCGCTCCTCGCCGCTTGTCTGCCTGGGACAAACCGGACCTGTTCCGGCTGTCAACGTCCCAGTCACCCGCTAGGAGCTCCGGACAATGCGCTGCTCATTCGTGACTGACTTTTCACGGCCGTGGGGGGTTTTAAGGCACACTTTGCCCAGCGACCAGTGATAGCTCGGCGGCTCCAGCTAACAAGTTGACGTGGAGGAGGAACTGGATTTTTTTTCTTCTAATCCAAGGCCACATAAAATGCACTAAACATCTACATGTGACACACACAGACAAATTATTACACATTTAATGCACAAAGGATGCAAAAAGTAGGATTAATTTTTTTGGCCACTAAAAGTTGATTTTGGCTCCTAAAAATGTCTAAATTATTTATTTTTTTGGTGGCCCAAAAAAATGTCATTTGGGCGACCGGACCTCTCTGCCTTAAATCGAGTGCTGCCAGGGTATCCGCGGGGTCTTAAAAAGTCTTAAAAAGTCTTAAATCCAATAATTTGAATTTAAGGCCTTAAAATGTCTAAAATTCTCCTAAAATCTTATAAAAGGTCTTAAATACGATTCTGAAAGGTCTTAAAAATCTATTGATGTTACTTATATGTAAAACATGCTTAAACTTCAGTCTCGCTTTGAAATGTTTCGATTTTTGAGGACGCTATAACGTAACTATAAACCGGAACTAAATGTAGGCTACCTGTACTGCCCGGCCACAATTTATCGAACACCACCAGCCATTGCTGTGCACGCTCAGCGGTCACGCTTCACTTTGTTGCATAAACACAAGAGAAGATGCTGAAATACTCCTCTGTTTGGGAATTCTTCAGTTTAACTGAAGACAAAACGAAGGCAAAATTTGGACCCGAGACCAGACGAACGGATCCAAATATTCGGGCCGTCTCCGCCACAAGCAGCAGCAGCCGCCGCCGCGGCCCCCGCGGCCCCCGCGGGCCGTCTCCGCCGTCAGACGTTATGGAGCGGAACGAATATTCGGAGCCCAGAAACCACTATTCGGGCCAGCCCTAGTAGTTTCCTTAGAAGGCCCTATCCTGAACTTTGGTCTTTTTGCCAGAAACTGCTCATTTTGTCCCATGGACAGGCCACAGTGGAGAGAGGTTTTTCTGTAAACAAGGAAGTTGAAACGTGTAACATGCAGGAGGACACTGTTGTTGCGCACAGGCTTGTGTGTGATTATGTCACTCAACATGGCAGGGCGACCAAGATTCCCATCACGAAAGAGCTCTTGACTTCTGCGGCATCAGCCAGGTCCAAGTACAGTGTCTACCTTGATCAAGAGAGAAGGAAGAAGGTGTCTGATGAACAGGGAAAGAAGAGAAAGGCTTTAGAGCAGGGGTCGGCAAGTAGATGTGGCTTCGGGCCAAAATGTTTGTAAACAATCGAACAGCGGGCCAACCTGGGGGGGGTTGCGCTCCGATTCCGCCAGCGGGGGTGGGGGGGGGTGGCGATACCGCGAGCAGCGGAGCTTCTACAGCTGATCGCCGCTGCTTGGGACACACGTCTCAATTCTGATCACAGATGTATTAAAAATGACTGCCGAGACACACATGTTTTGCACACACTGTTGCTCAGTGACATCTGGCTGGTACACCCATGTCTGACCAGTAGCGCAAACGCGGAAATGCCCGGCAGCAGCCGACGGACTGGCTTGGCTCCGTGCCAAATCAAATTTTCAAAATCATCTGGCGGGCCAGATATTATTCCTGACGGGCCAGTTTTGGGCTGCCAGTTGCCGACCACTGCTTTAGAGGATCACCTGGAAGAACTAAAAAAGAAAAGGAAAACTGTCCAAGAGGTTTCTGAAAATCTGGCCAGAAATGCAGACAGGCTTGCAGAAGAGGCAGAGGGCAAGGTGGGCACTCAGATGGCCCAGCTCATCACAAAATCAAATGCTCTGAGGAGGCGCTACAAGGAAAAATTAGCAGAGCTCAAGAATATTGTGGAGGAGATTGCAGCCAGGGGACAAGAGCTCAGATAGTTCTTGTGTGCATACACAGGCACACACACACACACACACACACACACACACACACACACACACACACACAATGGCTGTTGGCTGTAGAGTTTACCAATATTTTTTGACTCTGACTTCTTAACAAATCTTGGTTCACAACAGAGAGGTTTCTGGGTTTTTTTGTTGGGTTAAGTGTTTTGTATTCGAGTGTGAAAGAGCTGTGAATAAATTCCGGGCCTCCAGTTTTCCTTCAAGTCTTTTGTACTTTTTTGCCAGTATCAATGTGAAATGGGTCTTAAATTGTATTCATTATGGTCTTAAAAAGTCTTAAATTTGGCTTGTTGAAATCTGCAGAGACCCTGGCTGCCAAGGTGTACGCAGCTTCATTGTGCTCCTGCCTGTTGCTTAAGCCTCTCTTCCCTATGACTTTAACAACTTCCACTACACGTTCCAAAACCTGACGTCTCTTCTTAACCCGCTCACGGTGCCCTGTCAGCTGTTTTCCCTCAAGAAAGTGACCAATGCTTGCTCTGGAGCAGTTGAAAAAGTATGCCTCAGCACACCGTCTATGTGCCATACCTCTCTCATGCTCTTCTATCTTTGGTGCACATGCCTCAAGTCTGTCATGCCTCTAATGAAAGTACTTGGATCATTGGGCTTTCTAAAAGCCAGGCAAAAAAAACAAAATAAAGCATGGCGTTGACCACAAAAAGTCAGCCATTTCCATGCCATGTCATCCGTTCTGGTGAACAGCCTCTGGACAACAGGGTTTGTGGCATTCTGTTGTGGGTGAAACTTAAAGAAATCCTGCCTCTTTGTGGAATGAGGGCAGCTAAAGTAGTCTATAACTGCCTGATCTCCCTGTGACTCTTCCACTAATATTTCAACAGCCTGGTTTGACTAAACACAGAGAAAGAGAGAGTGGCAGGAATATTAATTTCTCTAGCATTGGTTACCTACCAATGATAAATTGTCCATTTCAGCAAAGCAATGTTTCACTAATATTACATGACAATAATAACTATAAGCTGTAACACCTACAAATTTATTAATTTTCTGGAAAGCTAAAATAACACTGTAAGTTGGACACCAACTCTACGCATAGCATTATTGGAAAACAAGGGCTAAAAAGGCAATTCTCTCTCTCTCTCTCTCTCACACACACACACACACACACACACACACACACACACACACACACACACACACACACACACACACACACACACACACACACACACACACACACACACACACACACACACACACACACACGCACGCTCTCCTTACATGCTACTGTTCAGCTGACAAACCAAAGTGTTGACATGTAAGAGTACAGGGCTTCTGAAATAAATGACAACAGACACATCAGAGTGCATGCAGAGCCAAGCTTTAATCAGCAAAAAGAGAATATCAGATTAGATCATGGGTTGTCTGTCCAGAATGTAGAAAATTACAGGCTGTGGAGAAATTTTACAACATCAAATGAAATGTAAAAACATCTGTATGAGAATACAAAGAAATAAAAAACTAAAAACATTTTAAAAATCTCAGTGGAATAACAGTAAATAAATTGATTTTTTGACATTATCAACAATGACTTAGAAATTATGGATTCATATGACTTTCTTTATATGAAGATGAAAGTGAAGAAATGTGTGAAAACATGCCTGTTAAACTGAAACTTTCTGAGTTTATTATGTTCCTGTTGTGAGCTGCGTTGCTCTGTGAATGCTAACGTCAGGTAGCTGATCTGTATAATTTAATTCACCACTTAGGGCCATTCTAAAACATCTCAACATCTTCTGCATGGATTGGCACAAAATCTGGTAGAAACATCCACATTTGTCAGAGGATGAACTCCACTGATATCAGTGATCCTGTTTTCACCTCCTGCACCACCAGCAGGTTGTAGAGTTGTGGTGGTGAGTGAAATGTCTGATCAACTACTGGACTAAAAATGATCTGCCTTAGCTGTACTTCATGTTTACTGCTAAATAGAAAATGGAAACACACTAAAATGTTAGACTAAAATGGTGAACATGGTATTTTAACAGTGTAGTATTGTCATTAATAGCATTTAGCTCAAAGCACTGGTAAAAGCAGCTTCATAGAGGATGCAGTATGGCTTTAGACTTATAGTCTTGCTGTTACACTCCTGTCTCCACAAATATACATTTCTATAAAGATCAACTGTATTCTCAAATATAAGTTGAAGGGAATTTGATATAGGTTTTAAATAAATGTCATTTTTGTGGCCTGTGATGTGGAGTTTTACAGAGTGACAAAGTCCACATTAGTGGGTAGGAAGGATTGTTGGTGGCATGGACCAGCAACCAGGAGCTTGGTTAGGGTTAGAAAAAATGTCATGGTTTGGGTTAAAATCTAATTCTTTCATTTCATGTTGGAAACATCTCTTTCATTTTCTGGGTCCCCAGGATAATACATGACTGGTTAGCCTAAAAGAAGCAACAATGAAACAGTGAAATATGTGGCAAAGACATGCTGCTTCAAAACAAACTTGTGACATGTTACAATCAAATGGAATCTAGCAGAAAATGTGTTTCTGTCTAAACACAATGCAGTTTAGTCATTTAGAAATGTAATTTTGTGGAGACTGGATTACTTTTCATCCAAAAAGAAGAATCAGTGAATGGATGTGTGGGACTTCTGCTTTTTGTCAGGTGCTAACAAATATGTTTTACCTGAATCACAGATATCCCAAAACTAAAATGCCGTCTGCCAGCCCTTCATCTTGCCCTATCCTATCTTCAACAACACATCCTCACATGTGCCACTTTTTACCCCTCATCCTTGCCTGCTCCCACTTTTTTTATCCTCTGCGCCCGTTGGGTCTTCTTTTGGGTTTTCCTCCTCTCTTTCTAACTCTGTTGCCTCTTCCTCCTCTCTTTCGACCCCCTTTGCCTTTTCCTCCTCTCTTCCTAACTCCTTTGCCTCTTTCTGCACTCTTTGGAACTCCTTTTCCTCTTCCTCCTCTCTTCCTAACTCCTTTTCCTCTTCCTCCTCTCTTCCTAACTCCTTTTCCTCTTCCTCCTCTCTTTCTAACTCCTTTGCCTCTTCCTCCTCTCTTCCTAACTCCTTTGCCTCTTCCTCCTCTCTTCCTAACTCCTTTGCCTCTTCCTCCTCTCTTCCTAACTCCTTTTCCTCTTCCTCCTCTCTTTCTAACTCCTTTGCCTCTTCCTCCTCTCTTCCTAACTCCTTTGCCTCTTCCTCCTCTCTTTCTAACTCCTTTGCCTCTTCCTCCTCTCTTCCTAACTCCTTTGCCTCTTCCTCCTCTCTTCCTAACTCCTTTGCCTCTTCCTCCTCTCTTCCTAACTCCTTTTCCTCTTCCTCCTCTCTTTCTAACTCCTTTGCCTCTTCCTCCTCTCTTCCTAACTCCTTTGCCTCTTCCTCCTCTCTTCCTAACTCCTTTTCCTCTTCCTCCTCTCTTCCTAACTCCTTTTCCTCTTCCTCCTCTCTTTCTAACTCCTTTGCCTCTTCCTCCTCTCTTTCTAACTCCTTTGCCTCTTCCTCCTCTCTTCCTAACTCCTTTGCCTCTTCCTCCTCTCTTCCTAACTCCTTTGCCTCTTCCTCCTCTCTTTCGACCCCCTTTGCCTTTTCCTCCTGTCTTTCTAACTCCTTTGCCTTTTCCTCGCCTTTTTCTTCCTCCTCTGCCCAGTCCTTTGCCTCTTCCATTGTCGCTTCCTCCTGTACTCACATCATTTCCATCCCCATTGTCAAGACCCCCTTGCGAGGAAGAAGCACTTGCTACATTTGCATTATTAACAGGAACAATAGGCGTAGTAGAGTCTTCATTAGAGTCTGAAACACAATACTGTGCAACCTGATTACCAGCAGAACAGCTTCTACACTCCAGGTGATCATCTGACTTTGTACAACGGAAAATGTTTTCAAGACCAAGACCATAATTAATTCCAATCTTCTCAAGGGATTCTCTGAGCTTTTCCTCATCCTGGGGCACATTTTTGGCTTTGAATATGTCAGTGAACACAAAAGCATAATGTTTCCATTTCTTAATTAGATGTAAATGATGAAGAATGTTTAGCTCATCATCTTCATTGGTACACTGATAGTAACATGGTGATTGGAGAACATAAAAAAGCAACAAATCGTGAGCCTTATCATAATTGTTGTTGAGCAAGTTGTCAAAGTTTTGTAGAACACGGTATTCTGCATGAGTATCTTTTTTTTTTTTCCGCATCAGAGGTCTTGCTGCAACCAACCTGCCATTTATATACACCTTTTTATTCTCTAATGCCGTCTTCAGTTGTGCCATATTTGCATCGCTAAAGACTTGGTCGGCATCGTACTGCTGGTCCATATTTTCCCTCTGTGGGATGCTTGCTGCTATACTGAACATTCTTCTGTCTTTATACCTGCCAAAACAAACAAAAAACAAAAAGAATTGCTCATTATCTCACATCCTTTCATTCTGATACTGTACAAAAAATGGACTGACTGTTTATCATGAGATGTCTTTCAGTCAACATTCAGTCAATCAATTAAAACGAACACTATCAGTGGGGTTGGAAATCAAAAACTACTTCCACAATTCTAGTCCTAAAAGACTCCTCGAGAAATTTCAAATCTCTTGTCAGTTCCCAGTGCTGATCAGTTCCTCATGCTAGTTTTAATATTGTACTGCATACACCTGACTTGAATGCTTGTTTTCTCACCCGTTAAAATGTTAGCGATAAGCAATGTGAGCCAATGTTACATTACTGTGTTAGAGAATTATGATGTGATTCTTTTGAACTCCTTGTATGCTCTTATTTATGTAGAGAGAGTGGACTTACTTTTCCCAGATCTCATTAAAGAGTTGTTCAAGCTGGTTCTTGTCCACAGCAGCAACACAGTTTCCAGCAATCAGCAGTAGGGCTAAAGTCCCAGATATCCAGGAGAATCCAGTCATCTGAACACAATTTCAATTTAGTTTATTATACATGTCTACACATAGTATAGATCTACGGTATGGTATCACCTCAATGTAAAACATGTTGCTGTTAGCACCAGAGCTAACGTTAGCTATGACAGTCCTGGATACCAGCTAACGGTGTAGCCATCCCATAATAGACCACTTTTCAACTTTTGAGTTGACAAAAGTCCTGAAATGTTGAATATAATCGCTATATTTGCACTTTGAGTTTGCAGTAATCTGTGAATGTAGCAGACATGAAAAATGCAGATAAACAGAAATGAAAAATTTTGGTTGTTTAAGTTCATTCTATGTCTATTCATCCATTCAGTCTCAACCAACATTTTTTTTAATTGAAAAAGTTTGATTATTGTATCAAATAGGGCTATTTGACAAAAATGTGATTAATCGCAATTAATTAATTGCAGATCCTCTAAATAATTCAATACATTGTTTAATTGTTAAATGTTTTACCTGATTTTATTTTATTATTATTTATTTTAATTATTTATTTTTATCTTATTTTATTTGCCAGCAATTATTTGGTACTTGTTTTTATTGTGTCTGTAATCTCGACGGCATTGGAAATGAGGGAAACCTCAATGCCCCTTCAAAAATGAATGAATGAATGAGTGAATGAATTGCGTCCCATCACTAATATTTTTAACTTGCTAACATGTCCATGTTATTTTTTAGATGATAGAAGATGGATCCTGAATGAAAGCAGGATTATGTACTATATCTCCATCCTAAAACTTCTCTGTATCAGTCAGTCTCTAAAACTTGGATTCACACTTTCTGGGGTTTCATGTGTGAAAAACTTAAGGACCAAATCCCATCAACCTGCAGTGTATGACTTACTGCACCAATATTCCTCTTTAGAATCTGTGTGTGACTTTGATGCACAAAGATGAGTTTTTAGTGGTTCAACCAGTGACTACAGGGAACGTTAACGGCTACACTGTGCTGAGTGAAGCAATAACTTGTAAAGTATGTTAAATTATATCTATATTGATGAAACAAAGATCATCTGAAAACTTCCTCTAAACATTCAGTTCCAATGTGTTTGATGTTTGCCCTGGAAATGGTCAATAAAATCAAGTGTCTTGGTTTTTACATGGACAGGTGAAGCTGAACAAACAGAGAATTGAATAAAACAGGTTCAGGCTCAGAGGAGTGCTTACCTTCACTGCTGCTGCTCACAGGACCCGAAAGTCCTAAAACAGCAAACACACGATTAATGCAGATTATAAATTAAATGCATGTATTCAGAGTGCAACACCCAATAGATGTTTTCATACACTGTTTGTGAAACAGAGATTTAGTGGAAGCAAGAACTCCCTAATCTCATTCCAGACTGGTCTAATGTGACGTAAACTTTTCAGCTTTAAATCATTTTTTTCTTTAAGGTATCAGGAGAGATGTGACTTCATTAAAGGTCTTGTCATTGTCTACTTTGAGTAATAATTTGTACTGAAGCTTGCTGCTACCTATCTGTGTGGAGGAGAGTTCAGTACAGCTGGGTGAAGATCTTTTACCTGCTCTGTGGGAGAATCTTCTCTGATGGATGCTGTGCTCAGACGCCTGGTGATGTCGTAGTGAATGCAGTCAGAAACAGTGCATCATTTTATACAGATCACAACCCAGCCCTCAAAGTAGCAATGTTGCCTTATTTAAACATATCTTTCAAAAATTAGGAAGTGGGAAGAAAACAAGAGACATTCTGCAGTTTCATTCAGGAAATTGAAAAAATGTATCAAATGTTTCTCGGTTTAAAAAAAAAAAAATTTTTAACCGTGCCCCAAAAGTTTGTTCTCTCCACTGGACAACACATTTGATTGTTTGTCACCAAAATGGCTAACACCTGGTCAATCAGGTACTGTCTGATTGTTGGTCTGCTCAAACCGTCAGGTCCCACTGGATACATTTCTTGCTTGACAAAATTGCGTTACACTGACAACCAAATTTTGGAAGCGTTGTTACCAAAGCCAAGAGTAAGGGTGGAAAAGCTACTCTTTCAGACTCTGAGATTCGTACACAGGCCACTGCTCTTCAAAATGCAGGAAAAACTGGTCAGCAGGAAACTCAGGCCTTTGGCAGAAATATCTGCTGGATGCAGAAGTGGTGGCAAAGGAACAACAAAGGAGGATCCTTCAGAGACTTGCCTCGCTCAGGACGTCCATCTGGTCTAACTGCAAGAGACAAGGATCTGATGAGAAAGGACGAGGGTAAAAGACACCAGTCACCAGTGACTCAGTTAGAGGCTGAAAAGTCTTGGAGAAGATGTTTCTAAGAGCTGTGTGCATCAATATTTAACAGACATATTAGGGATGAAATGCAATGCTGCCTCTTGCAAGCTTTCAGCCAAAATACTGCAATAGGAGAAGAGACCGGCTTTCATAAAGAAGTACATAACTCTGACTCCAAAAGACTGAACTGGGAGAACTGGATTTTCTCTGATGAATGCCCTCTCAGAGCTGCTCTCTCGCCGTACAGCTAGAAGAGCCCCAGTTTGTGTCCCTGGGATCTTTCTGCATGGAGTTTTCATGTTCTGTCTGTGCATGCATGAGTTTTCTCCAGGTCCTCCAGCTTTCTCCCACAGTCCAAAAACATGCTGAGGTTAATTGGTGATTCTAGATTGGCTGTAGGTGTGAATGTGAGTGTGATTGTTTGTCTGTATATGTAGCCCTGTGACAGACTGTTACCTGTCCATGTGTCTTCTGCCTTTACTTTAAGTCAGCTGGGATAGACTCCAGCCCCCCATGATCCTAATGAAGATTAAGAGTTGTATAGATAAAGGATGGATAATAATGTTGAAGGTAAAACATTGAATATACTGACTTCTGTCTGTTTTATTTTCGTTTTACACAACGTCCCATCTTTTTCAGAGTAATACACCTCATTCAGTTATGTCATACATAGCTCTTAATTTGTTTAGTGTTCTTATGTGTCACACACCTTCTACTTCTTAACAAATGTCGTTCTAAAGTCCATGTGCAGAGCTGAGTGCTACTGCTTCTCCTGCTGCAGTTTATCTGTTGCTTTGGACAGAACTTGTCTGTCAGTGATTTATTTGTCTGACAAACCAAATTTAAGTGCTGTGCTTTTGATGTGACAAATAAATTAGGGCACACCTTAAGCCCAGGAATTCTGTTAATTGGTGGCTTTTTTGTTTTAGCATTGTGTTCTTTGTTGCAGTTTTAAAAAATAATTAGGATTCTTCATTGTCCACAAGAAAAGTTGGGTCTTGAGTGTTTGAGGACATCACACTGTTAGCCAGCTGTCAACCTGTGAAATACGTTCAGGTCATAGGCAGGTCACTACAGTCTCATCATTCAGCTTTACTAAGTCGTGTGAACCTCATAACTTCTGTTTTCTGTTTTGTGTTTAAAACAGGAAAACCAATTCTGCCCTTCCATTGTGAGTTGCAGATTAATGATAGATATAGAAATAGAGAAGAAAGGCAAAGTCCCAACCATAGAAGGTTACATCCACTGTGCAGCAAAGCCAGGGCAATGAAACCCTGTCATGTTGTACTGTTACAGATATATTGTAATAAAAAATACTAATCCATGAACAGTCTAGGGTTAACACCTTGCTACTAAAATCTAAACAGCATTTTTATGTACCAGAATATTGTTTTTCCTTGTTAACATTAATCTAACGGTTATAAATGAACCTTTTCTCTCCTGGTCTTCTTTGAGAATGATCAATAATCCTCAACATTTTATTGTTTATAGCTATATAACCCAGCTGTAGTAGTGCTATATTTCTATTTAGAGTTCACTTTACCTGCCATAGGAAAATCTCATGTAAACTGTGTAAAAAGCAACACTTCTGTCCCCAAATGACTAAATGACACAACACAGATTGAAGTGATGCTGAGCCAAGCTTTAATCACAGCACAAGAGATCTGAGGTCAGTTTGTAAAGGTACAAAGAGCAGTGTCTAAGTAAATAAAGAGTCATTAATATAGATTTTTTTAACCGATTTAGTAAAGTAAGTTTCCTCTGTGTGCCTCTGAAAGCACTTTAGAAGAAAAAATCCCTTGAAAACTAATGAGAGTTCAACATAAATCATTCCATTAGTGGATATGCTGGAGAGATTAACATAAAGTATGAAGATAGAGAAAAGCATTTTAAGCATAAGAAATGTTTTTCTGCTGGCCTCCGTGGGTCGTTTGACTGCTGTGGATGTAATCTCAGGTTCTAACAGATCTACAGGAACATGAATCAATACGTTGACAGAGTCTGGGTTGCTTCAGTTTAATAGATTCACACAGATGAAATAAATTCTTCCTTCTCGAAGGCTGTGATGTAGTGGTGTTTCTGTTATTTCATTCACACCTTTAAATCAATTAAGACAGAAATGTATTTCACAAATTACACTCTGGGTTTCTGATTTTTCCAAAATCTCACTCTATTAATTATATTTTACATGTAAAATGTGGGACTGCACAGTGGTTTGCTGGTTAGACTTCCCCCTTGCAGCTAAAAGATCTCTAGAATCTTTCTGCATGGAGTTTTCATGTTCTCCCTGTGCATGCATGAGTTTTCTCTGGGGCCATCTCAGAACTGTGGCTGCCACCACCCTGGTCCGGCTGTACATATCACAGTTTTGGATGGCATTCCTGACTTGTTCACCGGTGTCAGGAACTTGACTGATGTCATACATTCTGCTCTCATTGTTGTATGGGATGCTAATAGCCAGATTGAACATGGGAGATTTTCTGCCAAATGAAACAAAAAACATGTAAACCACTCATCTTTGATCTGTGAATATAGAGCAGACTTCTTCATTGACTGATATATAGAAAATGAGTCTTGTAGAACCAGACCTATGTCCATAGCATTGAGTCTGCCAGGACAATGGTCTGACTGCACTCATTACCATTACCAAAGACCTGGCCTGGTCTTCTGGTATTTCTTTAAACTAATCACAATTGTTATAGGTGAAGCTAAGCTCACAGTGCAGCAAATCTTTGCCAGTGGAAAAACATGCAAGGACATCCCTTTTAGACACCAAATGCTGTGGACTCTTTGTAGATCTGAACCATTTTTCGACGAAAGCCAAGGAGACTCATAGACTCAACCAAATCTTTATCAAAACTTGCCATTTTCAGCAGGTAGTTTGAGAAAATAGTAACATGTTTACCATCAGGAGGAAACTGTGAGTGAAGAAACCAAAATGCAGACACTGACATGAGAGTAAAATGAATAGAATATAAATCTATCTAGTTATTCACTAACCTTTGTCCTTCATGCATGTAGCTTGGCCTGTAACTGTGGAGGGACACATTCAAAAATTTTAAATGTTAGGGATGCTTTATAATTTGTTCTAAAAGTGTCAAAGATTTTGATCAAGACAAGACAAACATAATAAAAACCATAAAGATGAAATGTATCTGTCATTTTATTTTTCTTGGCTTTGAAAAGCCATGAATTTTATGCATTTTGATGGAGATAAAATCTTTAGCTGAAGTTCAGGAGAAAGACCACACCTCAGTCACTCCTCTTCCTGTCGTATGTCTATATATACCACGCTGTCCTTCCCACCTGTTTGTTCTCACTTCTCATGCACAGAGCAACGCATGCCATCACTCAAAAAGGGTGATGCCAGTCTGAAAGTTTTAGAAAAACTAACTTACCATAGGCTGCTAACCTATCTGCCCTCTGATGAGGAAACGTCCAACCTGGCTCCAGATCTCCTCCAAGCTCCTTACTCCAGAAACAACATCAACCACGTGCGACAAAACAACTCAAAGTTTTTCTCTCTGCTCTCCAGACACATCAGACACTCCTCACCTGATCGCTCACCCTCCCAGAACAGCTACAATCTGAGAAGCCCTTCTTGGGGAAGACCAAAACCCTTCACTTCCTCCATACCAGACTCTGTTAATTCTTTCCATTATTCTACGTAGCTACATTATCCAGCTCCATCTGATATTGTTCACAGGTAGGACACAGAGACCACAGCATCTGTTGGACGTCTTTTTCCATCACAGCAGGTACATTTTTTCCACTTGGCTGGATTTAGTAATTAGAATTGTAACATAAAACAAACTCAATTGAAAAAAAATGGGATTTTCTCTCTAACATTTAAAAGCAACAAGTCAGAGACAGAAAAGGTAACCATGTCTTAGATTGTGTGATCTAACAGATACAGATACGGTTTGGCAAACTATATGTTTGAACAGGCAAGCATGCCTTAGCCAAAAACAGTATATCTGACCAGTCCTGACATTTTACAAATGTCTAAAAGCTTTTTAGTTCAAGGAGGGATCATTTAACCACATCAAAGTGAGACTCTTGCTCAACAGAGGCGACATTTACAAAGTGCTGAATTTCCCTAAACTTCCCAAGCTTGCCATGAGTCAGTTCATTTAAAAACATCATCATAAAGCAACAGCGAACATGTCTTCAGGTGAGAAATGGTGTGTTAACTTGCTGATCTTGATCATTTGGAAGCTCATTTGGATCTTCTACACTGATGCTGTTAGTTAAAATGCTCAGATGGCTGGCCTGTGCTGGATACCTCTAACTGTGGTTCTGTTGATGTCTTCTGGAAACAGTTTGGCTGCTCTGGACCAGAACCAGCTTGAAAACATTGTAGAAGAACTCCTAAACAGGTGAGTCAACTTTCTCAAGAACATCATCATCAAAGTGAATTAACCGAAGAATAGCTCTGAAAGTTTGACTGCTGCTTCTCAGTTTAGTTTTTAGTTAGTTTATGTATGTGTTTGTCATTTGAGAATGAAAATTTTAAACAAAAAATAGAAAATGACTTGTTCTGATCTTGGGAATGGACTGCACCATTGACGCCTAAATTCTGAAGATTTTCTGACCACGCAGTCATTTGTTGGCTACAAGAGCAAAATACAGGAATAGAAAACTACAACTTAACTGTTTTTTTTAACTGTAATTCTAAAGTAACTACCCAATTGATAACTATTACAAATGGTAAATCTGCACTTGTCTACAATGGCCAAATCACTTAAAGTGTTTCTGATTAGTGGACAAGCTGTTCTTCCACCTGAACCACAGCAACCACAAATTAGACCGACAGATAATTCTCCTTTTTGTTTGTTTCTTGAAGAAATCAAGCAAAATAGATAATGAAAGATTCAGACCCATTTTTTATTTGATTTAGTTATAAAGTGTAAATGTAGCCACAAGGGGACACAAGCCAGTGTCTTATTGTGCTGGTCCCAAGCCCGGATAAAAACAGAGGGCCAAACGTTGGCCAAATCAAGCATGCAAATCAAATGTATGACTTCCATACCGGATCGGTCGAGGCCCGGGTTAACAATGACCGCCATCGGTGCTGTCGACCTACAGGGTGCCGGTGGAAAATGGACGACTGTTGGTCGAAGAAGGAGGGGAGGAAGGTGTGTTTGTAGGAAGAGAGAGAAAAGGAACACCAAGAGTCTAGGACTGAGAGTAGGGACTTTGAATGTTGGAACTATGACAGGAAAAGATAGAGAGCTGGTTGACATGATGCAGAGGAGGAAGGTGGACATACTGTGTGTCCAGGAGACCAGGTGGAAAGGTAATAAAGCTAGAAGTTTAGGAGCAGGGTTCAAGTTGTTCTATCATGGTGTAGATAGGAAGAGAAATGGAGTAGGAGTTATCTTGAAGGAGGAGTTTCTTAGGAATGTCCTGGAGGTAAAAAGAGTGTCAGATCGAGTGATGAGCCTGAAGCTGGAAATCGAAGGTGTGATGTTCAATGTTGTTAGTGGGTATGCTCCACAGGTAGGATGTGAGCTGGAGGAGAAGCAAAAATTCTGGTTGGACCTTGATGAAGTGATGCAGAGCATCCCTAGAAGTGAGAGAGTTGTCATTGGTGCAGACTTCAATGGACATGTTGGTGCAGGAAACATAGATGATGAGGAGGTCATGGGAAGGTTTGGCATCCAGGAGAGGAACACAGAAGGACAGATGGTGGTTGACTTTGCAAAAAGGATGGAAATGGCTGTAGTGAATACTTTCTTCCAGAAGAGGCAGGGACATAGGGTGACCTATAAGAGTGGAAGTAGGAGCACACAGGTAGACTACATCTTGTGTAGACGGTGTAATCTGAAGGAGATCAGTGACTGCAAAGTAGTGGTAGATGAGAGTGTAGCCAGACAGCATAGGATGGTGGTGTGTAGGATGATCCTGGTGGTGACGAAGATGAAGAGGGCAAAGGCAGAGCAGAGGACCAAATGGTGGAAGCTGAAAAAGGAAGAGTGTTGTATGACTTTCAGGAAAGAGATGAGACAGGCTTTGGTCAGGAGGTGCTTCCAGACAACTGGACAACTACAGCAAATGTGATCAGGGAGACAGGTCGGAGAGTACTTGGTGTGTCATCTGGAAGGAAAGGAGATAAGGAGACTTGGTGGTGGAATGAGGAGGTGCAGGAGTGGATCCAGAGAAAGAGGTTAGCTAAGAAGAAGTGGGACACTGAGAGGACTGAAGAGAGTAGACAGGAGTACAGGGAGATGCAGCGTAAGGTGAAAGTAGAGGTGGCAAAGGCCAAACAAGGGGCTTACGATGACTTGTATGCTAGGTTGGACAGTAAGGAGGGAGAGACTGATCTGTATAGGTTGGCAAGGCAGAGAGACAGAGATGGGAAGGACGTGCAGCAGGTTAGG
Source organism: Acanthochromis polyacanthus (assembly GCF_021347895.1). Classification (NCBI taxonomy): domain Eukaryota; kingdom Metazoa; phylum Chordata; class Actinopteri; family Pomacentridae; genus Acanthochromis; species Acanthochromis polyacanthus. Next base: position 43,165,994 of record NC_067115.1, read on the forward strand.
GTGATAAAGGATAAGGATGGAAGTGTGTTGACAGGTGCCAATAGTGTGATGGGAAGATGGAAAGAGTACTTTGAAGAGTTGATGAACGAGGAAAATGAGAGAGAACGAAGAGTAGAAGAGGTGACTGTTGTGGACCAGGAAGTAGCAAAGATTAGTAAGGATGAAGTGAGGAGGACATTGAAGAGGATGAAGAGAGGAAAGGCACTTGGTCCTGATGATATACCTGTGGAGGTATGGAGGTGTGTCGGAGAGGTAGCAGTAGAGTTTTTGACTGGGTTGTTTAACAGGATCTTAGATAGTGAGAAGATGCCCGAGGAATGGAGGAGAAGTGTGCTGGTGCCCATCTTTAAGAACAAGGGAGATGTGCAGAGTTGTGGCAACTACAGAGGAATAAAGCTGATGAGCCACACGATGAAGCTGTGGGAAAGAGTAGTTGAAGCTAGACTAAGGGCAGAGGTGAACATCTGTGAGCAGCAGTATGGTTTCATGCCAAGAAAGAGTACAACAGCAATATTTGCTTTGAGGATGTTGATAGAGAAGTACAGACAAGGTCAGAAGGAGCTGCATTGTGTCTTTGTAGATCTGGAGAAAGCTTATGACAGGGTGCCCAGAGAGGAACTGTGGTTTTGTATGAGGAAGTCTGGAGTGGCAGAGAAGGATGTTAGAGTGGTGCAGGACATGTATGAGGACTGTAAGACAGTGGTGAGGTGTGCTGTAGGAGTAACAGAGGAGTTCAAGGTGGAGGTGGGAGTACATCAGGGATCAGCTCTGAGCCCCTTCTTGTTTGCTATGGTGATGGACAGGATGACAGACGAGGTTAGACAGGAGTCTCCATGGACTATGATGTTTGCAGATGACATTGTGATCTGTAGTGAGAGCAGGGAACAGGTGGAGGAGAAGCTAGAGGTGTGGAGGTTTGCCCTGGAAAGGAGAGGAATGAAGGTTAGCCGCAGCAAGACGGAGTATCTGTGTGTGAATGAGAGGGACCCAAGTGGAAGAGTGAGGTTACAGGGAGAAGAGATCAAGAAGGTGGAGGATTTTAAGTACTTAGGGTCAACAGTACAGAGCAATGGAGAGTGTGGAAAAGAGGTGAAGAAGCGTGTACAGGCAGGCTGGAATGGCTGGAGAAAAGTGTCAGGTGTGATGTGTGATAGAAGAGTTTCAGCTAAAATGAAAGGAAAGGTTTACAAAACTGTGGTGAGACCAGCCATGTTGTTTGGTCTGGAGACAGTGTCCCTGAGGAAAAGACAGGAGGAAGAGCTGGAGGTAGCAGAACTGAAGATGCTGAGGTTCTCTTTGGGAGTGACCAGGATGGATAGGATCAGGAATGAGTACATCAGAGGGACAGCACATGTTAGAGGCTTTGGAGATAAAGTCAGAGAGGCCAGACTGAGATGGTTCGGACATGTCCAGAGGAGAGAGAGTGAATATATTGGTAGAAGGATGCTGAGTTTCCCACTGCCAGGCAGGAGGCCTAGAGGAAGACCAAAGAGGAGGTTTATGGATGTGGTTAAAGAGGACATGAAGGTAGTTGATGTGGGAGAAGAGGATGCAGAAGACAGGGTTAGATGGAGGCAATTGATTCGCTGTGGTGACCCCTGAAGGGAAAAGCCGAAAGGAAAAGAAGAAAGACGTTATAAAGTGTAAATTGACCACAGAACTACAAAGCCTTACACGAACCTATTACATGTGGAGTATTCTGTCACTTCAAAGTGGAATACATTCACACAATTTAAAGTACGCCATATTCATAAAAAGGCAAAGTGAAATTTCTCATTCCATTTCACAATTTCAAAACATAACACCAGTCTGAGGAGCAGCAACTTTTTAATGTCGTGAAAACTGAACTGGCTTTACAGAAATAATAAATTAGTTTAATACAGTCTTACATATTAGCCTGTACTATTATGCTATGATTGTGTTTTTCTATATTCAGCCTCTCTCTGACAAATAATATAAACAGCACATCAATGAACTTCTTTTCTGATTTTTCAAATAACTGACTGTGCCACTAACATCTGATTCCTTTGCCAGGTACAGACCAAGCTATGAGGCTGATGGAGGTGGAAGGTCAGTAATGGATTAAGAACCATTTACTCATGGAGTCCTCCTCAAAATAATACAGTGTAATTTATGGAAGAGACAGACAAACTGAAGTAAACTGAAAAGGTGCCTAAACCTCTGTGCCAGAATGTGAGATGCTCTGAGTAATATTTGACTGACTGCTACAGTCTAGTTTGACTGGTGTTATTACTCTGCCAAGGAACACGGCAGAGTCGACGTACATTTGTATATCTGTCTGTCTGTTTGTTAGTCAAAACAGACCAATGGATTCACATGGAATTTAATGACTGTTTCACTTGTTTTTCTAAGGCAGTAATCAGGGTGGAGGCTGAATTCTACATATCTGACATGCAATAAAAGACTGATATCGCCTTGATAAATAAACCCTTAGTCAAAGTTGAACCATATTAACATGGTGCAGGTCACAGTTTTGCTTTCAACTTCAGTGTTTCATTTACAACCGCACACCAGTAAACTGGAGGGAGTGTCCTTACAAGTTTTATTTGGTTGCTTAAGAGAGAGAGAAGGGGTAGAAAGCATGTCGAAAAACTGCTTTGTCGGTATGTCTCTGTTACTCTGCCAAGGAACGCAACAGAGTTATGTGGCGATCGGTGTTGGTTTGTGTGTCCATCTGTCATTCCATCTGTGAGCAACGTTACTCAACAATGGACAAACAGATTTGGAAGACATTTTTAGGGAAGGTCAGAAATGACACAAGGATCAAGTGGTTAGGTTTTGGAAGTGATGCAGCTAATAGTCTGGATCTACGGATTTGTTAAAGATTTCTGTATCACTGTGAGACACACCGTCATTGTTTCTATGACAACAAATGAACACAATGTCAGCTGCCTGCATCAATTCACGCTGCCTGCTATGTATTTTGGTCACGTGATTCGGTATCCGTACATCGCATACACATGCATAACACACAAATGAGCTCACCACAAGTTAATTTTTAATTAATTTTTTAATTTAGTTTGTGGATAGATCTATATTAAATGTCCACATTCTACGTTGTCGTGATTTCTGAATACACAAATTGAGGAATGAAAAGCTTTGGCGGAGTGCTGCGCCCTCTCAGTGCATCTCTAGTTAAGAATATCATCAGTTTACTGCAGCTTCAGACTGAAAAATCGCAAAAACAGTATCGTTGATTATTATTTTCACGTCTTCCAGAATAGAAATAGAAACACCTTAACAAAGTGAAAAGCTTGATTTTTCACCAGAGGAGGTCTTTTATGTAACGTATTCCTTTCTGTGTGTCTGTTTCCTTTGACAGAAGATATCCAATGTTCAGCCTGGCTGTGAGCATCCCGTACAACAGGAACACAAAAATGTATGACATCAGTGAAATCGCTGACACAGGAGGCCAAGTGAAGGAGGAGATTCTGAAATGCAATGTGTACACCAGCACCAGGGTGGTGGCAGCTACAGTTCTGAGATGGCCCAATGTTGTGAGTCAGTGTCCCAATGAACATGTGCAGTGGCCTCATGTTCTGACTCTATGTCCCAGAGGAGTTCAAACATGGGCTGACGTCCAGAGAGTCTGCCCTCATGCAGTTGACGACGGAAGGGCAGATCATGCGGAGTACCGAACGCTACAGCACTTCAGCGCCTTGTTCGCCAATCACAACAGAGATGATTTATTGCTTTTCTATATTCTTGCTTCCCCGTGTGACAAAAGATGCACGAGCCGAACAAATCCCAGGAACATTCTCAAAAGCATAAATCAGATTCTGACTTGGAAAAATTATGCTGTGGTGTTTTCTAATGTATTCCAGCCCCGCGATGGCACAGTCATTCCTGAGGATGACCGACGCAGAGCACTTGAACACCTTGCAACACACAAGGGTCTTCTTGGGCAAATTGGTCTAAAGAACATATTCCGATGCAACCAGCAAAGCTCTAACAGCCGAGAAGTGAAGTGCACGAGCTGCTCTACTGGTGATCACGTTACACCATATTGCTTTTGTGAGGATTTGCAACCAGATCCCAGTTACGACTCCATATTCTCTTCAATCAAAAGTGATTCCCTCACACACAGTGGTCAGTGTGGAGGGATTCCTCAGGGTGGCATGGTGACCTGGAGTGGATGGTGGAAGGCAAGAGAGCAAGGGCAGCCCGGGGTGCACCTCAGTCATATTAAACAAAAAAGTGCTAATAAATGTGAAGGTGTTTCCTCATGCAAAGTAACCACAGGGTCACCAGGGAGAAAGCTGGAAAAGTAGGCCGGCACTGAGCAGAAAACACACAGAGATGGGATTAACAGGCATAAGACTAAACAGATGAAGAGTAAGAGGACAATGCAAGCAAGCAAGAAAAAGAACACACAGAGCAGAGAGCCAACATGATGGAGGTTATTCTTCTGGAGAAAGAGTAAGCAGCCACAGAGGATGGGGTAAATGACAAGAATTAGGCAGACACACAGAGTTAACTGTAGAGTTAACAGGAACAGAACAAGTGAGAGGCATGAAGGGCATTTTTTGCTGATATGTACTGATTTCCCATGACTGGTTTTCTCACAGATGTGCCTTACATGACAGAAAGTGTCCAACTCTAATACATTTACATCCCAACTGCTCTGTGTTTGTGTGTGTTTAAAAGCACAAACCAAGAGAATGTAACATAATGTAAAAAGAAAACTGCATCAACATACTAGCATGCAGACAGAAACACGAAAGCTTAGTCACAATGTGTCGCTGCACAATCTGTCCTTGTTCATTGCGCCAACTAACCATATTATCCAAAAATCATGGCTGCCATCGTGCAGTCAAATAATTCTTGGCTGTTGTCAATTTTTTTTCAACTTTTGTTATGTTACGACCCAACCGCTATCAGCTGGGTGTAATGTTGCTAAATCAAGGAACAAATTAAAACCTAACAAAAGCTAACAGAACTTTTAAACTACAGTAGCTAAACAAAAGTAACACAATGATGCTCCTTATCCAAACTTAAGTGCAGTCGCAACACCAAACATCAGACACCAATACAATAAAAATGTGTCAAGTGTGCATAATTAGCTAAATGAACTGATGCTTCCACACATTTCTTAAGACACAACACATGAAGACTGAAGTCACAAGTAGCTTCTCACCAGATTAGCGGACTGCTAGCAAATTCTTACGGACCACACAGAACACACAGAACACACAGAAAACACACACAGAACACACACACAACACACACAGAACACACACAAAACCAGGCCCGGACTGGCAATCGGGAGAGGCGGGACTTTTCCCGGTGGCCTGCCTCCTTATTGGCCTGCCTGGACAGGCCAGCCACGGACTGGCAGGCCAATGAAAAAAGTTGATCGGCTTTTTGGCAGACAGGCCAGAGACAGCAGCGCTAGAAGCCTTACAGAGTACACGCCCACCCTCCTGTCACTCACACAAAGCAAGTGCTCTGAGCTCTAAATCAGAAGGATAGGGATTGGTCAAAGTGACATTTTTTTAGAAGAAACGTGCCATGATTGGTTAGTTGCTTTATGGCCCGCCCCTTCATAGCGAGAACGGGGAAGCATGCACTGCAGAGCGGTGATATGAGAGTGAGGCCAGAGAGTGGAAGGAGCGAAGATTATGGAGCACCCTTAAGTTTACAAACGGTCGGTTCTTCTCACAAATGCATCATCAGACTTCAAAGGCCAAAATATAATAAAAATGTCTGGCCCAAATAAGCTCCACAGGTGTCAGGTGGGTTGCAGGAAGCCTGAAAACGTTTGAGACCCCCTCTTCAGGTACGATAGGCAGTTGACTTACAATTTTCAGTTATAAAATGAACATTGGTGTTTGCATATACTATTAGCTATGACCAGCTGACATCTAAATGATTTGCTGACAAAAGAATATATATATTTTTAATTCCACATGTTATATAAATAATAGGAAAAGGAAAACATTGGAAAATTGGTGAGGGTAGTGAAGAGATTACAGAAGAGAAAAGTACTGGACTGTATGGAGCTGTCGTTATGGTTGTGTTTAATAGACTTACTGTCTGTTTAGTAGTGTTGTAATTGCTATAACATAACTGTAAAAGGCATATTTTTGGAAGGAAAAAAACAAAATTTTGGGGCATTATCCTACGTGACAACCCTTGTGGTGGCGGAAGTGGCCTGACTGCTTGGAAATCTCCCGGCCTGAATTTCTTTCCCAGTCCGGCCCTGCACAAAACACACACAGAACACACAGAACACACACAGAACTCACAGAACACACAGAACACACAGAGAACACACACAGAACGCACAGAACGCACAGAACGCACAGAACACACACAGAACGCACAGAACACACACAGAACACACAGAGAACACACACAGAACGCACAGAACGCAAAGAACGCACAGAACACACACAGAACGCACAGAACGCACAGAACACACACAGAACACACACAGAACACACACAGAACACACAGAACACACACAGAACGCACAGAACACACACAGAACACACAGAGAACACACACAGAACGCACAGAACGCAAAGAACGCACAGAACACACACAGAACGCACAGAACGCACAGAACACACACAGAACACACACAGAACACACACAGAACACACAGAACACACACAGAACACACACAGAACACACAGAACACACACACAACACACATAGAACACACAGAACACACACACAACACACATAGAACACTACATCTCATGAGGCACCAGGGCGACGTTACATCCTGGTTGCAGGATTTATACTCGTGTGGTGATAGCTGGGGTCTTGGAGGAGGAGGAGTTATGGTGGTGGACCAATCTGACGGGTCAGGAGGTGTGAAGGATCAGAGCTGAGATGAGGTCTGGCGCTCCAGGACAGTCACTCCTGATGAGCACCAGGTGGGATCTGGAGCTCAGTCTTCAGTCAACTGTAAACAATGTAGTCTCCACAAGCCATCCCAACAACTGAGGTGTCAGATATGTGGCCTGCGGACGAAAAGCGGCCCTCCAGATTGTCCAATCCGGCCTGTGAGGACACTTTGTAAAGTGTAAAAATTACAGAGAAGACATTAACTGCAATTTAAAATGATTTCTGCACCATGTCCAGTTGTTTTGATCATAAAGTAAAACACTAGATTGTTAATTGTTCTTTTGTCATTTTGTTTTTTGTCTGACTTTTTTGTCATATATGTCATATTTTTGTCATTTTGTTTCTTATTTTCGTCATTTTGTGTTTTTGTTTTTATTATCCCTTATTAATCCCACAAGAGGAAATTCAGATTTTCACATATCCCTCCAACTGAGGGAGTCAGAGCACAGGGTCAGCCACAGTACAGCATCCAGAAAGGGTTAAGGGCCTTGCTCAAGGGCCCAACAGTGGTCGCATTGGGGTTTGAACCACTGACCTTACAAGTCCAGAGACTTAACCGTTTCGCCACCGTTTTATTCATTGTTTTTTGTCTCGCTTGTGTCACTTGTCGATTTTTCAAATCATTGTCTCGTTTTTGTAATATTTTGTCTTGTTTTTATTGTTTTTTGTTTTTTATTTCATTATTTAGTTGTTTTGGTCATAAAGTAAAATACTATATTGTTCAGTTCCACATAGCTGTGACTAAATGTTGTGTTCCTTTGTAGATCCACTGTGATCTGTAGGTTCTAATGTCTAAATGATAAATGAGGCATAATATTGTTAAAATTGCACTTATTCTTCTGAAGAAATTTCAGGTTGTTCATGATGGATCTAACGGATCTAACACCTCGATGGTAGTGTGGGGGTGCTACATCTTGCTGAAAATAAAACTCCTCTTCTTCAAAGTCTCTATTCTATTTTACTTAGATGGGCAGTAAAATATTTCAAGCCTGTGTACATTTTAATGATAATAGGTCATGCAAATCTGACATCCATTATCTCAGATTATTAGAATATAAATAAAAAACAAAACAATTTCCACAAACCACACCACCTATGCCTGCCGTTCCTTAGTTGTTTTTATCTGCCGTTTAGTCATTTTCTTTGCCATAACAGCAGTAAGTACTAACTCTGTGAGTGTGCGTGCAGCGCTCAAACCCTACCCGTCCACAGCTGTACTGCAGCCACAGCGATTTAGAAGAAATGCTCCCGGTTGAAGCCACCAGTCACCATGCACTGCTAGCATTAGCTTCGCTATCCAGAGCTCCAAAGACGGTGTTTAAGAGAGCCCTAGAAATTGAATCTGTATAACCATCCAGCCAGAATCGAACAGGAACTACAAACTGCGCTGCTAATGATTAGCTGGCATGTTAGCATTAGCCCCGCGCACAGCTAGCTGCGAGCTGGAATTTTTACAGTAGCAGTAAAAAATAAATAACAGCAGCAGTAACAGAATGAAAATAATTATAATCCTACTAGAAAACGATCATGAAGACAACACTTGAGGATAATATACAGTAGAAACCTCATTTATCTATGAAATATACTTTGCAAGGTTAGCCGTTTTTCACTACACCACATTAAGCAACATTACTGACCTTGTTTCCTACAATACTGGCTAACATAGTGGGAAAACAAGACAAGCCATGCTTCTGCATTAAAGTCGGGATTGAATATTGCAGCAGGCTCATGTTCATTCGGCTAAAACCTATTTTTGAGCAATGAAAACGGTTACTTACATGTCTGTAGCTTCTCTGTGAAGACCAAGTCAACCAAAGGAAGGCGCCTGGACACATTAGTCCTGCAGGATGTGGGCGTGTCCGCACTGTTGCCAACTCCTCAGTAAGGAAAGTCGCTGTTGGCTGTCCGAAAAGTCGCTAAATGACGTCATCGCCTAATTTGCATATTTCCCAGTTTGCATGTAATTGCAATCAACGTTGTAGGAGAGGAATAACGTCGTGGAAGAGACCAAAAAGTGAGCATAAAACACCCAAAATATGTTTTTCTACTAGAGGCTAAATGCTGTGGTTTATTTTAGTATGACAGTGAAGAAACATTTTCATTCATATCCCGCTCCGTAAGTCTGGATGGGATCTGTAGTGACTGCGCATGCGCGATTCATCTGCCGTCTGACCGCGGAATGATGTGTCCTCTAATCAGACACTGGGGGGTTACTGGACTGACAGCCTGTGCTTTGAGACGGGGAGGAGCTCACAGCAGCACCTGCTGCTCATTGAAAACAGTAACTGCAGAATGATCTGAGTTTTCCTCTCAGAGTCTCCAAAAACGGCAGAAAAAGTCGCTAGATTTGTCGCTAGTTGCTTTTGACAAAAAAAAGTCGCTAGGACACTTTGGAAAGTTGCTAGATTTAGCAAGAAAGTTGCTAAGTTGGCAACACTGCGTGTCCGAAAGCTGTAGTTTTAGTAAACTCTCTAAAATTGAGTTTGCTTAATCAAAGTTCAGTAAAATCAATTTTAGGATAGAAAATTTTAAGTTAGTTAAATATTCACACTTATTACTTATCTGTAACTTTCAGAAACACAAAATAAAATTTAAATTGATTTATTGAAGCAGATATGTTTTGTAAAATAAAGTAATAGGAACTTCACCACTGAACTACAGTGCAGCTTGGAAATCTCACCACAGACACCAGATTTAAAACTGTGATGTACTGTGAAATACAGAAATATTTACCTAGCACTAATGACAAGAGAGCCATTTATATGTTAAAGTCCTACACTCCAGCTTCAAAGTTCCAAATAATTAACTGCAGACAAGTGCCATCATAATGGACAATTACAATCTTAATCATTTTACAAGAAAATAAAAACACGATCGACAAAGGAAATTACACACTTACGTCTCTTGTTATTCCACAATCACTTTCAGGTGTTTTAATGTGTTAAAAAAAAAACACACGAAAACACAGGAGAGAAGCTCTTTGACTGAATTGTATTTAAATTTAAATTCTGAAAGAAGTGACAAATTAAAAAGGCAAATGTTGCACCCTGTTACTCTACGGAAGTTCAATGACCTGTGGAGAAATAATTCAATACATAAATGTGTATGACTGTGTGTGTCAGAGAGAAGCTCCGCTGAGAGCTCCCACATAACATAAGAAGATATTCACCAAATCAGAAAAACACGGAGACTGTAATTTTACTTGCAAGGGTAACACAGCACAGTGTAACAAGACACATTAGTGCGAGCTACAAAGACTGCTCCCATACAAGGTTTATTTATACACGAGCAGAAATGAAGACATGGCATAAGATAAGAAATAGGTCGAGTTACACAAGGGGGTGTGCTAAGCTGAAAGAGTGGAAATATACTGGGATGTGGAGACTAGGGAGAGAGAGAGAGGGAGAGATATCTGCAGATAGAAGTGAGTGAGTGGTATTCTATAAAAAGTCATGTAAAATACTATGCACACACAGTTAATGGTCTAAGGCTCGATTATGATAAATGTATTTACAAATTCAACTCTAACAGTGTGTGACAGATTTAAGGTCACTGAAGCATTCTCAATGTGATCTGCCTGTGTGAGAAAAACGTATAAACGCTCACTCAAACAAAACTCCTGATTACACCACTGAAAGATTTCTGAAATCAAACTGGAGTGAAGGAAATGCTCGCCTAACAGACCAGTAATGACACAACAAGCAGTGAATATGATAAAGGTAGTGCAATCAATTTCAACAATGCTGCTGTCAGATTACTGTGTTTCCATGTCTGTGAATGATGTGTGAGTTGCAGAACAGATTCAAAGATTCAAAATATTTACTGTACCCTTAGGTAAATTCAGTTTACAGTGAGTGAGTTCTCTCATATTGTAACACACCTAAAAACAACACAAGACAAGACAAAGTGACAATAGTGCTACGGCTAAAAGAACAAAGAAGATGGCCCCAAAGTAAAAGCAAGATAAATTAAACGCATAGTAAATAATAAATAAATGAATAAAAATGGCTAAAAATATGTCAGACCAAGCTAGATAAAAATGTGCCATCCATGAGATTAAGATGAGAGAAGCAATACAAGGAATAACTATATTAGTTACATTTCAGTTTCGCTCATTTGTTGATAGCAGATTGCTGCTGGTATGAAGCTGTTTTTGTAATGTCTGGTTTTAAAGGCGGGTACCCTGAACCTCTGAAATTCACACTTAAGAGGGTGGGAATCATCTCTTACAACAGAGTTAGCTATCCTCTGTAACTGTTTGGTATACAGGGATTCTGGGTGAAGCTGAGACTCTCCAATCAGCTTGCTGGACCATTTAACGATTTGTTTTAAAAAGTTTTTGTTTTTTAAGGACACATTTCCAAACCATGAAACAAGACAAAAAGATAATACTGATTCAATAAAAGCACGATAAAACAGGATCAACATAGTCCTGTCAATGTTAAAAAGGGATAGTTTTCTCAGACAAAGCAGGCGCTGGCATCCTGTTTTATACACCGCTTCACAGTTTGCTTCAAAGTTCAGTTCGTTGTCGATGATAGTTCCAAGATATTTGTATGTGTTAACACACTCCACTATCTGACCCTTTAAAACTGTGACCTCTCGATTGGGAGCCCTGTTTTTTCGAAAGTCGATGATCATGTCTTTTGTTTTGGAGATGTTCATCTCAAGGAAAGATTTACTGCACCACTCCAGAAAATCATCAACAACTGGTCCATGGCTCGTCTCATTGTTTTTCAGCCGGCTGACAATAACTGTCATCTGCATACTTTAAAATGGTTCTATCCTCTCTGCTGCTACGGCACACGTTTGTGTACAGAATGAACAGGAGAGGAGACAACACACATCCTTGTGGGGATCCAGTGGAGGATGTAACCTCATCCGAGAAAGTTCCATTCACTCTCACTTTCTGTGTCCTGTCAGTTAAGAAGTTCAAAATCCAACCCACAAGATTGTGACTTATGTTAAAATGGTCTAAAAGCCTTGAGGCTAAGACATGGGGTTGGATCGTATTAAAAGCAGATGCAAAATCATTAAATAAAAGTTTGTACACACACCCCTTTCCTTTCCCATCCAGATGTTTAAAAAGCAGATGTAATAGACTAACTGTAGCATCTTCTACCCCTCTGTTAGATCTATAAGCAAATTGCATGGGATCAAGGTCATGCTCAGTGTTCTTCAGAATTTCAGATCTAACAATTTTCTCAAAACATTTCATTACAATCGATGTCAACACGATTGGTCTGAAATCATTGAGAGTTTTAGGAAAGCTATTTTTTGGGGCAGGGATGACAACAGCATCCTTCCAGACTCTTGGCCCATGCTGCCTCTTTAGAGACTGATTAAAAATGTGCTGAAAAATAGAGGTCAGTTCCTTTGCACAAGATTTCAGCAAGCGGCCGCAGATGTTATCAGAACCATAGCTTTTATTTGTTTTGAGGGAACAGAAGGATTTTTCAGCATCCTTCAAGGAAATAAAAAAGTGCTGATCGTCACTTACTTTATGACTCACTTCCTGTATTTCCTGACTAAAATCAAAAGCATCAAAACGTGTATAAAAACAGTTCAGTGTGTTTGCAAATTCAAAGTCTGACTCAAAACCATCTAAAGAGATGATACTGCTGGTTTTGGAGTGTTGGAGGCCTGCGATGGCTTTCATGCTTGACCAAGCAGATCCAAGATTATTCATAGCCATCTTGTTCTCCAGCTTCCGTTTGTAGTCCTGCTTTGCTTTTAAGATCCCTATTTTCAGCTCCTTAGTGGCTGTGTGCAGCTCGGAGGCTGCTCCTTGTTTAAAAGCCAGTCTCTTAGCCTGTATACAAACCTTAACCGACTTGGTGATCCATGGCTTGTTATTTGGAAACACTTTTACACGCCTGCAGGGAATGATCATGTCTCTGCAAAAGTCGGCATATGAACAAGTGACGTCGGCAAGTTCATCAAGATCCTCACCACAGGCTTCTTTAAACATATCCCAGTCAGTGCAATCATAGCACTCTTGTAGGCAATGTACAGCCTCCTCAGTCCACTCCTTAATGTCTCTTGTATGGACCTTTTCCCTGTTTAATACAGTTCTGTATGTAGGTAGGAGATGCACACAGTTGTGATCCCCGAGCCCAGGGGATGTGATGGGAGAGATTTATATGCCTCCTTAACAGATCCATAACAAAGATCAATAATTTTATCCCGCCTAGTTGGACAGGTTACATATTGATAAAAGTCAGGTAGTGTCTTTTTGAGGGAGACATGGTTAAAATCACCCAGTACAAAGATCGGTGCATCAGGTGATACAGATTGCAGTTTCTGCACCACATCATGGATGACACTGCAGGCAGAGGAAGCATTGGCTTTCGGATGCAAATAAACTGTTGTATTAAACAGGACATCCACTGTTGTGTCCCTGACGTGGAACCAACTAAAATGAAGCCCTTTTCTGTTACTTTAAAGTCTTTTTTCATCCCTCTCCTTCCTAATTGTGAATTTTTAAATAGAAGTTTAACCCCTTAAGCTTCAGTGTACCGCCGGCGGTACACTTACTAATTTGCATAGGAATTTCAAGAATGTCCGACGGCTGCAAACACGATTATACAAACACTATACGCCGATGGAAAGCTTAGATTCTCATGAATCCGCCGGTATAAACCACTTTCAGATGCGATTACCACAGCGGGTGAGAAAAACACATTTGTCCGACAAAAACAAATATTCATCCATCCGTTCTCTATACACGGCTTCAACGCACACAGCGCGACTCACATTTCCGGGTTTATTATTACACACAAAAAAAGATTCCACAAAAAACGGCCATAATCCAACCTTTTACATCCAGATGACACAAGCCAGTAAACTATTTTATCCAAAACATGTCCTGAAGTTGGTATATAATCCCCGAATCGGTCGTTTTCAAGGAAATGCACTTCGCGATGCCCGTCCAATATTCCCTGTATTTTTCGTAATTTTTTTATTTAAAAATAGAATATTTTTTGTACTGAAAACGGCTGGAATTGACTGAAACTTAAAGGGTTAAAGAATCTGAATGTTTAAATTATGTCCTGATGCCACATTCAGGCTAAGGCCTGAGCTTCCATTTCCCACATGGATGCTTTTTGAACGTCCAGTTTTTCTCCAGCAAACAGGTAAAACCCAGTGACTAAATGACACAGTTTCTTCCTCAACATTCTCTAAAAGCCCAAATGTATCCATAAAGATGTAGAGCATGTGTTGGTAGAACAGGATAGTACGAGATGGGGTATTGTAGGAAAACAATTTGTTTAGTGCCAACATTTTGCATCTTTCCAACTGTGTTAAAATCTGAAAATATACAGTCCCCTTCTGTAGGTCCTTCCTCTTTCGTTTTTTTTCTAAGTACCGCAGAAGAACGAGTTTCAAACATGTGAAGATAGTCAAACTAAATGTCCACATTCATTTGAGGCTTCACTGAGAATTCAAACTCCATCTCTCAAGTGAAGGTTCACTGAGTATCCTTTATGTTGAGGAGGACTGAGTCTTTCATCAGAAAAAGTTAAGCATAAACAAAATGTTTTTTTATTGTGTATAAGAGCAAATACCCACGTGCTCAACTTAAAGATGTCTCTTTTGTGTACTGAGATTACTTTAGTAATCACTGAATCATTTGGATCATTTTCCAAGCAAAAAGGCTACACACACACACACACTCACACACACACACACACACACACACACACACACACACACACACACACACACACACACACACACACACACACACACACACCACTACAAAACGTGTTCCAACTGCAACGACTGCCCACAGATAGCCTGCTGCAACTGTCTTATTACAACTGTTTGGTGACATGTAGTGCAAAACACGCCTTCACTACAACAGATGACCTCAGCAAAAACAAGGTGTCACAGTCCTTTAACAGGTCAACATGGGCCTACCTTATTTGAAAAGAAGCTCACATCGACGGCCGATGTGATCCCAGTCTCTTCACTTCCAGCTTTTCCTCCAAAGACATTGAGGAAAATGGACAAGAAAGCAAATAATCCACCTCGTTCATGCTAACGCCTGCCATAGCTTAGCCTTTTCTCCCTCCTTCCCAACTCTGGCACAAATAGCAACACAGTAAAACAATCTGTTGTAAGTTATTTAAAAAAATAATTTTCTCATCTTTTTTGTGTTGGCCTGGGAGGGCTTAGCCCTGTTAGCCCATTTATACCAGCTGTCGCTGATCTTTATCGTATCTTATCTTCAATGAAGGCAGAACTTCTAGGTAAGATGTTAAGTTTAGATGACCCCAAAAGCACAAAAAAAATAAAAACAAAACAGCAGAACAGAGAAATCATGACATCAACTAGCATTTCTTTTGGTGGCTTCACAGCTGGTTAACATCAAGCATGGGAGGCCTGTTGGACAGTGGGAATTCTGGTTTCATCTATTCCCAGAGATCACAAAAATACCCCCAAAACAGAAGCTGTGGCTGACTGGAAGAACAGGGCACTGATGCAGAAACTATAAACAGCTGAGATTAAAGGCTTTCCCACAAACACTACCAGGCATCGTCCTGGCTAATGTTTACTCACTACCAAGGAAAATAGATTAAAAGTCTGATCTCTTGTTATTACACTGCAATACTTTAATTCTCACTGAAAAGAGGCCATCAAAAGAGCATGATGGACCTGGATGGACACTATAACTTTAGGAGAAAACATCAGAAAATAAAAAAACAACACAATGATAGAGGTATACATTGATCATTTTAGATTTCCTTTTTATATATAATTTATTGTGGTTGCTAATCACTCTCTGCCTTCCTGGAGTTTCTGATGATTGCACATATTCAAGCAGTTTACGTACAGTTTTATGTACCATGAGATGTTGTGCTAAACTTTGTGCTGCCATCAGCGAGCTGCAGAATTATTACAGGAGACTTCAATCACAGCAACACAGTTTCACCAGAATGTCTCCTGTCACACCAGAGGAAACACGACATTCGACCACTTTTACAAAAATGTTTACAAAGCCTCCAATTTCCTCCAAATAGGACAATCTGTCCATGTCTAAACCAAATACTGATTAAATGTGTCAAGCCAACAACAAAGACAGAGAAAAAGCAGCCAAAGACTACAGACAAGAGCCACTGTCTGGAGTTTGAATGCCTCATGGGCACCTGTAGACTTCTATAGCAGGGTTAGCGTGTGCTAGCATCAGCAAAGACTGACAGCATTACTCCTGACAATAAAATGAAATATATTCGATCCATGAGCCTTTGATGACCTGCTGTCATCTTGTAGTAACCTGAATAGAAACATCAGCAAAGCTAAAGTCTGAAACAAGCTGCACAGAAGAACTTTTAAAACTCTGACCTTCACTGGATCTTGCTGGGGAATTCAATCAGTTATCAGCTCCCCAGCCACACCAGCCAGTAAAGAACAGTGTCTATGCCCAGTTTTACCAAAACAACAGTCTCCAAAACTGTGTCCTTCAGGAGAACAGCCTCCCACTGATCTAAAGGCCACAGAAGGCTGATAGCCCTGATGGCATAGCTATCTGCTGACAACCTGTGGTTAGCATTTGGCTCCAGTGTTCATCGACAGTTGTCCCCAAGGGCCTCAAAACAGATGCTCCTGTTCCTGAGTCAAAGCTTTCTGGCCAACATCTCTGAATTGCCTCTGTCCTGTTGGCTCAGTTGACCTGCAACACCTGCAATACTTGAAGGCACTGTTTGTAGTTTCCAGCTCTGTTTTCATAACTGTTTGTTCCTCCAAGCTGGTCAACAAACTACACAACCTTGGTTCCCCTCAAGCCTCTCTTTCAGACCAACTGGACCCAGTCAGTTCAGCTGGG
The DNA here is from genome assembly GCF_021347895.1 of Acanthochromis polyacanthus. Taxonomy (NCBI): domain Eukaryota; kingdom Metazoa; phylum Chordata; class Actinopteri; family Pomacentridae; genus Acanthochromis; species Acanthochromis polyacanthus. The sequence continues at coordinate 43,182,702 of NC_067115.1, forward strand.
CAACCACATCTCTTCCACCGTGACTCTGAGCACTAGAGTCCTACGGAGCTTTGTCTTCAGTCCACTCTACTCCAGATATGACTGAAAAAAAGCTCTGAAGCTCACGATGGTGGACCAACCACAGACACCAAGTCAGTCTGCAGGGAGATGCAAAGAGAACCACGAGGACTTAAACATTACGGGACCAAAGAACTGACCGTGGACTGCAGAAGGAGTAACTTCTGTGCACAGCCTCAGTTTCACAATCACAGGTCTGAAAAAGGCCTCTAGTTTCAGGACAGGACAACAGAACGAAGATGTACAGAGGGTGGACCAACAATAGGCTTACACTCACACCACCGTTCAGAAGTTTTCATGGAAAACATGGAATTGTCTGGATGAGCCCAAACTTTTGAACAGTGGTGTATATGAAGTAAACACTTTGACATTCGGCCATGGTCATCATCAGAGCTGGTAGTCAGTTGTCATGAACACACAGAACTTTAATACTAACCAGAAAAGAGTATTATTATTGTTTCAAGGAAAGACTTAAATATGAGACTGGGCTTATAAAAAATCTGAATAGATTAGATAAAGCCGAAAAATAAAAAGATAAATATGTTCAGAGTGAAAAACGCCTCGTCAGACAAATTGGAGGTACTGCTGACTACAGATACACTAATGTGGTTTTTTATATTAACCCTTAAAAAGCCGGGACCGAGTATACTCGGTTCCTGCTTACTCGTACACACAGCCAAAACCGAACATTCTCGGCTCAACACGTGTGACTTGTTTATGATTGCTAATTAACACAGGTGGGACCAAGTCTTTGGTTTGCACGTCAAAGTCGAGTCTCAAATCTTTGCACTAAAGTCCCGAGTCGAGTCCTGAGTCAAGACAGTTGAGTCCCAAGTCGAGTCCGAGTCTCGAGTCCAAGTTTCCATCTCTGCTAATTAACATAAAATATGCACACACCCATATGTTTGATAAGATATAAATATTGGCCCCAAATTTGCTGATTTCAAACGATAAAGCCGTATAAGCCGTTATAACGAAGCCGCAATTACGAAGCTCTTATCAGGGCCGTGTACCGGCCGAAATTCAATATGGCGAACGTCTACAACAATGAGACCTCGCAAGACTTGATCGATATGTTTATGGATTAGGTGGTTTTAGTATATGTACTTCTCCAGAAACATGGCCTTGTAAGGGTTAAACTAATGAGAATATAACTCCACACTGAAACATTCTACACACGTGGACAAAATTGTTGGTACCCCTCAGTTAAAGAAGGAAAAACCCACAATTCTCACTGAAATCACTTGAAACTCACAAAAGTAACAATAAATAAAAAATTTTGAAAATTAAATAATCAAAATCAGCCATCACTTTTGAATTGTTGATTAACATAATTATTAAAAAAAACAAACTAATGAAATAGGGCTGGACAAAAATGATGGTACCCATAACTAAATATTTTGTTGCACAACCTTTTGAGGCAATCACTGCAATTAAACGATTTCTGTATTTGTTAATGAGCGTTCTGCAGCTGTCAACAGGTATTTTGGCCCACTCCTCATGAGCAAACAGCTCCAGTTGTCTCAGGTTTGATGGGTGTCTTCTCCAAATGGCATGTTTCAGCTCCTTCCACATATGTTCAATGGGATTCAGATCTGGGCTCATAGAAGGCCACTTTAGAATAGTCCCACGCTTTTCTCTCAGCCATTCTTGGGTGTTTTTGGCTGTGTGTTTTGGATCGTTGTCCTGTTGGAAGACCCATGACCTGCGACTGAGACCAAGCTTTCTGACACTAGGCAGCACATTTCTCTCCAGAATGCCTTGATAGTCTTCAGATTTCATCGTACCTTGCACACTTTCAAGACACCCTGTGCCAGATGCAGCAAAGCAGCCCCAAAACATTACTGAGCCTCCTCCATGTTTCACCGTAGGGACAGTGTTCTTTTCTTCGTATGCTTGGTTTTTGAGTCTATGAACATAGAGTTGATGTGCCTTACCAAAAAGCTCCAGTTTGGTCTCATCTGTCCAAAGGACATTCTCCCAGAAGCTTTGTGGCTTGTCAACATGCATTTTTGCAAATTCCAGTCTGGCTTTTTTATGAGTTTTTTTCAGCAGTGGTGTCCTCCTTGGTCGTCTCCCATGAAGTCCACTTTGGCTCAAACAACGACGAATGGTGCGATCTGACACTGATGTACCTTGGCCTTGGAGTTCACCTTTAATTTCTTTGGAGGTTGCTCTGGGCTCTTTGGATACAATTCCAACGATCCGTCTCTTCAATTTGTCATCAATTTTCCTCTTGCGGCCACGTCCAGGGAGGTTGGCTACTGTCCCGTGGGTCTTGAACTTCTGAATAATATGAGCCACTGTTGTCACAGGAACTTCAAGCTGTTTAGAGATGGTCTTATAGCCTTTACCTTTAAGATGTTTGTCTATAATTTTTTTTCGGATGTCCTGGGACAATTCTCTCCTTCGCTTTCTGTTGTCCATGTTCAGTGTGGTACACACCTTTTCACCAAACAGCAGGGTGACTACTTGTCTCCCTTTAAATAGGCAGACTGACTGATTATGAGTTTGGAAACACCTGTGATGTCAATTAAATGACACACCTGAGTTAATCATGTCACTCTGGTCAAATAGTTTTCAATTTTTTATAGAGGTACCATTATTTTTGTCCAGGCCTGTTTCATTAGTTTGTTTTTTAAATAATTATGTTAATCAACAATTCAAAAGTAATGGCTGTTTTTGATTATTTAATTTTCAATAAATTTTTATTTATTGTTACTTTTGTGAGTTTCAAGTGATTTCAGTGAGAATTGTGGGTTTTTCCTTCTTTAACTGAGGGGTACCAACAATTTTGTCCACGTGTGTAACTGATGAGATGTTTGGAGGTTGAACTTAGTTGTATATCAATGATCTGTACATGCCTGTGTGTGTGTGTGTGTGTGTGTGTGTGTGTGTGTGTGTGTGTGTGTGTGTGTGTGTGTGTGTGTGTGTGTGTGTACCTGTAATTGATGCAGCTGTGCATATCATAGGTGATGTTGCTTTTGCAGCTGTGTTAACCATTTAATCGGTATTATGCATTTGTTAGCTCACCCAACAAATTTCACCACCAGCCGCCACTGATACAGATAGAGATACTTTATTATTCCCCAGAGGGAAGTTCAGGTGTCCAGCAGCCCGCAGTGTGTGGCGTACATTCACACACACAGTGGCACAATAATCAGTCATCTGTGTATTTAAACTCTACCATATTATGATCTGTTTTCTGCCGTTCATGGTTCACTTCAGCAGATGCTTCTTGTTTTGTTTTGTTCATACAGTTAGTCAATTTTAATTTTACACTACTGTTCTAAAATTTGGGGTCAATTAGAAATATCCTTATTTCTGAAAGAAAAGCATTTTTTTCAACGAAGATACCATTAAATGAGTGATAAATCCAGTGTAGACATAGTTAATGTGGTAAATAACTATTGTAGCTGTAAACAGCTGATTTCTAATGGAATATCTCCATAGGGGTACAGAGGAACATTTCCAGCAACCATCACTCCTGTGTTCTAATGCTACATTGTGTTAGCTAATGGTGCTGAAAGGCTGATTGATGATTAGAAAACCCTTGTACAGTTATGTTAGCACATGAATAAAAGTGTGAGTTTTTATGGAAAACATGGAATTGTCTGGATGAGCCCAAACATTTGAACAGTAGTCTATGAAGTAGACGTATATCATGACATTTGTCATCTCAGGGCTCCGTAGATAGTAAAAATCAAGACCTTTAAGTATATTACAGAGAAACCCAACATTTCCTCTTTGATTAGAGAAACTGATCAAACTCCCTTTTAACAAGAAGAAACCTCAGACAGAACCAGACTGAAGGCGGACAAACAGCTGCTTCAAAGAGCAGAAAGACAAAAGACACCAAAAGACAATAAACTCTGAGCAGGTTGGTGAGGCTGGTAACTGAAGATCAGAAACATGCAGAGGTACAGGGAGAGAGAAGACAAAACACGAACTATGGGAGAGAGCAGAGACCAAGGCAAAGCATATAAAAGTATGGAGTGAATAAATAGAGGAGAGGAGCTCCGTGCATCATGGGAAGCTGAGGCATAACAACAAAACTAAGAGATGCTGGTTTAGGATCACCTGAACTAAGATTTATCCATCCATCCATCATCTGTACACTGCCTAATCCTCATCAGGGTCATGGGGGGCGGAGTCTATCCCAGCTGACTGAGGGTGAACGTTCACCTGGACAGGTAACAGTCTGTCACAGGTTCACCTGGACAGGTAACAGTCTGTCACAGGGCTACACATAGAGACAAACAATCACACTCACATTCACACCTACAGAAGTTTAGAATCACCAATTAACATCAGCATGTTTCTGGACTGTGGGAGGAAGCTGGAGAACCTGGAGAAAAGTCACACATGTACAGGAGAACATGCAGACTCCATGCAGAAAGATCCCAGGAAGGCCGGGACATGAACCGGGGATCTTCTAGCTGCGAGGTGACAGAACTAACTACTGACCACTGTGCAGCCCTTGTAAGGATTATATAAAAGGGAAAATTTTAATCCTAAAAGTACAGAAGATGTTTGCTCCTAAACCCCAAACCAGGAGATGGATCCACAGGACAGGAAGTTAGAGTGCAAATTATGTTTAGTTTGTTCCAAATTGCTCCTTTAATGGAGATCTGAGCATGTTTTAAGATACATTTCTGCACATGCCTGCATTTCCATCAAGTCAGTATCTACTGAAACTGAAATGTACATTTTTTACACACACCTTTAACTGACATGTCACCAAACTAAACCAGGACTTTATCTGCATGAAATGAGTCTGTAGAAAGTACCACCAACCTGAGTCATGTAACGTGCCCCGGAATACGACCCATGAGAGCGTATTTACGTTAGCGACCCTATGGGAGACAGAAACGCATTACGGGATTTATTTCGCGAAATGGCTTTTCCCTCGCGAAACGGCTTTTTCCTCACTTTTGCAACACGGGTTTAGGGTTATGGTTATGGTTAGGGATAGTGTTTGGTAAAAGTTTGTTCATGGTGACGTTTCAGCTGAGACACCGGAGTGTCGATATTTACTCAACCGCTAGAGGTCACTTAACGTCAAAACGTAACACTCGGTCGTAATACGGGCGTGTACAGACGACCTATGTGGTCGTTTTTTCGATGAGGACAGGCTCGCCGTACAGCATGTGCTCTGCAAAGCATGTTCTGCCACCTGGTGGACAAGGCCACGCACTGCAAGAGCTGTGTTTCTGAAAAACACTCCATAGAGGGTCTCTTGGTGGAACCATGTGACCAATAATACTACTGCAGGAACATGTGAACACAGCTGTGTCTACATGAGAATTACACCCAGATGAATATTTATGCCACACATTGTATTGTTAGAATGATTAATAAATATAGCCCTGGACACAGACAGACCAACACTGAGGTATTTATATTAGCATATTAGCATTAGCTACGGTCTCCTCCCTGTCAGGACTTCAGGCTTCATGCTTGGACTTCAGCCAAATTATGCAGATATTGTGCTGTAAGATTGAATTATTTAGGAAGAGTTGTTGAAAATGTTGTCATCAGCATCAACAACACTCAGACTGATAGAACAAGCGTAAGAAAGTCTGAGTACATAGACTTTCCCCGTAAGATGGTCTGACTGTTGCTTGGCCTCACTGCTTTAAATCTGCTCTCCTTTAGAGGTTCTAAGAACATACCGGGCTTTGCAAAAGTTCTGTTACACTTGTTGAGACATTCACAAAAATGAACACAAAGATTTTTTAGTGCAATAAGCTAAACCTTTTGGGTGGCCACATTTCTGATTAATATTATCATTAACACATATATTGAAATATTTGGAAAATAAAAAATTATTCTGTTGCACCAAAAAATCTTTGTGTTCATTTTGCTTGCATTTTGCAAGTGTAACAGAACTTTTGCAAAGCCCGGTAGATGTTGTTTCCTTCTGTCCAGTGGTTCAGCACTGTGTGGAGCTAAATCGGTTTCATTCCATCTTGTGGGAATTCTGAGAGAATGATCACATAAAAATCTGCTGGCTGTATTGGCTGACAATCTGAAAAGGTAATTTCAAGCCTCAGTCATATTGTGTTCCATTGCTCATTCTCACACACTGATAAGAGTGTGTGAGTGTGTGTGTAATGATGTGGAAGCCTGCTGGAGGAGATGATGCAGTGATGGGCCATTGTCAAACATTTTCAGTCACTTTCTGCTTGTAGAACTCTCACAAACACGCTAACACGCACGTTCACATGTATTTTATGTGTTAGTCTGCTCGTATGCCTTCTGTGTGTGTCTGTGTTGATGTAGAGAGTATGTTAGGTGTTCCTCAGCCTGCTATCAGTCTGTGCTCGTGCTTTATTCTCATGTTAACCTGCAGCCTGCATCTTATAAAGCTCCCTTTGCATGTTGAAAGGCCTTTTTGCTCTTATTGTTCAGAGGTGGCAGGGACCTGGAAGTGACTTGTCAAACTGTCAGCTACACCCTCCTTTCCCTCTTCCACCTCTTTCCCATCCAGTCTGATGCCACATTTTAGATGATTTGTGTTGTCTTTTATCAGTCCCAGCATGGAGCTCGTATGTCGTTTCTGTCTGTCACAATACTCTCCTGTCTCACAGACTGGACCGTCTGCTTTTTGGTAACAATACTGTAGTTTAAACTACAAAGGTAAAGATGTTTTTACCTAAGATATAAAAGAGTTTATTGTTGTATGAAATACTTAATGGAGTGTTTTTACACAGAAAGCTCTGGTGGCTGTAATTTTTACGACTTGTTTATCCACTGATGGTATTGTTTTATGTCACATTGAGCACGTAGAGGTTGCCTTCCTCTCCTGACCCTTACAGGCCTCCTTACCACTGTTCAGAGTTCAGGATGAACTTCATTCTAACTAATAAACTTGTACCTGCACTAATAGTTCAGCTGTGAACCGGAGCCTGTGTAGAGCTCATGTTCATATCAGGACAGCATTGTTCTGAAAACCAGTTTGACATCATTGTTTATTTAGAGTTTATGTTTTCAGTGACTTGTAAAGTTGGGGACAAGTTCTCATACATCTCATTATCCTGTGAAGCCTGTCCCACCTGACTTAGGGTGAAAGATGTTGGACAGGTCCTCAGTCATACGTTACAGCCTTATAAGCTCATTTACAATCACTCATTTAACTAAGCATGACCTCTGACTCTGGCCGTTACAAAATCTAGATTTCTGCGTACTGTAGCTTTAGCAGACGTTAGTTTCCATGTAACGCAGACATTTGTGGAATAGTTGTCATGGATTGACTGACGAGGTAAGTTGTCTATACAAACAGCAGGACAGAAGACTGAAGGAAGGTTTGAGACAGCAGGGACAGAAAAAAAGCATTTTACATGCACCTCAGGAACAGATTTCAGTTTGCTGGGAAGACGGATGAAACAAACTGTGAATGAGAGAAGGTTCTGAGTTAAAGAAGCTGGTAGAACCGAGTCAAACCCGGTGTGATGCCTTGTTTTTGCTGTGCTACAGATAAAATATGTGTTTTAACATTCTTATTCATGAATGGTCATAGATAAAAGTCCTCAGACAGATTGCTAAAGTAAGAATAAACACCAGGTCTCATACCTATAGGTATCTATTTGAACCATTTATCCACTCGTTCAGTTACTCATCTCTGCATTCCTTTTACCTCTCCATCATTACAGTTCACTGTTATCCTTCCTCTCAGGCTCATTCAGACCCATAAATAGTTCAATAAAAGTTTAGCATCAGTTGTTTGAGTTGAGCTAATCTTTCTACTAATCGCTGCTACTGCAGACAAACCACCTGAGGTGTTTGTACCACGGTTTGGGAATCGCTGCTCAAAACAACAGGTGTCTGTTCTTGTTGACTTGTAGGCAGTAATGAAGACTGTGTGAGAAATTGTATTTCCCTTATGCTCAACAGCATGTGGATTTATTTATTCAATGAAAACACGCAGGGAAGCAAAACAATAAATTCAAATAAGAAACATAAAGATAAACTCTAAACTCAAATAAGGTTCCCAAAGTCAACTAAAATATAGAACAAAAAACAAAACTGAAATAAGGAACCAGAAAGGAAACTCAAATAAGTAAAATGCAGTCAGTCCTCAACCGTGGGACGCCAGCAGCAGCTAAAGGCAGCCCCGAGTCGGCTGAAGAGTTTCTGAATCCTGTTCAGCATTTTTCTACCACAACCAGAGGAGGCTGAGGCTCTGAGGTCTCTGGATGTATCTCCATCAGAAGACCAGATGAGTGGTTCTTCGTCATAGGAGTTAAAAATACATCAGAAGGCGAGACGAGTGGGTCTTCGTCTTTGGACCAGGGATGTGGTTCTTTGTCATTGCAGTCAAAGGCTCCATCAGAAGTCCAGGAAAGTCCAGGTTTAGAGGCTTCTGAGATGTTCAGCTTGTCTGCTGAGTCCTCCATCAGGCAGATGCTCATCAGAGCTTTCGAGGTGGTCAAACTGGATAAAGTAAAAAATCAGTTAATCACTAACTCCATCAAATCATCCAGCCTCATGTGTTCTCTACTGTTGGTGTAAACTTACTATTCTGTGCTGATAGGGTCCACAGGCAGGTGGGACATGGTGATAAATGGGTGCTGCAGAGCTTCACGGGGAGAGATTCTTTGATCCCCGTCAAGATGCAGCAGTTGTTTCAGGAAGTCTACAAAAGCAAGTCTGTCCTGAAGTTCAACACAGCCTCTTCTCGGATAGATCTGCATTTGGAAACAGAGTCAGGTTAGCTGATGAGCTCTCAGCTTTCAGAGAGAAATCAACAACTGGAGCTGGTTCAGTCTAAACTAATACAACACAGCAGAGAGCACCTACATCTACCAGCTCCTCCAGAGGGCTGGGCAGCCCCACAAAGTCGCTCCACTCCTCTGCTTCAATGCCATTGACATCTGAGAATTCTTCTGGTGTCTTAAGGAAAAACACAAATATATGAAAACTGCTTTAGAAGAGCTGCCAAAAATATTTCACCAACAATAATCGAGACAAACTTGTTACTCTACCATCAATCTCCAAGTTGGACCATCAGCAGTCTCCTGCTCAGTGAACAAGAACTCGGTGTTTATTCCAGCGTGGAGCAGGTGGTCGTCCGGCAGACCCAGAACATCAACAATGCACTTCATCTGCAAATATAATACACATTCACATCAGCTGATGTTGTGGACTTCCACTTGGTTCTAGATATTGTTCTGAAGCAGCTGACCTACCATGTTATAGAGGCAGTCAACAGGGAAGGGGTTGTCAGCGAGGTAGAGGAAGGCCAGGATGCAGCCCGCGCCCCACACATCAACAGCCTCAGTGAACGGGAGGCCCAGGACAACTTCTGGAGCCCTGAGGAAGGAGGACAAGAGTCAAATATGAGACATCTGTTGGCGAGGTTTGAGGACAAACGGAACCAGGTGGAAGTTTAGACTTCTCATCCAGAAAAACATCTGAACCAATCAGGAGGAACCCACCTGTACCCGCATGGCTGAATTTCCAGCCCAGCCTGGATTTTGGAGGCTGACATGGCTTGACCGAAGTCTATTAATTTGACCCTGAGGGGCTGGTCCTGCAGATTGACAAACATGACGTTGTCCGGTTTGATGTCTGCGTGGAGGATACCAAGACCCTTCAAGGCGTCCAAAGCAACCATCAGCTGCAGGGAAAAAACAAGAACGGACAGGTTTGGGATTAGTCGACCACAGTGCAGGATTAGAGGTAGGGTTATGGTTACATTCACTGATCAGCATAAAAATAGAGGACTGGTTCTATAGTACAATCAAACAAACCTGCTTTGCAATAGGGCGGATCTCCTGGAGAGACAATGGCTGATAGTCTCGTTACTCAATCAGGTCATAGAGACTTCTGTCCAGCATCTCAAATGCCAGACAGGTGTGCCCGATGTGTTCAAACTGCTCGAAGAACTTGACCACATTAGTGAGGTCTGGATTGAGGACACTGATCGCTTTCAACATGGACAGCTGGGGAGAAAATAGGAGGATGTAGTCTACATTACATGAAGAGAAAATATCAGCAGCTCATGGTACATATTCTGCTGGAGAATTCAACACCTGAGTATGGAAATATAATCAAAAGGAGTCAAAATTTGTACCTCTTTTTCAGTGTCCTGGGCAAAATCAGTGTTTTTGATGATCTTGACAGCCACTGTCTTGTCGGTGTCCATGTCACTGCATCTGGCGACTTTTCCAAAGCAGCCTTCACCAATGAAGTCCAGAACCAAGTAGCGAGACGAGCCACTGAGCAGCGTTTGACCCAGCTGGACCTCAGGTGCTGTTGGTGCGACTGTGGAGAAAAATATGTTTTCAACATGTAAGGACCATTCAGTCACACATCATGAACATTAGCTAGAAATATATCAAATACTGATGATAGTCTGACCCTTTTAAAAGAACACATTTGAAATAAGAGAGATCAGATAAACGTCAAACCACTGACTTCAAGTCAAGATTACTGTTATTTAAATGGAACATTTACAGCAACAATACAATAACTTTATTAATCCCCGAAGGGAAACTCAATTGTCTGGTCTCATCTGTTTACTTTAGAATGAATTAAATAGTCTAATTGCTGATGGTAGAAAGATTTTCTGAATCTTCCAGTCCTGCAGGGAAAGGAGCCGTCCACTGATGTTTTGTTGCTCATTGAGGCAGATGTGAAGTGGATGGTCCATGTTTGTCAGAATGGCCTCCATCTTCTGATAAGTGCCTTCAGTGGCTGGAGTCACTAAAACTGTTTGCTACTCAATGCCTCAAAGACAAAGGAAATGAATCATAGATTTCCACAGATCCAAACCCCCTCTTCAGCCAGTGAACACTTGTGGACATGGAGGTGGTGACATCATATAAATATTTAGGTGTCCACCTTGACAATAAGTTAGACTGGTCTACAAATGTAGACTTCATCTACAAAAAGGACCAGAGCTGACTTTATTGCCTTCAATCACTGGACATGTGCAGTAAGATGCTGCAGATGTTTTATCAGTCTGTGGTAACAGGTGTCCTGTTTTATGCTGCAGTCTGCTGAGGAGGCAGTATAAAGAACAAGGATGCAAGATGTCTGAACAACTGATTAAAAAAGCTGCTCTGTGGTTGGAATCAGATTGAACACATTCACACAGTCTGAGCGATTTCAGAAAACTCTAACCCTTCACACTTAGAGAAAGTCAAGATTCATCTGGGAGCAGTTTAACAATTCAGGACAGATTTAGAAAAAAAAGTCTAGTGGAAATGTTTAGAAACATCCTGACATCTTCTGACAGCCTGTTCAACCGTTCTGCAGGTAAACACTGATGTGATGAACTAATGCTAAATGCTGTGGGGGTGAGACTATTCAACAGAGACCCATTAGAATACATTTAGATCAACAGGACAGAAGCAGCTGATAATGGAGGAAACGGCAGAGAATTGGACAGAATCATTTCATGGATGAAGCAAAACATTTACAACTGGTTCAGAGAAATGAGAAACTGATTTTGATGTGGACCAGAAACACGATGATGTGGAGACTGAATAAGAAGTTTAGAGAATTTCAGTTCTGATCTGAGAAATGAACCAAAGTGACAGAAAAACTGTATTACAAGTGGCTCAGGATGTTGAGTCTGTATCCTAACAACAGGATCATGCAAAACATCACATGGAACCAAGTCTTGGATGAGATGTATACAAATATTGTTATGATGTGACTGAACCCCCGTGGAACATAGTATGGCCGAAGGGCTACTGCCAACGGTTTGATATCTGGACAACACAGCTTCTCCTTAACAGTTCTGTGTGAGGAGTTACACCATCTCTGGTTAACAAATAAAGCCAGACCGCCTCCTTTCTTCCTGCCACTAGCTTTAGCATCTCTGTCTGACCTTATGAGGGTGAAGCCAGGTAGATCCACAGCTGAGTCTGAGTTGTTTTGATTCAAACAGGTTTCACTAAAACACAGCAGACTGCATTCACTGTATGTTTTAACTATCTTCACCAGTGTCTCCAGCTCACCACTTTTGTTTGGCAGAGATTTAACATTTCCCATCACGACTAATGGGCTTATATCTATATTTGCTAGCCTTCACCTTTGCACCAGCATGGAAACCACAAAAACACCTTAAGATGCCCACTGAAATTAGACGCTGCTGTGTAGATTTGTTCACTGAAAATAAAGCTCCTCTCTTGAATAAACTCTTCTCCCAACAAAAACCTCCATCAGCAGCCGACAAAACATGACAAAAATATGAAAAAAAAAAATACAGCAAAAACAGTTAAGAAACACCAAACTTTGCAGCCACCTTCAGAGGCGCAGGTTCCAGAAAGAAAAAAAAAACAAACAAAAATAAACAAACAAAAAAAAAAAACAGCAGTGTTTGCAGCAGGCATAAAAGAATGGCATTAAAATCCAGATAAAAAACATAATCACCTTACAGTATCTTCTATAATGTGAAGTTACCTGAAATTAAGACATAATGCTTAAAAAACACATGAAATATAATGTTATGTGACTAACTAGTGAAGTGGAAACCCTGCAGTGACACATTTAGCAGTTACAGCTCGACAACAGGACACATGAAGACAGGCGGGAGTTAATGCTGCGTCATCTTCAGCGCCTGGATTATCCATAAAGATGATGCCGGAGGAGGGGGGCCACCGCCGTAAAACAAGAAGGAGGGGGGGGGGCAAAGCGAATCTTTTTGTGGTCTCTTGGTGTTTTGGATGGTGTTAGTCGTTGCCTCTTTTCACTTGACGTTTCCGACGATGAGGAGGCAGTGGATTGCTCGTTACTTTCGGCTTCTTGCCATTGTTTGTACAGAGGAAAATCCCGTTCCAAACGTGTGAGTAAATTTAAGCAACTTTTACACATACGCACCGACTTGGTTTGGCTCCGATTTAAAGTTATTCCTAACACCGCTAATCGTTCGAAAGGAGTCTTTTGTTGCGTAGCCTTTTCAAAAATAAGTGTTTTACTTGAGAGTACCCCATGTATTCGCAGATTTTTGTGACAAAAACAGCAGTAATCATTCACCGCGACGCTTTCTCGGCTGCATGCCATTGTTGTTTGGACTACATGGACTGCAAGGTCGATTTGTTTGTGCGTCACATCCGTGTTACGCTGATTGGTTCTTTCTCGTTCAAGCTGCATTCGTTAGCCCCTCCTTTTTGAAATTGTCTCCTATCATCGCAATGCCAGACTGCCTTTATTTGTATTTATATTGATACATCAATAAAGTCAGTCTGGATTTTCCAGGCAACTGGTATGAAGCTTTCTACTGAAGCTCAACTCTACTGAATTGAAGCAAATTACAGTCTATATATGTAGAAAAACATTCTTAATTCCCACCACCTAACCAGTTTTCTATAAATAGATCTGAGTCCTACAACAGCTATTGGCATAATAGATAAAATCATGTTTGTTGTTTTTCATCTCCCCTATCATGCTTGTCAGCTCACCTCTTTCTTTTCCTCCACCCTACTCTGGTCTCTTCTTATTCCTTCCCTCTAATCTCTTCCTGCAAAGAGACAAAGCAGAACATTTCAAATTTAAAATTAAAATGTTTTTAATAGCTTGTAGTGAAAATGAAATTGTAAATGACAAGAAAATAAATTTGGTTCAGCTGTGTTGAAAAGAATTTTAAGTGATACTTGATAACATTGATATGAAGAATGATACCAGTCATTGTCTGATTTATTTTAAAGTCCTTTCTTACAAAAATCATGACAAAAAATCCACTGGACTGTATTTTCTCATCTCTTTATCAAATCAAAAAATTTTATTCCCGAGGAGATACTACTGTAACCGATTTGTAAGGCACAAACAGATGACCCTAATGCCAGCTACAACCCAGCCAACATTTTTACGTAGGGCCCATGTGGGTACAAAGTGGGCAAAATAATGGGCCCCATATAGGATTGTCAGATCACACCCATATGGGATTGTCCATGGGTTCCATGTTGGCCCCAAGCCAATTGCCCATGTGGGTTTAAGGAAGGATTGCACCAGGTTTTAGGTGGGCCCCAGCTGGGCAAAACAGACAAGACCCATCTTGGTCCCAGATTTAAGTCCTATATGGGACCTACGTGCACTCTAATAAATAAAACACTGGGTCAACATAAAAACTTATGTTAACTGTTTCCACTCGAATTTTTAAGTTGAGCTAATAGCTGGCAGAATTACATTAAGTCAAAGCAATGTTTTGAGTATGCTGAATTACCTTTTAGTCCGAACAAAAATGCATTTCTGAGTAACAAGAACTTAATAATTGTCAACATGAATGCAAGTTTTTAAGTTGATCCAACATAATTTTTTAAGTAAGGTGAAGAAGCTTTCTGGCCACAATTAAACAAATTTCTAAGTAACATGAACTTAATTAGCTAAACTCTGCAAGAGTGAAGTTAAGTCCTGTCCTATATTAAGGTTATGTTCAGCAGCTAAGAAACTCTCTCCTGGTGTTCAAAATGAACAAAAATTCAGACAGAAATATTCAAATTAATAAGAACCATTTATTAAAATTATGAATAACACTAAATCCTTAACAGCAGCACTAAATCATTTAAAGTGCAAACAGCAGAAGTTGTAGGCTGCGCTCTCCTGACAAAGATTACTCCCATCAGCAAGGCACAGGATTTGGCAACATCAATCCCCTGCAGGATCTTGTTTCCCTCAACAATGATGGTTGCACACCCATCACCGATGATGGCAATCTTCATCACTGCATGGCAGGGTCTGCATCGAGCTCCTCCACATCCTTGAAGAAGAAATTAAAAGGTGTTAGGATCAGGGTTTTACACACAACTGTTTACAGCCTTGTCAGCCCCTGTGTGTGATCATGGAGGAATAAATGAAATCATGTGTCTCCCATTTTATACTGACAGGAGAAAACTGTGGTATTAGAACTCATCAAGTGTTACAACCATCCCCGGTCTCCCCTAAATCAATATAAACAAAGCAGTAGTGGGCTTATAGCAATTTAAATGACTAGTGTTTGATTCTTTTCTTCCATAAAACTTAAGGGAAACACTTATCTGTGTAGTTATGGACAGTCAGACCTGTCCACACAGACCTGAAGGTGTGTGTGCGTTAGGACGCATGGCTGTGCCGTTACGGAGCGCACCGCGGTGTCTGCTGGTTCGTTTATGAATCATAATGAACTCCTTTAGCTCCCCCGTCCCTCTCTGTCGGTTTTATCATAGCCCTGTTTAACTTTTCTCATGTTTTGGGAGCCCAGAGGGCCGTCATAATGTGCTCTTTCTCCGTAGGCGTCTAATATGTGTGCCTGTCGTCCTGGTCAGACGACAGCCTGACGAGTGGTTTACATCGTGTTATCAATACATTTGTAAATATAAGTGTAGCTGTCCATTTCATAAAATTGTATCAATATTATCCATTGATACATTTAATTTAATCCACAGGAAAAACATATTACCACTGAATCCCAAGCAGGTGAGCTTCTCACAGGCTGTCACCTCCTTATGGATTCAATACCGACCGCGTATTTTAGTTTCAAATGCGGGACAATTCGGTATTTTAAGGGACGGCTGGTAACCCAGAATTAGACTGTGATTCAGATAAGACGAAATAATAAATACAACTCGCCAACACACAACCTATTTGTGCGCCGTTTTATTAGTCACATGCCGAAATTAACCTATTCCTCCCGCATTGAAGCCAGTACAGGCATCACCTAGCTAACTTTACCTCGGCACACAGACTGCCAACACTGCACGCATTTAAAACTAAGGACTTCCAGATTTCGATATTCAGTTACAGTAGGCTATCATCAACAGAATCCTGAGCGAATGCAAATAAGCATAAAATTACTGACCATTCACCAAAATGCTTCAATGAGCTTCGGCTGTGCTTCGGCTGCTCACCACGTGCTCACTCTGGCCTTAAACATGGCCGCTCGCACATGCGGGAAAGAGAGACTGTGGGCCGTTTACGTGTCATCAAATAATTTTTTACACTAGCAGAACTTAAAATCCAATTGTTTCATGATGAACTGAAATTTTTAAGCTCTGACAAGGTGATGGTAGTGTATTGAATCAAAAGGCATTATTTCTATGTCATCCAAGCTCAAAAAAATAACATTTACAAGTAAAAAGTCTAACTGGATTACAGAACTTGATTTTTTATTTCACAGCAATATATTTATTTAAGTTATGACAAAAGGTCCACAGAATTACTTTTTAGAGTGTGGGGACAGTATGGGCTGAAATATGGGTTGCAGGTGGGATTGTCTACAGGTTCCATGTTGGTCCCATGTTAACTGGCCATGTGGGTTTAATGCAGGATTACAGTAGCTGTTAAGTGGGCTCCAACTGGGCAATATGCAAGACCCATTTTTGTCCCAGCTTTTAGTCCTATGCGGGTCCTACATGGAGACAACATGAGCTGAAACATGGGTTGCAAGTGGGATAGTCTACGGGTTTTACATTGGTTGGATTCTTGCCTGATGTGGGTTTAAAGCAGGATTATACACAAGGGATAATGTGTAGTTCAGAGGGTATAGAGAAATAAACCCTTACAGGGCTGGAGGGTGGTTTCTATACATCCTGAAGGGGTTTATTTCTCCATAACAACCGACAAACTACACATTATCCCACTTATTACAGGCTTCTGTTGCTGTCTATCAAGTATAGCCACGCCCCCTGGCTCCGCCAACTTTAACGATTTATTTAAAATTCAGTATTGATTTATCTTAAGATCGGCCACCTGATCTCTCATTTTGACCATGAAAACTAACGGCAAAAAAATCCTGAGCTGTAGAAAATCAGTCTATCAAATTTTATTTTCTCCAAAAATGAATTGGGGTCTATGGAGAAAAAGCTTCTTGGAGCCAACCCTAGCGGACGGCGTGATATTACAAGTTTTTGACACTTCCGGGTTGGCTTCAATTCTGGAGCCAGATGCTACGTCCACTATATATACAGTCTATGTTTGGGGTAAATAGGTCACATGACCTGGGAACCATTATAAAACTTGAAATAACATGAATGTATCTATAAATATATACATATATATATGTGTGTGTGTGTGTGTGTGTGTGTATATATATAGATAGATAGATAGATAGATAGATAGATAGATAGATTTAGATATACATCACTCTGATTTCTCTTGTTATTTTAATTCGGACGATTCTACATGTATTATTCACTTAATAGAGGGCACCAACACAGCTGAGCATAAACAAGTGTTTGAACTTGCAAGACGATTGATGTACGCGAAACTCGTTTTCGATAAAAGCCATACTTTGGCACCATGAGTCGTTTTAAGAAAGTTAGTACTCGCAGGAACCAAGACCTCTGGCAGTTGGCAGGTGGTAGGGAAGCTCTGGTCAACGTTTTTCTGAAGCACAATTTGTCAGACAACGTAACATCTGACCAGTGGGTGCAACTAACCCGTGATGTCTTTAAACAGACAAGACAAAATATTCAACATGGATGAAATTCGTATGGACAGAGGACAGAAGAGGACTCCGGACGGAGGTGCTTCAAGGTAGGTGTCAAGTCAACTATTTATTTTAAAAAGAAGACTTTTTAGACAAAACTCTGACTCGCCATGCCCTTACCCTCTGTAGCCGACTAGCATTAGCCAAAACCAGGTATTTTTCGGCTTATAACTATAATAGTTCCTGAACAATAACACTTAAAATCATCCATCTTTTCTGAATTTCTGTAGGAAATTTCTATTTCAATATCTAACATAATGAGACATGTAAACCCGTTTTTCTTAGTGATATAGGGCAGCAGTAATTTCAACTTGGCGTTTTAGTTTTATTTCGCTACTTGTGTACTGGAGGGAGAAAAGGGGGTTGGGGGGGATAGGTAAGGGAACATATTAACATATTCTTATGACACATGTCTAACACGGGCCCAACGAGACTCTTAATGAAAACTGTAATACTGATAAAAATAATAACCCTTTAATAAGACTGTAACTTGCTGCTATTGATAACTTTATCAATGTTATAATTTAAGCGCAAGTTAAGCTTGCATCATGCAAAAGTCACATAATTGGCTACTAACTCAATGAAAATTGTTGCAATAGCTCAAATAGTAGTCTTTGAAATAAAAAGGTTAAAACAGTGAGATACAGAAAAATAAAGTCAATGAGGGAAAAGGTACCCTCAACGACTTTTGGCTAGGAAGTACCGTGCTAACTTTTTGTCAGTGCGAGTGGTGTCAGATTTATATTCCCCGTTTATTTGTGGTTGTCTGAATGCTTCTTACGTACTTTTGCCAGGTAGCCTGTTCATTGAATGAAGTCCCCTCCTAGGTGTATGGAGTGTGTTGTAGGGTAGAAACGCACATTTTGCTTAGTTTAATAATCAGATCAAAATTTCATGTCACAATTCCTGTCATTTCACATAAACATGTAGATCAGCTTGAAAAGCGCTTGTATGAGCAATTAGCTGAGGTAAACACTTGGTTTAAATGTAACAAACGTCTATAAATATTACCTAAACCTATTATATCATTTTCCACACAAACAGACATATATGCAAGGAACATAACATAAATATAAATGGTAGATGGTAGAGCTATCACTAAAATTGATCCGACTAAATTTCTTGGAATCCATATTGACCAATTCTTAAATTTTAGTAGACATTTTGATAAGTTTTTCAAGAAAAATTGTCCAAAATTGTGAGATTATTCTTTAGGGTAAGACAGCTGATATCATTGTTATAGATTTCTTTTTGAGCCTCATCTGCACTACTGTAACATTATCTGGAATAACGCATATCCTCCACACTCTGAAAATTACTTGTGTTACAGAAAAAGCCATTAGAGCAATTCCTTGGTCTACAAAATATTCTCGCACAGATTCTCTATTCCACAGATACGGTCTCCTAAGCTTCCTGATCATAATTTTTTACCTAAAGGTATGTACAATGTATCATGTCGTCTACAGGTCAAATGCTCAATTATATGAACTCATTCCATTATATCCATCCACTACACACCAGGAATAGATTACTCCTTAAGGGGAAATATAGGAAATTGAAGTGTACTCAATTCAGCATAATTTATAGAGGACCACAAATATGGAATTAATTGAATGACACCACAAAAGGATCTGGCATATTTTCTGAATTTTAGAGAACTTTAAAACACAAACTACTAGAGTGTTACAAATTAGATGATCTTAAGGCTGAGCTACTTTACAGTTGAAATTGTTGCTTTATGTCAGAGGGATTCATAAAGTTAATTAATATATTTAATTTATTGTTATACTGCATTTGTTTGATGACCATGCTCATGACTGGATATCTGCGTCTCTTGCGTTAGTTGTGAGCAATGATTGTGACTCCCTTGCACTGACAACTGACTGTAAATGAACCTCTCATGAAACCTTGTTATACAAATTTATCAGTGCTGTGTCAGACTTCTTTATGCGGTGGTGGTTTGGACCGTTGTTCTATAGGCTTCCAGCTTCTAAGGGAGTCCTTTTCTCACAATATAATGTTGATATGAAAATAACTTCTAACTTTGATCTGATTTTGATATTTCAGAAATAAATCAAATCAAATCAAATCAAATCAAGGGTGGGGGTGGGGGTGGGGGGGCTGCACAGCTAGGAAGATGCTAAATTAAAAAAGTAGAAGTGTTAAATGAAATCATACTCAAGGGGATGTTGAGTGTCAACTTCATAGCAGTAAGGGATGCAATTTCACCAAAACTTTGAAAGATGTACTATATGACATATTGTGTCAGTGTAGAAATCACCAGTATATCCAGCTATAAAATTGGATCATTAGTCATTTGATTATTTCATTTTCAGGAAAGAGTGTGAAACACACATCTGCCAATGCAGACAAAAGCAACATTGAGGAAGAGTCTCAAGGGCGCCTTGACCAGACAGGAGAGGCAGATGATCAAGACACAGATAATGTACATGATGAACCTTACGACATAAGTTTAGCTGAACCAGACACACCCAAATCCAGGCGTCCTGAAGAAGATGCAAAAGATGCAACTAGTTCAAGCTCAACAAAAATTGCTTCAAAAGATGTCTGAGTCCGACTCTGCCAGCTTTGTGTCCATGCTGGGAGATGGACAAAACAATGACCTTTATTGTTCCATGGATGACAGTGAAGAGGTAACAATTTGAATTTTTTGATTACATTTTTATAGTTAAGAAATAAATGTTTAATGTCACATATGGTTTATTAATTTTGTAGTTGTTGTCTTTATACCTTTTTATATTGTGTATTGTCTAAACAACACTGATTAAGGTAGATCTTTTTTCTTTAAAAAAAATTAAGTAGATTTTGTATATGTTGTAGATTGTAGACTATATTTAAAAATTGTTGTATTATAAAATATTTCTAATACTTAACAAATCAAATACTTTCAAAATGCAAGTGATGCCTTATATGCTTTTATTATTTTTGCAAGGCTTAAAGGAACCTTTTTATCTTGTTTTTAGGATATAAACAGTGTCTCCTCATCATCATCCCAACAAACCACACAACAGCAGCAGCAATTCTTTACTCATAAGTTGCCTGATCTACCATGTTTCTTTTTTCTTTCCCGCACTGATTGGACCAAACTGCGTCGAAAACAAAGGAAAAATCAATTCAAAACTTTGCAATGGACAAATGTCATCGCAAAAGGCATCCGACATATTCACCCATACTGTTTGTTTGCATTCAAGCGACACAGGGTCAAAATAATAGGTTCCAAGAAAAAGTGCCCAGTGTTTACTTGTAGTGGATACTGCCTTTTTAAGGAGTGTCCTGTCCTGGTAAATGTGAAGATAGACAGTGAATCGACACTCAAGGCTAAGGTCATTTTTCAGGGGGGCATGGTGCAGCACAAAGCAGGTAATCTGAAGAGGAGGCCAATAAGAGCAGACGACCAACATAAAATGGCAAATAAACCTGCTGCAAAAACTCCAAGGGCCATTCATCTGGAGCGTCTGATGAAGTTGGAGGAAGATGTTCTCCAATCAGGATGTAGGGATGAAGTGCCAACCCCCGGAGTCTTGAAATCTATTACCCATTCAGAGAGGATTAAAAAGAGGCTCCACAGAAATGAAATGATAAGTTTGCAGTTAATGGCAGAGGAGGAAAAAGATTCTGAGGACCAATTCATTCAAAAAATCATCCTCAAACCACAAGGAATTATGCTCTGGTCAAGACAATTCATTTATTTTACAAACGGGCAAAGACAGACATTGTATATTTGGACGCAACAGGCAGTGTTGTCAAAAAAGCCAAAGGAGACTCTTCTCCTTTTTACATATACAAACTAGTTGTGAGGCATCCAGTAAAGGGTTGTTCCCCGGTGCCTGTTGCAACTTTTGTAACATCAGAACATACAACGGCATCCATTTCCTACTTCTTAGGATCATTCACTATTGACTGTATGAAAATACATGGAAGGAATGTGAGACAGAAACCTGTTATGTACATCTGCGATGGCTCAGCAGTTTTGATGCAGTCCATTGTGCAAAACCTGTGTGGTCTGAGTCTCACTGAGCTCATTACACAGTACCATTCCATCATCACAGGACAGGCAAAGGAGAATGTCATTGGTCTTCCAATCTACATCGTTGCTTAAGTCATGTGATGAAAAACGCCAAGGCCCTCTCCAAAAAAGAGTTTGTGATCTTTTCCACATAATATGATTTTCAAAAAAGTATTTTCTAACACTACCTTCTGTGCATGCACGTGTTTGGACTGATGACACAGACCACTACACTCAAACAGCTCCATGAAGTTGTACTGAGTGCCACTGTGGTCTTTTCCAGGCCATCGAGTGGTGAGAATGTTGAAAAACATTTTCAAAATCTGCAAACACTTCTCACCTCAACTGTGCAGCCAGTCATCAATGAAACAAACGAGGAGGACTTTTTGGTAAGTTATCTTGTTGAATGAGATGTTGAATTTGCTTGTTCATTTATTTATTTGTGTGTTTATTTGTGGATCTTTTCGTTTTTTGGACATGTTTTAATATTTGTTTTGAAGCTTTTTCTGGTTCTAATTTTTATTTTAGTCAAATAGATATTGCACTGACCATAGACGCTTTATGTTGTAAAAAGCAACGAGTACTTTGTCCAAATAGCTCATCACATATGTACAAATGACATTCGCGATATGAATCATATAGTGTCTTCTACAGGTTGAATCTAGTCCAACTCCACTGGACCACCATTTCAGATCAGTCATCCAGCAGGCACCACTGGACACATGTGGAGAGCCAAATGTGTACCACTGTCCCAAATTCATTCACAAGCTTCAGCAATACTTTCTACCTCAGGCTGTGCTGTGGTCAGGACTTTTACTCGGTGAGTCAGGTTCCTCCCTTACTTTTTTCTATAAATCTTTTTTTTAAACAAAATGACTCAAGTTATGTCTTCATAGTTCAAGAGACCTTGGATGACATGGGACAGGTCCTGTTTATGACATGCTGTCCAAGAAGTATGATCGAGCTGCCCAGAACTCGACACAGGTGTCTACAAGGCTTTTTATGTGTATTAACTGTTTTACATACACTAAATGATAAATATGTCCAAAAACTCAACACATTCAATATTAACATTTTTTAATATTAAAGTCAACATATCTTTGTGTGGGACAGAAGGTTGGCGGTTCTATTCCAGGCTTCCCCAGACTATGTGTCGAAGTGTCCTTGGACAAGACACTGAACCCTCGGTTGCCTCCTGATGTGCCTATTGGGGTGTGAATGTGTGTGTGTGAATGAGTTCAAGTTGAAGTTTTTTTATATAGCACATTTTTGAACAATAGTCACCAAAGTGCTGAACAAATAGAACAATAAAGGGAGAAAAAAAACAATTATAGGAAAAATTAAAACAAATATTCAGGGGTAATAAAAGAAACAAGAACAGATAGAACAAAATATAACAAGCTAAATTTATGATCCAAAGGCCAGTCTAAAGAATTGTGTTTTGAGAAGAGTTTTAAACTCAGTATCTGACCGAGCAGAGCGGACAGGAGAGCATTCCAGAGTTTGGGGGCACAAACAGAAAAAGCTCTGGAAACGTATCTTATGATGGGAACTTCCAAGAGCAACAGAGAGTAAGATCGCAGAGCTCTCGAGGGAGCATGTCTGCTTAAAAGTTCAGTAATATATGGAGGGGCCAACCCCTTTCAAGCTTTAAAAAAACAATAATAAAATCTTCAAACTCAAACTTTATGTATTTTAATCTTAAACTGGATGCAAAAAACCACAGGGAGCCAGTAGAGCTTAGCAAGGATGGGAGTGATATGCTCCCAGCGCTTTCTCCCTGTAAGCAGTCGGGCAGCAACATTTTGTGCCAATTGTAGTCAGTGTATCAATGATTTACTACAACCAAAGTATAGGGAGTTACACCAGTGTAGTCGAGACACAATGAACAATTGGATAACCTTTTTAAAATCGTTTCTTCCTAGGGAAAGCGCTTTGAGTGGTAATTTATATCCCAAAAATTTGGATATTTGTAGTCCTGTATCCAACTTACCTTTTTTAAGTAAAGTGATTGGAACAGTTGTTTTTATTCAATTACACAAGTTTTGTTTTTAAAAAATGCATTTTTTTTAAAAAGAATATCTATCTGGTTTTAGGACAAACCACTGTACTGAGACGGCCTATTAAAGATTATTAATGACCTCAGGTCTAATCTAGACTCACTGAAACTTTCTGTCCTGGTTCTGCTGGATCTTAGTGTGCATTTGATACAGTAGATCACCAGATTTTACTGGACAGACTCATAACTCTGGTGGGCCTCTCTGGTACTGATCTCAGCTGGTTTTACTCCTACCTCACAGATTGACAGTTCTTGATAAGTATGGATACATGCTCCTCTGCAATCCATGAGATAAAATGTGGGGTTCCCCGAGGTTAAATTTTAGGCCCAATACATTTTAATCTGTACATGCTGCCACTCGGAGAAGTCATCAGAAGAAATAGCATTAATTTCCACAGCTATGCTGATGATACCCAGCTTTACATGGCTGTGCCTCCGGATGACCTGGAGCCAGTTAACACCCTTTTAAACTCTATCGTAGATATAAAGTCATGGATGGCAGAGAACTTCTTACAGCTCAACCAGGACAAAATGGTCCTCGGTTTATCATCAGTCCTCAGAACAAGAGAGAGAGTATTTTATTTTTAATCCTTCTCAGTGTGTGAGAAACTTAGGTGTCCTTCTGGACTCTGAACTAAATTTTATTCCGCATGAAAAATTACAAAGACAGGATTTTATCATCTTACAAACGTCGCCAGAGTTCGCCCATTTCTCTCTCTTGCCAGCACAGACGTGCCGATGCTTTAATTTCTTGCAGATTATATTACTGTAATGCCATGCTCTCTGGTCTTCTTAAAAAAATATGTTTAATCTACATTTACTGCAGAACTCAGCGGCACAAGCTCTGATGAGGACCAGGGGGTGGGAACACATTACACCAGTTTTAAAGTCGCTGCATTGGCTCCCTGTGCGTTTCATGATTGATTTTAAGCTTCTTTTAGTGGTTTATTAATGTTTCAATGATCTTGGGCCTTCTTATTTATCTGATTAGCTTTTAAATTACAATCCCTCACAGAACCTGAGGTCTTCTAGTACCAGCCTTTTAGTTGTTCCCAAGGTTAGAATGAAAACTTACGGCAAGGCCTCATTCCATCATTACGGTCCTCATCTGTGGAACAGCCTGCCAGAGAACCTCAGAGCTGCAGAGACTGTTGATTTTTTAAAGTGGTTTAGGACCTTTTAATTAAGCTTTTAACTAATTTCATTTGTTGTCTTTTTTAATGGTGTATATATTTCATATTTTTTTATAATTCTTATCTATTTTTTTGTTTTAATTTTTAATGATTACTACAGTTTTTATTGTTGCTTTTATAAAGCTATTTTGTTTAATGAAGTTTTTATGTTTTTACTATTTGTATTGCTCTTATTTGTTGTCATTGTTCCAGTATTTCCTCATGGGGATCCTTAATGCTGGAAGCTATAAGGCTCCGCCTGCGGGGTTGTTGCCATGGGGATGGCTCTTGTCTGGGTGGCCCTTGCACTGCAGCATGACAGCTGTGGTGTGCAGTGTTGGGCAAGCTACTTGGAAACTGTAATGAGCTAAGCTACCAGCTACTCTGTGTTAAATCAAGCTTCACTACACTGAAGCTATGACCCACAGAAATGTAGCAAGCTAAGCTACAGCAATACGGCCAAAGTAGCTTAATACATTCAAGTTACTTTTTTTTCTTACCAAAAAAATTTCAGGGACTAATGAAGTCAGTCAAACGGAGACAAGAAAATGCTGACTTGTTTATTATTAAACCATCATTTTTGTTCTCAGTGCTCCAAACTTAGTAAATTGATACACTGAGGAATATGTGGAGCTATATTTAAAATGAATCAACCTTTTTACATTAGAAATCATTGTTTTGATTTTCTTTTTAGTTTGTATTGCAGACATAATGTATCTGATAATTAAGTTGCAGTAGCTTATATTAACACACCACTTACATTGGAGGGTATAATAGGTTACATTTGATATAATTTCCATATAAAGTAAGCAATATTATAGTAAGACAATTTTATACATAATTTGGGTATCACGTTGGGTATTAAATCAAGTTTTATTTCTTAAGTCTAATATCTATGTAAAATCATTCAATGCTTTCCCAAAGCGCTGTATCCACTACTACTTAACTCAATTTTGGTCTTGAGTGTAAGATTAAGATATTTAATCATTTATGCCATCACTTTTGTTACCCTTTCTGTTATTTTTTTCAGCCATTTGCTCATTAGTGTTAACAGTAATACTGAAGAAGACAGATTTTGGTTTTACTGTTACCTCGTTTTCTCCCATACCTCTTCCCTCCTATATGTATCAGTTTATTTAATCCCCCAATTTATACACATTCACACACTGCCATCACAACCTTACGCTTAATTTAATTAATTTACTGCCACGCGAATTTTAGATGTTGAAAAGTAGCTCGTTGTGTGTGCATCTTATACTGCGGTTGACATGTGGTGGTTAGCTAACTGCTGCTGGTTGTGCATATTCGGTAGTCACCTGTATATGGGTTCTCTGATTTGTATTTGACGTCTTTGAAGTTGACAGAAACTTCGCCTTGGGCTGGCACAGTAGGCATCTGAAAACAACTTTTCTCCGTTTTTTCACAAAAACTGATAACTATTTAGGTAGGGCCACGGTGACTCTGACTCCTTCTCTGCCATCTCTCAGTGAACTGAAGCGAGCGTCTGTGTGTGTGTGGATCCAGTGAAGTCGCAGGAAGGGATTGTTGAATGATGACATCAACAGTTCCTCCGCTTCTATTGGTCGACACAGACATGTCGGCGTTTGGAGAGGATGTCACTGTCTGATCCTTAAAAGTGTGAGATGAGACTGCAGCAGAGCAGAAAGCTCCGCTTCAAGCAGTTCAACATTCATCATTTTAAAATGTAGCTTTTTGCGTTCGCTACCGCGCTACATGACCAAAAGATTAGCTAAGCTGTTGAAACGTTATTTGATTTTGTAAACAACGACGCTACCACGTCGTTACAGAAAAATGTAGTTAAACTACTAACGACGCTATTTGTAGTGACGTTACTGCCCAACACTGGTGGTGTGGACCTGAGCCTGCCCTGTCTTGGGTCATTCCTGTGGAGGCACAGTTTGTGGGTGTGGGCAAGGGGGGCCCTGGTGTGAATGGATCCCCAGGGTATTGTTTCCTCACATCTGCATCAGGCCAGATGTTTATTTTTATCTGTAGATTGATATTTTTATTCACTTAAAGAGAACTTAGGGTTTGGGGGTGGGGGAAGGGGTGCTTTGCAAGGGTGTGTGTGTGCATGCTGGCATGTGCTGCCTTGTGTGTCTGCATGTGAGAGAGTATGATCAAGTGTGTGTCTACGATGCTTTTAACCCTCTGCTGTTTTATTATACTGTATGAAAATACTGCATGAAAAGTGTGGTATAAATAAAATTGAATTTGAATTTTGATAGTACGACTGGAAAGCTCTAGATAAGTACAGTACAGTCCATTTACCTTTTATTTCATCTTTTAGAATTGCACCAAAGACAACATGACCCAAGGCATCATGGAAAAGAGCCAATGGGACCTCAAAAAGATCAGGTTTCAGAACAAGAGGCTGACCAGATTGGATGATTTTGTGCACACTTACAAGGTGATGCATTAAGCTCTTCTGAGAGAATACAGTGACTCTCTGAAGATAAAAACCAAGGTATGATGTTTTACTGTTTTTTGAGATTTTGATTAATGAAAAATGTGTGAGATGTAAATAAAATATTATTATAAATATTTTTTAAAAATACTTTAAATCAATATCATTAATCTGTTATACACAATCTGTCAATGAAAGTACATTATTTTCATAGTATAATACTTTCTTTTACAGATCACAATGAATAATAAGAAATGAGCAAAACAATTGCATTTAAAAACTGTTTGTTGATAAATGTTGAATAAAGTCACCCGATTTAAGCAGTCAATGTTTCGCAACTCATGCATCCATAGAAAAATAAATTTTCCTCATATATATATATATATATATATATATATATATATATATATATATATATATTTGTATTTACAACACATCTCTCTGTTTATTGTAAAAAGAGCCACAGGGTGGACGTAGAAAAATGGAAACTGAGGAAGCAAAGGAGGAGAGGTGTTTACGTCATACCAATGACCAAGCCTTTTGATTTTAAGATGGATCTAAAGAGCAAAGTAAGAACAAGATGTTTTAGATATCAGTATTTGTCCCAAGTTGATTCTGAAAGAAAAGCTACAATTTCGAAATGATGATTTAATGCAACATTTTGATCATCAGGTTCTAAAGAATAAGACATTGAGCATGACAGAAGCAGAGGAAAAGGACAGAAACCCTGACACTGTGCTGCCTCAGGTTATTGTTTCTAAACTCATAATTACAATGTGTCATGGTCTTTGTGCTTGTGGTTGTCTCTTAACACACACGGTTCAGAAAGTTAGCCATATAGTATAAAATCAACAACACAGCTCTCTTGCTTTTGATCCAGTTCTTTATTGGAAATAAAAATACACCCTAAATGGAATTCACATTAGCTGAAATGGGAATTTCTTTTATGTGGATTTTGGTCTTGCTTTTGTCACAGGTTGACTCCACCAAAGAGTCAACGTTGATATTCAAAAGTGAGGATGACCAGCAGCCCTTACATGGAAATGGACGAACAAAGGTTTCTTTTTTCTGTTACATAATTGTCACAATTTTTTTGCTTTGTAAATCCATGCATGAACCTAATCCAAATGTGCCTTGTACAGTTTGACAGGGAAACAACAAATACAACAGGCATTGACACTTTAGATGAGGATGCACCAACCCTTCTGTCTCAAGGCAAGAGGTTGTGCGTCAAATCACCATCACCACAGGCAACTGACAAACAGCCAAAATTTGAAGAAGAGGTATGAATATTCTGCACTATTGATAAGGGTATTTCTACATTTTGAAAGTAAAAATTACATCACCCAGTAACTAATAAGCAATTTGTTCCTGCATTTATTTTCATTTCTACTTATTGATGGTACCGTAACTGTGTAAATAGCGTAGTTACTTTTACATTAATGTGACACCTGTCTGATAGTTTTACACAGGTTAATTGGATTTATTTTAAGAATACGCAATGCTTACGATTATTGATTGTAATTTTTATTTAACCTGTCTTATGTTCATATATACTAATAAGATTATTAGAATATTTAGAAAATACATACATTTATTTTCCCAGCTAAATGCCCTTTGGAAAAGGAAGAACACAGAGGTGGTGGCTGCAGTGACACCATCTGCCAACCAAAGCGGTTCCAGCTTTCTTATACACCACAGTGAGCTCTGTTCCCTGAGACCTCACCAGTGGCTGACAGGCGAGGTATTCCTATGTTTGAACATTACCAACAATATAGTAAAATTATTAACAAGTTGTGTATAATTTAGTGTAATAATTATTCTAATGTTAGAAAAAGTTTAATACTTCGTTGTTGTTTTAAAAATTGCATTTATGTTTCATCTGCTCTATTTCTTATGACATTTTACATACAAGGTTATGGAAGGCCTCCTCCATCTTTATGCCAGCCAACTCAACCTTGGGAGGCCATTTTTCTTCTCAACCATTACACCGCCGGTGTGATACTGTTTGGAGAAGGAGACAGGGTCAGACAACACAGCTTAAGAGGGGTAATATTTTGCTTGGTTTTTTTTTGTTCAGACTAACAAAATGAAAACTTCTTATTAGGATGTGCAGTGATGATGGACTCAGACCTAAACCTTAGAAAACACATTAAAGAGGCATTACGGACTTTCTAATGATACTGACACCTGTGGCCAAAACACAGAACTGCAGCGGTCTTTTCCGCTCGTTCTCATAGCGTGCACTTGCATGAGCACACTTTAGAACAGAATAATCTGCAGCAAAGAAGACACTATTCAAGAGTGTTGCTTAGTTTGACTCAGGTCTCAGCTTTCGTATTATGCTAGCGTGCTATAGCTAAATCTAAAAGAATGTACTCATAGACATACTTCTGGTAATTGCAAAGGAAGAACAACACAGTGCCGTTTTCAGTGGTCAGTGTTATCTTGTCTTACCTTTCAGTAGAAAGAAAGACATTTGTGGGTCACTTTTTATACCAGTTTTCATCCCTCCAAGACTGAAACATGTATCCAATGTTGACCCTTGTCTTTGCCCGATGCCTGTCGCTCTAAGCTTTGATCTTTGCATTTGGCAAGGTTTTTTTTCTCCTTTTTAAAATTTTTTTCTCCTTACATGGAGTTGCTATTGGTGTCTGAGTTGAGCTGGAAGCTGGTTGCTTCTGAGTATCCAAAAAATCCATCATGAATCTTACGCTTGTTTGCTAACAACAACTTAACATGAATGCGCCTAACGTCACATCTGCAGAAACAGCTCGGGAACTTACGACCCAAATAGATTCAGGAAAATAGGCAACAGGCTTATAGATGCATCGGCGCTGAAGTGCTGAGGTGTCAGTCTGTTCATCAAAGGATGTTTTAGTCGTAAAGGGTCAAATTAAAAGGCTATTGTAAAGATATTTTTCAGCAAAAAGTTACATTTTTCCTCTTTAAGGCAATTATTAAATCAGCCGACTATCACATGAAGAACATCTCGAAGAAAAAATATATGATGTCTCAGCAAATTCTGTAAAATCTAGTCCATCATTCGTGTTCAGTGGGCTTGATTATTGTAACAGCGTCTTTACTGGTCTCCCCAAAAAAACAGTGAGACACCTGCAGCTCATTCAGAAATCTGCTGTTCCAGTCCTTACTAAGAACAGAAAAGTTGACCACATCAGTCCAGTTATGAGGTCTTCACACTTTCTGCCTGTCTGTCAGAGGATCGACTTTAAAGTTCTGTTGTTGGTCTGTTAAGCTCTGAAAGGTTTAGGTTCAAAAATGAACCTACCAGACTCCTCAGGTCTTCTGGATCCAATCTTTTATCAGTTCCCAGAGTCAGAACCAGACCTGGAGAAGCTGCCATGTCTAGAACAAACTCCCAGAAAGCCTCAGATCAGCTGAAACACTCAGTTTATTTAAATCCAAGTTAAAGACCCACCTGTTATCAGCTGTATTTAAACAAAGTTTTATTCAGGAGTCCAAATCTACACAGCCTAAGCCTAAGACTTATCTATTCTTTTAATGTTTACATTTTGATGCTTTTTTTATTCTGCACCCTGTTGTAATGCTTTTAATGTTTTATGTAAAGTAATTTTAATTGTGTATATGAAATGTGCTATACAAATGAACTTGCCTTGCCTTAAGAACTGTTTTTTGAAATGATTATTTAAACATTTATTATAATATCAAGGAGATTGTGCATGTAATGCAACGATAAAAAGTCAATCAAATTTTTACAGTATGGCATTTTGTAACAGACTTCTTTACGGAATCTTTATGGAAATTATTTAATTTTTTAAAATTTCCATCACAGACTGACTTCAACAACTATGAAGCCATTCTTTCATTTGTGAACATTGGCGGTGTACACTGGAACCTTCTGCTCAGTCATTGTATTTTCACTGAATTTTGCTGAATTGAAACCCTTTTTTTGTCTAAATTTTTGCAAAGTGTTTATAATTGATAATTTTCTTTTTTTTGTTGTTTGTTTGTATGTCCTGTGTTAAGTGGGGTCTTTTTGTTGGATCCTCTGGCAAATAAATCAGAGAAGGCAGGGTCCACAAATGCTGCAAAAAAATTGGGTAGGTCAGCTCTTTCATGAAGGTTCATCATACATTTTTGACATTGCATCAGGTCTTAGATTTGGCTCCTTGGATCAGGGAATATGTTGAAATTAGCTGCATAAACAAATGTAACAACATCACAGTCAGTAGAAGACAAGTTACTGTACTTGAGCCATTTTTATTTGTAATTGAAAAGTATGTTTTTTCTGTTTAACATGACTTTCCTAACAATGTTCCATTTATTTTCCACAGGAGTTCTTTAAGGATGAGAAACATTGTCCATGGCAAAAATGACTGGGGCAGAGTGAAGTGGAGAGGATTGGTAATGGACCATCCAGTGCAACGAGACAAGTGTAGTTGTGGGGTCATCGTCACCATGGTAATGACTGTGTGAGCACGATTTTTTTGCTCTATGTATGTATTCCATAATTCTAAAGTCTATTGTAATTCTGTATGTTGGTATAGATGGCAAAGGCAGTGATGGAGGCATATCCATCATTACCACACATGTCCTTTGGCACAACAAAGAAAGAGATGGCTCTGGAAAGAAAAAACTTTGCCTTGGCATTACTAAATGGCTCAGGTTTACATGTTATTTTTCCCTTCACATGATTTTTTTTCTTGTTATAAGGATAAGGAAAAGTGAAAAAATTCCAAATACACAACAGACTCCACCAAAATAAACAATGCTTAAAGTTTATCATGTCACACATTCTTTTAAAAAGAAATATTTACATATTTCATACGTCTAAGATCAAATTAAAATCACCTTTACAAACAGAAGCAGAAGCTGGATCATTTAAGACAGTAAAGGTGTAGAATTCTTTCTTTCTTTCTTTAATGCTTAATAAACATTCATTATAGTGATCCTAAATGTGTAATATGAATTTTAAAAACTTATGTCAGATGTGTGAGTATAATAAATAACGCAGTTGACAAGCTATGTTTTAAAAACTAACAATGTGGAAGGTGTACTTACGTATGTCAGTAACAACATAAATGTCTTTTATTTCAGTGTTTGACTTTGACAACAAATGTGAAATGTGTTCTGATACAAAGCCCCCTGGAACAGGTCCTCCAACTACCTGTTGGGTGAGTATAATATGTGGACATACACTATAGGTTTTTGTTCAGATTTATATAGAAATGATTATGGCACACTTTTTGTTTGCTACAATTGAGGGACTCTCTGTTGCAACTTTATTTCCACAGTACATAATATGACAAAAATTTTGTCTTCACTTTTTAAGATCCAGTGTGACACATGTGAGAGGTGGAATCATGAGCAATGTCTCACTCTGACAGAAGACCAAATCAAAGAGGCCAGAGCAGCAAAATGGGAGTGTGATTTCTGCAAATGATTCTAACTTGTTTGATGACACAACAGTTCACATGTATGCATAACTATGTATGCAAACACACGCTGAATGTGTAGGCACACATTTTATATGTAACTGTTTGTGTTAATGTTTATATGTATATACTTTATTTTTTCAATAGTTTTTGTTTCAAATGTAATTTAGACAGCAAGATAGTTTCAAAATGATGTGTAAATAGTAAAATGTATATATACCATTTTTGGTAATTTCAATTTTATTATTGTCATTATTATTATTATTTATTTTCATTGTTTTTGTTTTTATTGGTATTTTCATTATTATTGTTTGTTGTTACTATGATTAGGTACCACATGTCGAAGAGTTGTTTTTGTTTTAAAATTATTTGAAAAGTCCTTTTACCGTGTGAACATTCTTTTTATTTATTTCATATCATTCTATTGGTTTTTAATCAATCTTAGTTGAAAATGTAAGCTTTGTTGCTCAATAGCTCCCAGGTCATGTGACCTAATGAACCTGATACTGAATGATAGTGTTACTTATTCTGGTCAACATACACCAATTTTTATTTGATTTCAGGTCATTATTGAGTTTTAACAGTTTTTAAACTGTAATTAGACTTTTTTCTCAATAGCTTGCAGGTCATGTGACCTATTGACCCCAAACCAGTGCAGAATGATAGTGCTACTAAGGATGGTCAACATACGCCAATTTATATCTGATTTTAGGTCTTTATTGATTTTTAATACCTTTTAAACTGCAAATGTTAGCATTTTCAGTCAATAGCTCACAGGTCATGTGACTCAATGACCCCAAACTAATGCAGAATCTGTCATGAACCGGGTAGTTAGAACCCATGCAGCAGGCACAGACGGGAGGGTGAATTAATAATGATTTAATTCAAGAAAACAGACAAAACAAGGACTCCTCTTAAACAAAGCAGGAGGGGAAAGAGCAGAAGGGAAAACTAAACTGAATTAAAAACAACTAAGGGAGAACCAGACGGTCAAGGTAAAACTATTAAATAAAACAGAACAGAACTAAACAAAGGATGGACCCGAAGGCCGAGATTAAACTAAACATAAAACCAACTAGAATGAGGGGAAGGTGGCTTACAGATTGTCCAGAGTGTCTGAGGTGGAAGAGGGCAGAGCTGACAGAGCCGGAGGGGAAGAGTGGCGATGGCTGGGAAGGGCAAGATTGTCCGAGGAACAGAGCGTCATGAATATTATCCAGGGGAGAAAGCAGAGTCCAGGGAATGATGGGCAGGAGACGGTTAAAAGTATGTAGTATCCAGCGGGGTGCGTTGTGTAGCGGGGTGGATGGGTGAATGTTGCAGCGTCGGGTTGTGCAAAGAGACAGGCTTAAATGCTGAACTGATTGTTCATTAGTCTCTGCTGTGATCGCCGCACAGCCGCTCCTCATCAGATTGACGAGCTGGCTCACTGCAGCCAGAGGGGCATGACAGAGGCTGTGTCCGAAATCGCATACTAACGTACTACTCATACTAAATGTGACATCAAAATAAGTATGTAGTGCGTTCACACTGGATAGTATGAATAGATTGAGTACGCGAGAAATACCCGGATGTATACTATATCCGGAAAAATTTTAAGTATGCGCGGTGACCACACTAGTCATACTCAACCGCCCCATAATGCTTTGCGAGCTATCCACCGAAATGGAAGCCTCCGCGGCGATTTTTATTTTATTTTATGTGGTTAAGTATTCATCCTAATCACCCCACAGGTTTGAGAAATAGGCGTTTTCTGACAAACGTTTTAAATTTGTCAGACGCCTCACAACGTGCTACTGAATGCTAGCAGCTAGTTGCAGCAGCTCGCTTTGCATACAGAACAAGTAGCAGCTACCTCCAGTAGCCTGCAGCTACAACTGAAACGATTCGCATAATCTGGCTAATAACTGCATAGGAGTGCCGGCTTGAAATTGCCACATTAATTATGCGACTGTTAGTTAGCGTAAAATCGACCTGAAGCCGGCATTCAGCCGAGACATTTGATAGCCATACTTCCGGTTTTTGTCGTCGGAGGTTTGAAATGCATTATGGGAAACGGAGTAGTATACTACAGTGTGAACGGTTGGCATTCTAATCATACTTATAGTACGCAGTATACAGTATATACTCATTGAGAATGTAGTATGTAGTACGTTAGTATGCCATTTCGGACACAGCCAGAATCACAATCCTACCTTACCTGGTCAGCATACGGCAAAGAATAATAAATAGTTTGGCCTAAAAGATTTTAAAGCAAAAAATTAAACATTTTTTAATGTAAATATCAGTATGTCTGCTCATTACGGTCCAGATCATGTGACTTTTCGACTCAGGTTTATTTTATTATCACACTAATAGATCACCGAGATGACACACATCACTTTTTATTTCAATTCACAATTTTTATGATAAACAGATAGATAGATAAACAAGTTTTCAGCTTCTTATACTTTAAGCTATTTATTTAGTGTAAATATTAGTCGTACAATTCGATAGTTGACAGTTAATGTGAGTCAGTTACTTAAAACATCGCTGTATAATACATCTGTGAATGCAGCGCTTTATTTGTTTAAACTAATAAACTAATAAAATAGTTGCTGCGCATCGATCTTCTTGCATTTACCGTAAGCTGATGGTAGGAGCGCACTGAAAATGCAGGAGCAACTGGCTTGACTACGTGAAAACAAGAGGCGGCTGGCTTGACCGCAGTAAGCCGGCCGCGGAGTGGGGCGACAGGACAGAGCCGCTAACGTTAGATTGCATGCTAGGTTGCTAACAACAACGCCGTCTTTACCTGGTCACATGGCTGCTGTTGTAATTCAGCTCGCATTTTTGCATTCGAAATTGTTCATCACAGTACTTAGACAGTAATGGTTTAATACAATGATTATACAGAGAGATATGCCACTCACCAGTATCCAAAGCGCACTGCTGGACTGCTGCTGTGCTCTGTGCTGCTGTAGCCGCTGTTCCGAAAAAAAATGAAATAAAGCGCGCACTGTGACCGCAGGTTACGTGGGGTTGGGGGGAGGTGGCGCCGTCTTATAATGTTACAGAAAATAAGTAAATAATCCACAAATAGCTCGGCTCTGTGTGCGCACACGCAGCGCATGGTGGCACTGCGCGTTTCATATTCACTGTATTTATATCCATATTTTTATTCAGCGTACAGAGATCCATACGGTCTTGCACGCAAAATGGCGACTGAAGTCTTTCCTTTATGTTTACACCGCGTTTCAACCAATCAAGTGACTCTGGCCTGCCTCCGCGGCCTAAACGGCCAACCGTAGCCGAGACTGAACGATCTGACCCATAGATATATACAAACACTAGATGTCTCATGAGCGCTGTCAGCCTATGGGGAGCAACGTCGCCACATAGCGGCCTTCTTGGGACAGGGCTGCTCGATCACTCATAACATTAAAGTCAATGGAGCATGGATTTTAAAATCACTGTAGATTGCTCAATTTTCAACCGATTTTACAACAGCTTGGTTTGTTATAAACGTCAGAGATGTACTTCTTTTACTGCTTACATAAGAATAATTAAAACCATTGAATTCATATAATAATGAACACAGATATCATCTTTTTTCAGCATAAATGGATGTAAATGTAATTTTATTATTTAGCATTGCACTTCTTTATTACTATCAGCTTTCTAAGGCACAGATAAAAACAAAGCTCAACCAAAATCAATGCACAACAAAAAGAGATGTTGTCTTTTCTTCATGAACCTGGTGCCTACATTACCCACAATGCATTTCGGCTGCAGGCTAACTAATCCAGGCATGGATGTATACAAACAATAAGTCTAAGGTCTCAATCAAAGTCTCTTAACCAGCAAATAAATACAACCACAACCACAAAGAATGTAATTTCACCTAAAGATTCGGTTCTCAAAAAACGTTGGTCTCAGGAAAACCTAATAATTGAAAATCAGATTGTGAGTAACACCATCTTCAATGTGAGTAGCCAGGCAGAAAAGACACACAACTATGCCGCATTTTTCAAAACGAAAAGCTGCGATTTCGGAATTGAGTCTGAATCATAGCCACATTAATCAGGTTTGTAATAAACTAAACCGTTTGTAAATCAATCAAGAATTGAGCGAGTTATGAGTGTTAAAGTGAGGAAATCATCCACCTTACCATTGACTACAGTACAGTGCGCCAGAGCAGTCCCCTGTCCTAAGATGGCCGCCAAGTGACGACGCCGCCGACTCCGTCTCGAGACATCTAGCGTTTGTATGTATCTATGATCTGACCTACCTCATTTCGTCAGTAAATTCTGAGCAAATCACGTCGGAGGAAACATTTGACTGACAGGGCTGATAGCCAATGAGCCTGCTGAATAGCAGGATATAAATAGAGCCTCTGCCAGCGGGGTTCTGTGACTTTTCACACCTCGGCTGTGGCTGCAGCTGGAGCCTTTCTGTCTCCCCCTCCCAGTCTCTGTGTCTGATACACACTGGAGCCACTCTGAAGTGCCTTTTTTGAGTTCTTTATGAGTTTTTGGAGTGAAAATAATGTGAAAACGGGCTGAAAAACGAACATATACCAGGGTGTGCAGAGGATGTACAGAGGGTGTCCAAAATTGACAGCGCCTGGCCATAGCAGTACAAAAACATGTGTGAAACACTCATTTCTTGTAGTATTGCTCTGAAATTTTGTCCTGAACTATGTAAGACCCCAGGCTGTTGCTTTTTTGTGTTTTCAAGCTGTCACAGTGCTGTCACACTTATTTTCAGGTGTTTTATTAGGGAAAAAATTTAGGCGAGAATAAAAGTCATCCTAATTCAGTGTGTTCCAACATAAAATACTCTGTGCCAGTAGTACCTAGAGTAATTCTGACTGCACTGGGTGAAAATTCAGGTTGCCAGCTTTCAAAGGAGACCCCAACCATGCATGTACTCCAAACAGTTCAAGAACAGCATTCAATTTACTTTCCGTACATCTTCAGTAGAAATTTCAGGCGAAAATTGACGGAAGCTTAACGGAGACAAAATTTTAGCAATAAAGCTAGACGGTTTATTTGGAATCCTTTTTTTATTTATACAACATTAACATTGAAAGGTTAAACAAGAACAAAAGTCAGAACTTACCCAAGTAAGATGTTAAGAAATTCCTGACAGATAATTTTGTTTAACGGTCTCTTTTAAAAAGGCAAAGTGATGACTTTTCTGTTGGATCTAAATGGTTTTAACTCATTTTGACTGTACTTTTTAACTTCAACAATTCTTCTATTCATTCATCTGGCCTGTAATTTCAATCAGTTGTTCTGGTGGCTCCAAAAGCACAACTGTGTCCATCACTGACCTCCTTTTATGCAAATTGATTGCAATCTCCTCTGCTGGGGTCAAGTCTTGACTTAGTGGGCCATCCCCTGTGCTATGTGCTTTTTTGTTGAGCAGTAAAATTTTACAGAAATTTACTGTCAGCAGAAAACAAATCTATCACCTAATTTGATCATTTC
The DNA here is from genome assembly GCF_021347895.1 of Acanthochromis polyacanthus. Lineage (NCBI taxonomy): Eukaryota > Metazoa > Chordata > Actinopteri > Pomacentridae > Acanthochromis > Acanthochromis polyacanthus. The sequence goes on from NC_067115.1 coordinate 43,220,752, forward strand.
ACTTTAGGATACACTTACCAGACTGCAGAACATTTTGACATTTTGCTTTCACCTGTTGCCAGGTCCTTTTCTGACCAGAAGTTTGTTCTTTTCTGAAGGATTATGGATGAAAATAAAGATAACATGGGAAAAAAATGATTCTACGTAACCTGAGTAACATGCACTTCTATGGGTGTTACGGCCACAGCCGTATTCTGGCTCCTCCCCTGTGCTTTGTGTGTGTGTGTGCGTGAGTGCTCGTGTGTGCGTGTGGTGTGTGCCTGTCACTCCTCTCAGGCTGCTGCCAATCCGTGTCACCTGTGCTGAGCTAATTGGAATCAGCTGCTACCCCTCGTCAGCCAATCCGGTGCAGCCACGGCCCAGCATAAGAAGCCGGTGGACCTGAGAGACGACGGCTTGTCACTATACCCCAGTCTGGCCCATGTGCCTCATCGTATTAGAAATTCTGTCAGCCAACCGTTCGTTTTGTGATTGTGGAGGCACTAGTCTTTTTCGTTCTCGTTTGTTACACACGCTGTGTTTGCATTTAGGATTATTTGGGTACATTTTGGATCTTTTTGTGTTAAATTTATAGCTCTAGTTTAGAGTCTCTTTTGTTTACATTTATATTTATTTTCACGTCGTACTAGTGTCCTCCGTTTTATTTTTGTTTTGTACCTCTTTTTTATTTTTTATAATAAATATTTCTAAAGCCATAAACAACTGGCTCTTATGTTACTCCCCTCACCCACTACACGAGCCAGGGTTGTAACATAAATGGGGGCTCGTCCGTTTTTTGTTGTTTGATATAGCTCGTCCGCTTTTTGTTTGATTCGGCTCGTTCGTCTTTTGTTTGATTCAGCCCGTCTATTTTGACGTGGTTCACTTTTTGTTTGATTGGCTCGTTCGTTTTGCTGTTTTTCTTCGTCCGGCAACGACCGTGATCGTTTTGTAGCATAGGATTGCTTGTTTCTGTTATAGCGTGTGTAAGTCCGTCGGGTAATGGCGTCGTTTATTTTGGAGGAGTTTCTGGCGGATCCGTCGCTGGATCTCCTTCAAAAATTACGGAAGGATGCCTTGGTGGAAATTGCTATTCATTTTGGTGTCTCTGTTCCCAAAACTGTTCTCAAGAAAGATTTGAGGACTATTGTTGTTAATTTGTTGGTGGATAGGGGATTGTTGTGTTGCCGGTGCCGTCTGCTGTACTTGTGGGTACTCCTGTGCTTGAGGGGGCGGTGACCCTCGGTTCTCCAAGGTAGGAGGAGAAGCCGGCTGAGCGGATTCCCTCAGAGCCGGGTGGGGCAGGTGTGCGGCCTGACGCGCCGTTTACACTACCTCGCTACGATCCTCTCTCCTCTGTCAGCACTGAGTCTCGGGGCGAGGCCAGGCTGAAAGTGCGGTTGGCCCGACTCCAAATGGAAGCTCAGGAAAAAGCCGAGGTACGGCAAAATCAGTTAAAATTGGAGATCCGCAAGTTAGAAATTGAGGCTGACAAGGAAGTCTGCCTGCGTCAGCTGGAGCTACAAGCTCAGCTGAGCCCAGCCCCAGCTGCATCTCCAGATACAGGTGTGTCTCCCCATTTTTCTAATTCCACCATAGACAGTTTTGATATTGGGAGGAATATTTCCTTGGTTCCGCCGTTCAGAGACAGTGAGGTGGATAGTTACTTTGCCACATTTGAACGCATTGCTTCTGCGCTACGTTGGCCTTCTGAGGCTTGGCCACTGCTGCTGCAGTGTAAACTGCATGGCAAGGCCCAGGAAGCTGTCGCTGCTTTGCCGCTAGATAAAAGTCTAGGTTATGAATCTATGAAACTAGCGATTATGCGTGCGTATGAATTAGTCCCAGAAGCCTACAGACAACGGTTCAGAAATCACAAAAAGACTCCTGCTCAGACTTATGTGGAGTTCGCTAGAGAGAAAGGAACTCTCTTTGAAAAATGGTGTACTGCCTGTAAAGCAACAGACTTTAATACACTGCGTGAACTAATTCTTCTAGAAGAATTTAAGAACTGTTTACCAAAACGTATTGTGACTTATGTCAATGAACAGAAAATATCGACACTTTCAGCTGCTTCTGTACTTGCTGATGAATATGTGCTTACGCACAAACATGTCTTTTCGCCTGCCACTGTGAAGCCTCGTGCTTCGGCACCTCAAACTGTGCAGAACAGAAGTGAAAGAGAATGTTATTATTGTCATAAGCTTGGACACCTTATTGCGAACTGCCCCGTTCTAAAAAGGAAAGAACAAAATGGTAATGGTCTGCCACCCAAAGGGGTTGGTTTTATAAAATCAGAAAGCTGTATTAAGCCCAATATTGTCTCTCCTATTCGGCCAGATCCATGCTTTGAACCATTCATGTTCAGTGGGTTGATTTCTCCAACAGGTGAGTCTGCAGATCAGTGCCCCGTGCGCATTTTGAGAGACACAGGTGCCTCTCAGTCTGTCATTCTTGCTACTGCACTGCCATTTTCTGAAGCCTCTGCTTGTGGTTATAGTGTAGCTCTGCAAGGGATCGAGATGGGTTATGTCCCGCAGCCAGTGCATAATGTACATATCCAATCTGAATTGGTAAGTGGCGTTTTCCCGATTGCTGTGTGTCCGGTGCTGCCCATAAAAGGGGTTGTACTGCTTATGGGAAACGACATTGCAGGTGGAAAAATTACCCCTGCATTAGAAGTGCTAAATTCTCCTCTATGCGTCGACTTTACATCTGGTTGTGATGACAAGAAAATATTTCCGTCATGTGCAATCACTCGTGCTCAAGCTAACAAGTTGGATGAATTTTTGTGAGCTGACTCTGTGTTTATGTCTGCTTTTTCTGAGGATGGTGCAAAGAATGTGACTGAGAGCGAGAATGTAACGGAGAACGCTCCCACATCTCCGAACGTGGAAGCCGCAGAACCTGTATGTGCTGACAGCCAGAATTCATCTCTGCCAGATGGTCCAACGCTGCCGGTGGACAGTGAACGCCTCACTGCTGCGCAGAGAGCTGACCCAACTTTGAAGCGTTGTTTCGACAAGGTGGTGAGTGACAACAAAGCAAGTGATGAGATTGTAGCTTTTGTCCTTGATAAAGACATATTAATGCGAAAATGGTCGCCTCCTTCTAAAGAAGTGGACAGTGTTTCCCAAGTTGTGGTACCAGTAGTTTACAGACAACATGTGCTGTCCGTAGCACATGAACAGCCATGGTCAGGTCATTTGGGGGTAAATAAAACCTATAATATGATTTTGAAATATTTCTTCTGGCCTGGACTCAAGGCTGATGTGGTTAACTTCTGTCGTTCTTGTCATGTGTGCCAGTTAGCCGGTAAACCAAATCAGAAGATTCCGCCTGCTCCACTCCATCCTATTCCTGCATTAGGTGAACCATTTGAACACGTCATCATTGACATTGTCGGACCGTTACCCCGTACAAAATCCGGTAACCAGTACCTGCTCACTGTTATGTGCGCTGCCACCCGCTATCCAGAAGCTGTCCCGCTGCGAAAGATTACGGCATCATCTGTGGTTAAGGCATTAACCAAGTTTTTCTCTACGTTCAGCCTGCCTCGCATAATACAGTCAGACCAGGGAACTAATTTCCAGTCACGACTGTTCAAGCAGGTTCTGAAAATCTTAGGAATCAAGCATTCTGTATCTAGCCCGTACCACCTGGAATCTCAAGGTGCGTTAGAACGCTGGCATCAGACCTTAAAGTCGATGCTTAGAAAATACGCGTTGGAGACCGATAAAAGCTGGGATGAAGGAATTCCTTTTGCATTGTTCGCGGCCCGTGATGTGGTCCAGGAATCCCTCAGTTTTAGTCCCGCAGAGCTCGTGTTCGGTCACACGCTCCGTGGCCCACTTAAGTCACTCCAGGAAGCTTTCCTATCAGCGGAACTCACTCCTGAAGTGAACGTGCTTGATTTTGTTTCCAAATTCCGTGAGAAACTGCACCGCGCAAATTCGTTCGCTAGAAACTGTCTGACTTCATCACAATCCGTGATGAAATCTCGTTTTGACCGTTCAGCTGTGTTACGCAAATTTAGTACAGGAGATAAAGTTTTGGCATTATTACCAGTACCTGGCTCCGCGCTCTCCGCCAGATTTACAGGCCCTTATGAAGTCCATGAACGCCTCAGCGACACTGATTACTCCATTGCAACCCCAGAGAGAAGACGCAAAACGCGCGTCTGTCACATCAATATGCTAAAACCATATTTTCCCCGCAATCAGAATACTGCCACAGCTCCGCCTGAGAAACCCCGTACGTCCGATTCTGTTGCTGCCCTTGCTTTAATTATACCTGATCCGTCCAGCATCGATGATGAAGATGAATTAAAGATGCGTCATTTGTCTCATCAGACTGCTCGTCTGCCAAACTCTAAGATGCTCGAAGCTCTTCCTACTCAGTTAGGCCATTTAAATCGCGCGCAACGAAATGACATAACTGCGTTGGTTGACCGCTTTAGATGTAGTTTTGGAGATGTTCCAACCCGTACAACAGTGCTGCAGCACGACATAGATGTTGGGAATGCAAAGCCTATAAAGCAGCACCCATATAGGGTTAACCCAATAAAACGTGAGCTGATGAAAAAAGAAACTAAGTATCTGTTGGAAAATAACTTAGCTGTACCTAGCCAGCCCGATCTCACACTTACACTTACTAATTTGCATAGGAATTTCAAGAATGTCCGACGGCTGCAAACGCGATTGTACAAACACTATACGCCGATGGAAAGCTTAGATTCTCATGAATCCGCCGGTATAAATCACTTTCAGATGCGATTACCACAGCGGGTGAGAAAAACACATTTGTCCAACAAAAACGAATATTCATCCATCCGTTCTCTATACACGGCTTCAACGCACACAGCGCGACTCACATTTCCGGGTTCATTATTACACACAGAAAAAAAGATTCCACAAAAAACGGCCATAATCCAATCTTTTACATCCAGACAACACAAGCCAGTAAACTATTTTGTCCAAAACATGTCCTGAAGTCGGTATAAAATCCACGAATCGGTCGTTTTCAAGGAAATGCACCTCGCGATGTGCGTCCAATATTCCCTGTATTTTTCGTAATTTTTTTATTTAAAAATAGAATATTAGCGATTTTTGTACTGAAAACGGCTGGAATTGACTGCAGCTTAAAGGGTTAAAGAGTTTTGAGAAATATGTCATTGAATATTTGCAAACAACCCCAGGCAAACCACTGGAGTGGCGACTGCTACATGCTAAATGCTAAGTGCTAAGTTTTAGACTCACCGCCTCTGGTTTTCTATCAATCACAACGCTCTGTCGACACAGTCTGGCACTGGTAGTTGGCTCTATAAAGTTAGCAAGTAAGCATTTAACTTAGCATGTCATTAGTGCAGCATTTTAAACAAAATCGAATAACAAACCCACCTCGAGCAGCAAACAAACAGTCCTCCCTCCTCATACACAGGCGACTGACTGCCACCGGCATATAGTAACTACCGGCTTTATGGTCACATGACCAGAGCCAAACTTCCCACGGAAGCACATAACGTAACAAAGATCAGTACAGAGGCAAGAGCATACACTTCTACAACAGGCCGTGTTTGACACCTGTGTTACACCAAGGACTTGGATGAAGGCTCCACGTGGCAGGTGGGCCCTGACTTCTTGAATCTCCCTGAGTGTGAGTGGCCTGTGAGATCTGCCAAGGACATTGCTGCTCAAGCAAGGGAAGGTGTCATCCACCTCCAAAAGAAGGCTTTTGTTGCCGTTCTTACTTGTGCTGGTGCGAACAAGGAGCCAAGCAAGACTCTAACTCCAAATCCTAAGAATCAGCACAGATTACCTGATGGAGCTTTGTTTATGAAGCTGTTGGATGTCAAGAGGTTTTGCAGCCTGACACGCCTAAGTGAAAACATTAGCACTAATCTGGAGGGCTGCAAAAAAAGTTCCTGTCCAAAAGAGCCACGGGGACGTCAAAGTGGGAGGCCATCCCTTCATCTGGCACTGTCACTGTGAAGGAAAGAGAGGATGCTTTCCGTGATCTCTGCTTGGCAGCCCAAGAGGGGGTAAGCTTACCTGCCACCACAACTGATCGACTTGTCGTGTTCAAGGATGTAACCAGTGGATTGTTGCTGTGTGGGGGCAGGATCCAATATTATAGAGAAGACTGTGTAGCTGTCCCGCTTCTTCCATTCCACAGCTGGCTGGGCATCTTGTTAGCTTGGCACAGTCACCAAGAGGGCCATGAAGGAGTCGCTGGCACCATGCTTAGAATGTGACGGCAGGCCCGGGTGGTGCAAGAGAGAATGCTGGCTCAAAAGGTTGTTGACCAATGCATTCCCTGTAAAAAAGCCAAGGCAAGGACATGTCAGCAAGTCATGAGCAACCTCCCCGTAGAAAGATCAAGACCAGCTTTACCGTTCCAGTATACCTCTGTTGACCTATTTGGGCCATATCTTGTGAGAGATGATATTAAGAAGAAGGTCTCTATGAAGGTCTGGGGAGTTGTCTTTTGTTGTATGGTGAGTAGAGCTATTCATACTGAGTTGGCCAGCAGCATGTCTACAGAGAGTTTCCTAATGGCGTACCAAAGGTTTGTGACCATCAGAGGCCACCCCCTCACAATTTGGTCAGACCCAGGAACCAATTTCATTGGGGCAAGGTCAGTACTGAAGGATCTTCATGTATTTCTGCAGAGCCAAGACATGGAAAGTCTTGAGGACTTTGCAGCAAAGAATGGGTCGAGCTGGATGTGGAAGGTGCTTCCTGCAGATTTACCGCATCGCAATGGGGCTGCTGAAGCTGCGGTCCAAATCACTAAAAGAGCTCTGCAAAGTTTGGGTATGTCAACAAATCTTACCTTCAATGAATTTCTTACAGTGCTTCAGTTGGCTGCAAACCTCGCGAATGAGAAGGCTATCGATGCCAGGGTTGAAGGTAGAGAGGAACGCATTCAGTATGTGACGCCAAATGCACTCCTCCTGGGGCGAGCCTCTCAAGACAGCGATGTCAAGTCGTTTGACTTTGCCAACTACCCATACAAATGCCTCCAAGACATTCAAACCCAAGTGAACAACTTTTGGAGAGCCTGGAACCAGCTTGCCGTACCACATCTGTTTGTCCGTCCAAAGGGGCATACCTCTGAGAGGAATGTCGCTATGGGAGACGTGGTCTCGCTTTGTGATCAGAATGCATTGCGGGGCCAATTCCGACTTGGAAGGGTTGCTGCTGTGTATCCGGACGCAAAGGGTATTGTGAGGGATGTTGACGTTCTGGTGACACCTGGCCACTGTATTCGAGTTGGTCAACCAAAGCAAAATCCTCGCTTCTCTGCTTCCTGTGACCGGGAAGGGAGATCAACCATAGTGCTGCGGAGAGATGTTCAGCAGCTGGTTGTTCTTTTGCATGTGGAAGAGCAGGAGGCTCAACTACCAGAAAATTCATGTCCAGATTGATGTGCAACCTTTTTGAGTCCACTAAAAAGCTTGAGTGGGAGGTGTTGCGTCGGCTGCAATCACATTGCTGTACTGCACCTGCTTTTCCACCCAGGTGGAGCTTGTTCCTAATTACTGGAGCACAGCTGAACAGGTGATTTGTACATGCTTTCTTCCTGAAATATATTCAGAGCTGTGAATGCCTAAACAGGAGGGAAACAATTCCAAAGCTGGGATCTTCACAAAAGCTCACACTGCACAAACTCGCAAATAGATTCTGAAGGACTGCTGGTAAGAGACTGATTTTAATTGTGCTCTGGTAAACGTCCATTTCAACATGATATTGCCATCTCAAAGTTTGTTTGAACACCATGCGAGCTCCAGATTGCCAAAGACTAAGGGTTGGTGGGGTTTGGTATAGATTGTTTGAGTGGATGGTTTATCTTTTATGGATGATTGTCTATTTCACTGGGGGGGGGGGGGAAGAGAAAGGAAAAAAGTAAATTTACCAGTGCTTTTCCATGTAAGTGGGTAACTTGTGGGTTTTGATTTCTGGTTTATTTGCCTGTGGGGTACTAATTTTTTTACATTTAAGCTGCTCTGCAATTGGCCTTTTCCAAAGTTTTCTATTTGCTTGGGGAGGGTTGCTGTGGGCTTATTGCTTGGGTTTCAAATTGTTTCTATTTTTAATGTTTGTATGGAATGCTTCTAATCTTATGGTTAAATGTGATTTGAATTTTGTACACTGGTATTTCTTTTCTATTCTAAGGTTTTTCACCTGCTGCTGCTGCTACTGCTACTATTGATAAAAGTCAAATAAACGGACCAAAAGGATCCAAAAGGACTTTGCTGAGTGGAATCTTGCTTATTCAAAACTTCAGATGCGAGGGCTTCCTTTCAAGTGTGGGAGATTGTGCAGTTGAAAGTGAATACACTTTACACACACACACACACAGTAATTTCTCACTACACACACACACACCAGACTCTGACATCTAACACACTCATACTTGATATGTTTCATTTGGTACGAATAATCATCTTGACAAGAACAACAGACCCAGGTCACATGTGGCCCACAGTTCAAATTTGATGTGTGGGCCACATACTAAATTTAACATCTGGCCCGCATCTTTTTTGCCACCTTAAATGGTGCCAACTGAATGCCACCTGTGGCCCACAGCTCAAATTTGATATGAGGGCCACATAGTAACTCAACATCTGGCCCACATTTGATTTGCCACCTTAAAGAAGTTGCCACCTCTGCCACATCTGGGCCATGTTTGGTTCACATGCCTTATGCCAGTGCCGACTGCATGTCACCTGTGCCAGCTTCAAGCCAGATGTGGGCCACATTTCTCTGCTATGTGGGCAATCATGTGATCATCAGCAGGCAGCTGACATCACGGACAGTCTGGACTGGTCATTAAACACATCATCACTGGTCAGACGGGCTCAGCAACGTCTGCACTAATAAAGAGAGCACAGCTGTCCCCCATCCTGACCACCTTCTACAGAGGAACCACAGAGAGCTGCTGACCAGCTGCATCTCCATCTGGTTTGGCAGCTCCAGGGCCTCAGACAGGAAGTCGCTGCAGAGGGTGGTGAGGATGGCAGAGAAGATCATCAGGACCTCTCTTCCATCCATCCATCTCAGCAGATCTGTCTCAGCAGATAAACATCATCAAAGCCTCCACACCCCACCATGGACTGTTCTCCTGCTCCCTTCTGGGAGGAGGTTCTGCAACATCAGAACGAGAACAGCCAGGTTCTGGAGCAGTTTCACCCCCCAGGACATCAGACTCTTGAACTCACAACAATCCTTCTGGGCACCGGTCTCTGTGAAAACATAACTGCTGCTGCTTTTTCTTTTGTTCAATGTACGTGCAATGCTGCTGCCACATCCTCACCGTAAAATAAACATGTGTGGGTGTGTGTCACAGTCCAGCTGTGTCCCTGCCTGTCTCTTAGCTCCGCCCCCCTCTGGCTGCTGCTCATCAGATCATTTGCTGCAGCTGCAGAGGGACCACAGCTGGAGCTGATCAGCAGTCAGTGGCAGCTAAAGCCAAGCTCTCCCCTCCAGTCCCTGCTGGTTCATTGTTGCTGCTGACTGCTGTTCAGACAGCCTGCCTTGGCTCTGGTCTGCTGCTCCCCTTGTTTGGACTTTTAATTTGTGAGTCGTGCCATTTTTCTTAGTTTAACTTCTAGACCATGTAGTGCCCTGTTTAGTTTATCGTCCTTTGTTATTTTTGTGCACTGTTTGATTCCTAGTTTAGTTCGTTGTTTTCTGTATGGAGTTTGGTGCCTTAAAGGCATTAGAGGAGATTTAATTTCCTACGACTTTGAACGTAGCATGCGCACATACAACCTCTTCCTCAACCCCCTCTAACCTCCCCCTTTTTAACATTTATGAAGAAACGCCCCCCGCCAGAAACTTGCGTAGGACTCGTGAAGTTGTCTTTTACGGCTGGGTCCCCCTTGGATCTTTATCTGCCATTATGTAAAAAAAGATGAGCAAAACAAGTCGCCAGCTAACTACGAAGCTGTACCAAAGCAACACATACACAAAACACGTAAGTCCAAGGCGTACGTAATCTACGTAACTAGGCCTGAGCTGGAAGATTTTTGATTGACAGGAAAGGGAGCAAACCAAACGCCTCGGTCCGAGTGCGTTGATTGGTTGATGTTTTTCAGGTCCTGCCATGTCCACAGTTTTTTTTTTTTTTTATTCTTTTAGAGACCATACATACAAGTCCACTAAAGATCAGTATATTCATTTTATGTGAATCAGACAAATTAAACAAAAATAAAAAATCCTCCATAATGCCTTTAATTAGTTCAGTCTGTGGTCAGTTTCTGTGAAATAAATCGGTTTCTATCTCAGTCTGTTTTTGGTGCCTCACACTGGGTTCAACCCCCTCACCCGTGACACTGTGTATGTTTACTGCTGTGTATATATTTATAAAATATTTATATAGTTGTTTACATGTATATGATAAATTGTTTTTATTTAGAAAATTTTTGTCTGTTTTTGTGTCTATCAGTCCGATGGAGAGCTTGTTGCACCAAAATTTCAGCCTTTAAAGGGATAGTTCGGGATTTTTGACATGAATCTGTATGGCATCCTCGTCAGCAGTGTTGTGCAGTCACACAGACTTACCCCCGACAGCGTCCGGTGAGCAGAGATCTGGTCCGGTTTTGGTCCAGACGAAAGTAGTCCGGCCAGTTTGCTGGGGTCACGAAAATAAAGCGTTTTCTTCTCAAACCAATATGTGTTTGAAAGAGTGATATATTTGCATTACAAAACCGTTGTCCACGAAAAAGTCAGACCTCGTAAATGCTTGGCACTATTTCCTCTCCCTTCATATCACTCCGCGCTGCCTCCAGCTGGCAGCCACGCAGGTTTCACTTTGTTTACTGCTTGTAAAGTTAACAACAACATGTGTGACTACGACAGCGACGATGAATATATTGACTTCAGCATTAAGCCAAAGGGATATCTTTATGAACCCGAATATACTGAAGCCGAAATTCACCAGATGGAGTTAGAACGGGCACACACCACTAACAAACACCTCTAACACACACGGCTAAAACACACCACTAACAAACACCTCTAACACACACGGCTAAAACACACCACTAACACACACCTCTAACACACACGGCTAAAACACACCACTAACAAACACCTCTAACACACACGGCTAAAACACACCACTAACACACACCTCTAACACACACCTCTAACACACACCGCTAACACACACCGCTAACACACACCTCTAACACACACCGCTAACACACACCGCTAACACACACAGCTAACACACACCTCTAACACACACCGCTAACACACACCGCTAACACACACCGCTAACACACACCTCTAACACACACCGCTAACACACACCGCTAACACACACAGCTAACACACACCTCTAACACACACTGCTAACACACACCTCTAACACACACAGCTAACACACACAGCTAACACACACAGCTAACACACACCTCTAACACACACTGCTAACACACACCTCTAACACACACAGCTAACACACACCGCTAACACACACAGCTAACACACACCTCTAACACACACCTCTAACACACACAGCTAACACACACAGCTAACACACACCTCTAACACACACAGCTAACACACACAGCTAACACACACCTCTAACACACACTGCTAACACACACTGCTAACACACACTGCTAACACACACAGCTAACACACACAGCTAACACACACCTCTAACACACACCTCTAACACACACCTCTAACACACACCGCTAACACACACCGCTAACACACACAGCTAACACACACCTCTAACACACACCTCTAACACACACCGCTAACACACACAGCTAACACACACAGCTAACACACACCTCTAACACACACTGCTAACACACACCGACACACACCACTAACACACACCGCTAACACACACAGCTAACACACACCTCTAACACACACTGCTAACACACACCGCTAACACACACCGCTAACACACACAGCTAACACACACCTCTAACACACACTGCTAACACACACCGACACACACCACTAACACACACCGACACACACCACTAACACACACCGCTGACACACACCGCTAACACACACAGCTAACACACACCTCTAACACACACCGCTAACACACACCTCTAACACACACCGCTAACACACACCGCTAACACACACCACTAACACACACCGCTAACACACACCGCTAACACACACCGCTAACACACACACAAACACACACCCACACACACACACACTGGTATGTTTGTTTTTCTATACCGGTGGGGACTTACCATTGACTCCCATTCATATCTAACTCCTAACCCTTACCCTAACCCTAACCTTAACCAACACCAAATCAATGCCTAACCCTAAACAAACGTTTTTGCACTTTTACATTTTTTATTAACAACAACATGGCCAAGAAAACGGTGTTGCCACCCGTGGGGACCTCATTTTAGGTCCCCACCGTAAGACAAGTCCCCACCTTTATAGCAAATAGTCAGGTCAAAGTCCCCACCGGAATAGCAGAAACAAGTACACACACACACACACACACACACACACACACACACACACACACACATATGTATATATTTATATATATAGGTGCGTGTGTGTTTCTTTATTATTATTTATTATTATCAGTTTATTTAAAAAAGGGACCATGTACAATATTAAACATAAATGTTTCCATTTGATGCATTGTACCAGAGTTAACTTTAAGCTAATTTCCACCTGCAGTCCCTTAGCAGGTCACAATAATTTATGAGATTCTCACTGGAGGCATCATATGGAATTATGTAGTAACAAAAAAGAGTGAAGTAAGTCATAACATGTTTTATATTTTAGATTTTACGAAATAGTCACCGTTTGCTTTGATTACTGCTTTGCACACTCTTGGCCTTCCTAAAATCTTGCAGAGTGCATAAACAATTACTAGTTTTGGAAGTGAAGGTATTTCATATGGAGGGGCTGCACAGTGCAGTAGTGGTTAGCACTTTCGCCTTGCAGCAAGAAGATCCCGGTTCAAATCCCGGGGTGGGCCTGGGATCTTTCTGCATGGAGTTTGCATGTTCTCCCTGAGCATGCGTGGGTTTTCTCCGGGTACTCCGGCTTCCTCCCACAGTCCAAAAATATGCTGAGGTTAATTGGTTACTCTAAATTGCCCGTAGGTGTGAATGTGAGTGTGATTGTTTGTCTCTACATGTAGCCCTGTGATAGACTGTTACCTGTCCAGGGTGTCTCTTGTCTTCATCCTCAGTCAGCTGGGATAGACTCCAGCACCCCTGCGACCCTAATGAGGATAAAGCGGTGTATAGAGAATGAATGGACGGATGTTATTTCATATGACTACATTGAACAAATTAACAGTTTTAACTATTTTTAAGTCGCTTTATTTCACCATGTAGACCGTAAAGCAAACAAGATTTTGAAAATACTGGGAACAGACTGACTTGTGTGAAGATGAAGAACGTGTGCTGCATGGCTTTAATAAATGTTGAGAAATGTTGCTTATACAGTAAAAGAAAAAGGAGAAGTTTTAACACATTTTTTAAAGAAAAAGAGGGCTGTATGAGACAGCTTGTGACCACAAAATGTCACTATAATCCATCCCATAATACACCCTGTCTCAATATTATACACCCTGTCTCAAGTCTTCACTTGTTTAGCAGGTGATGAGCAGTGCCTGGTGTTCAACAGAGATAGTACTTGAAGTTCTATCAAAATAATTCAGTTTTTCACCAGTTACATCAGAGAATCTCTCATCTAATTCCCTGAAGGTCCTTCACATGCTGTCTGACCATCTCCAAACAGGCTTTCATTTTACTCAGGGTCCCTTACATGTACAAGGGTACTTCAGAAATGTCAGCAGGAGAAAGACTGTTCTTCTGTTTTTTTTAACATAATCTCCTTTAACTTGAATACACCTGATCGATGTTTAAGCTCGACTATCTATCTTAAACAGTAGCAGAATTCAGATAATTCTCTGCAGCACAGATGACTACATTATCACTCTGAAAATGTTGACCACACAAATGGGGTTTGATTTGGGGAAACAGAAGTCAGACGGTGCAGGTTGTAAGTGAGTAAAGCACATATAGTAGTCATGTAATATGGCCATAATTCAAAGCCACATTTGGCTGCTTCTGCAACCTCTTCTTCTACATGTTTGTTTTATTCCATCACACTGCAGTGTAGAAATCACCTGCTGAACACTGTGACGGTCTGCTCCAAAATCATGGGGCAGTCTGACTGTTATGTGACCAACAGACAAAAAGGACAGCATGCAGGATATTACAGGACTCCTCCCACATTCTGCGTCCTGAGTTTGAGTGGCTTCCCTGAGGACGTAGACTATGCTGCCGAGGCTGCAGGATGCAGAGGAGAAAGTCCTCCTTTGTCCTTAGGGCTGTCCAGCTTCTTAATTCAGCTCAGTAGACTTTTTTAATTTGATTTAAACACATGCATCTTTTAACATCGTAATTAAGAGCACCTTACTGCCTCAGACGTCAGGAACAAAATGCACTTCACAACAACAGGCACCTCCAATGTTCATTTTAATGTTTTCTGTCTTTTTGTGTGTAATTCTGTCTTGCTTGGTTGTCTTTTATAAGCCGCTTGTAAGCCCTCTAAAATTGCCCCTCAGGGACAAAAAAAGTTATTTAAGTTGAATTGAATTGTGTTGTGTGGACAGATGCATTGTCCTTGACTGTACGCCAGCTTGAAGCTGCCTTCCATTTTTTCCTTCGATTGCTTCTGAGAGTTGATAGTGTTTGAGACCCAGAGAAATGTGCTTCCATTATTTACTTTGATTCATTAATTCAAGATAAAGATGAGCAAAAGTTGTGTTCAAAATTTCAATTCTCTTCAACTTCTGATTTGGTATCAACATTTGAGGCACCTATCTTCCAGACATTTTGCTCATCCTCAAGATGTCATTTAAAATCATGCAAACTGAGTCAACATTAATGACCATGGTTTCCACCATGTGTTGGACAGTTACATGTTTATCATTCATGACAATGTGCTGAATGGCCTCCTCTTGATTGCAGTGGTCGCTGATTTTGGGAGTCTGTCATTTTCAGGGCTCTCACTGCCCTGTTAGAAATCAATTACTAGCAATAGGATCCTTTTATGGATCTTTGGAGAACAATATGGATCACATGAATCTAAATGATAACCTGACTAATCCTTGATGCTTTGGAGAGAACAGTCCAGTGTGAGGGGTCTTCACTTTGTACCAGCTGCAGTCTATAGGGCGATTTTACAGATGGAGGCAGACCCAAATAGAACACATTTCATGGAAGTTATCCATCAGTTTATCATTGTTAAGATATTTTAATGTTTACTATAGTTTCCAAGACAGTTACATTATAAAACCCTATACGTAGGTATAGATAGGTATGTAACAACAACAGACTACCGATAGCCTGAGTGAGGAAGTCATTTCCTTCTGGCAGTAGAATACTTTTATGACTCTTATAGAACTCGAATATAAATGATAATCTGACTACTTTCTGATACTTTGGAGAGAACACTCCAGTGTGAGGGGCCTCCACCTTGTACCAGCTGCAGATTTAAACAGGAGTATTAGTCTGGCACAAGTCAATATATTTTGTGTTGCACATGTGAGAATGACATGAATCTTGCGTGAACTAAATGAGTCATTCTAGCAGTTCCCCTTCTACATGTTTATCTCTAAGACCAGAGAGTCCAAGTGATGTTACGCAGCATGACTTGCCAAATAGTTGACAACACATCAGAAAAACAACGTTTGCCTCTTTTGTTAAAGGTGTGGCTGATAAAAAAGCATTATAAGGTCTCTGTTGTAAATTTAATTTTCATGTATTTGCCACCTTGTACCACAGCAATGTGTACAACAATACAAAGAGTTTCAAGACATAAAGGCATGGATGACCTTTATGAATTTTGCATCCATCATCGTCTATATACTGCTTAGTCCTCATTGGGAACTTAGGGTGATTTCACATTTAGTCAGCTGGGATAGACTCCACCTGACTTAGAGCGAAGGCAGTCGAGATCTGGACAGGTCACCAGTCTACCACAGGTCTACGCACAGACAAACAATCACGCTCGCATTCACACCTACGGACAACTTAGAGTTACCAATTAACCTCAGCATGTTTTTGGATTGTGAGAGGAAGCTGGAGAACCCAGAGAAAACCCACGAATGCACAGGGAGAACATGCAAACTCCATGCAGAAAGATCCTGCTTCGTCAGGACCTGAGCTGGGATCTTCTAGCTGCAGGACCACACTGCTAACCACCCTGGCACTATTTTTTTTATTACATGGTGAAGTTTTAACCATATTTGCAGATTCAGGGCGGCTGTGGCTCAGGTGGTAGAGCGGGTCGTCCAGTGATTGAAGGGTCGGTGGTTTGATTCCCGGGTCCTTGGCAAGACACTTTACCCTTCTTGCCTCCAGTGCTGCTCTCACACTGGTGTGTGAATGTTTGTGGTGGTCAGAGGGGCTGTAGGCGTGGATTGGCAGCCGTGCTTCCGTCAGTCTGCCCCAGGGCAGCTGTGGCTACAAATGTAGCTTACCCCCACCAGAGTGAGAATGTGTGAGTGAATGAATAATGGATCCATTGTGAAGCGCTTTGAGTGCCCAGAAAAGCGCTGTATAAATTTAATCCATTATTATCATTATTCAGCAATGAACTGTGGTCACTGAGACTGTTTTTGCAGAAGTGTTCCTGACCTCATGTAATGATTTCCACCACGGAATCAGATCGCTTCTTAACGTAGTGCTGCCTGAGGGCAGCCATTCAGCATTGGTTTTCAGCCTTGTCCATGCTGAGATTTATCTCGATTCTGAATCTTTCAATGATATTATGAAATGTATATGTGATGAAATCCCTCATTTGTTTGTAATTTTGTGATGAGAAATGTTATTCTTAAACTGTTAAACTATTTACTCATGCAGTCTTTCACAGAATGCTGAACCCGTTCCCATCTGCTCTGGGATGCTCTTTTTTTTCACCCAATCATGGTGCTGATCTGTTGCCAATTACATAAATATTTTATTACTTCTGAGTGTTTTTTGTTATACACACTACTGGGCAATTTTTTTAGAGAACCCCAATTTTCCAGTTTTTCATTGACATTCAAGTAGTTCATTCAAGGTAAGTAGTGAACTGCAAGAGGTTTTAAAAAAAGGTAAGGTT
The DNA here is from genome assembly GCF_021347895.1 of Acanthochromis polyacanthus. NCBI lineage: Eukaryota > Metazoa > Chordata > Actinopteri > Pomacentridae > Acanthochromis > Acanthochromis polyacanthus. The sequence goes on from NC_067115.1 coordinate 43,237,878, forward strand.
ACCCAGAACTGAAAAATAAGGTACATTTCGAGCCTTTTTTCTGGGAACAAGAAATGGTTAACAACTTTAAGCTGTTCTGCAGCAATGGAGGTTGATCAAACCTTGAAAGTTGGTGCTACCAAATCCTACAGGTGTCCCAGATTTTCTGGATTACTTCCAACCCCCTCTGTTTGCATAAAAGTACTGTTGGAACCCACCGTGGCACCAGACCCTCCAGAGCATTACTTGAACAGCATTGTACTGCAGAAAGTAGTGTGTTGCTATAAAAACTGAGAGGAAAAAGCAAGAAGCAATAGAAAAAAGACAGGCCATCATAACAGTTAAAAATGTAGGTCTTTCCTACAGATAAATTGGAAATAAAGTCCAGGTGTCAGTGAGTCCAGTTTTCTTCTCCATCAAAAGGCTCAGAAACCGGAGGAAACTCTGACAGGAAGAGATCTGGAGGACCCAAAGCCACAACAGAACCAGAAGACAAGTTTGTGAGAGTCAACAGCAGCAGCTCACAGGACAACAGCTTCAAGCACAGCTTAATAGTGGTCGTAGTAAGAAGTGTCAGTTTAACTGTGAAGAGAAGACTTGGAGTTGCAGGTTTGACAGGTGGAGTTGCAACAAGAAAGCCGTTGCTAAGACGTCAGAATAAGAAAAAAGAAGGTAGTATGGAGTGCTGAGTCAGAATTTGAAATCTTTGGTTCATCATGCAGGACTTTTGTATGCCATTGGGTAGAAGAAAGAATCGCTCCTCAGTATGTGACATCAACTATGAAACATGGAGGATGAAGCATGGTGGTCTGGGGCTGTTTTACTGGATCCAGGGTCGGTTATTGTACAGAATGAGAGGAACCCTGAACCTAAATGGCTACCACAGCATTCTGCAGCACCATGCTGAACCCTCTGATATGTTCTAGGTGGTCAGAGGTTCATCAGAACAGACATACAGACATACAATCAGACCCACTTTCTCACCTACAGACAATTTGGAATTACCAGTTAACCTCAGCATGTTTTTGGAATGTGGGAGGAAGCTGGAGTAGTCCAAAAAATAATACTGAGGTTAACTGGCAAGACTAAATTGTGTGTAGGTGTGGATGTGAGTGTGATTGTTGTGATTGTAATCATCGGAGTTTGTTTGTCTGTTTGTCTGTTAACAGCATAACTCAAAAAGTCATGGACGGATTTTCACCAAATTTTTACAGAATGTCCGGAAGAGCAAAAGTAACAATCGATTAGATTTTGGAGGTGATCCGGATCACCGTCTGGATCCAGGAACAGACAAACAGACAGACAGACAGACAAACAGATGGCCTGGCGGAGGTCTGCGCTCTCCGAGTGCTTTTCTAGTCTGTATATGTAGCCCTGTGATTGACTGGTGACCTGTCCAGGGTGTCCCCTGCCTACTCTAAGACACCTGGGATTGACTCCAGGAAATGCATCACACTTGATGCCACTTATAGTCTCATATAGTTCCTTTGTATGAAGTCACATTAACAGTGCCTTGGCAGTCGTTCATCTGTTTGCATTTAGCATGCTCTTGATTCCATACATTCAAATGAAACGTCATGCTGCTAGCATAAATTCATCTCCCAAATCTGCTCCGTTTGGGAATGCAGGTTGGGGGAGTTGTGATCTCAGGGACTGTCTGTGTTGTGTTTGCTCAGATTATTCCAGAGCATCAGCTGAGCAGAGTCACTGCCAAACAGAAATGAATGTCATTCTGAAACAAATGGTTAAATCTGAAGTATCGGGTCTGAAGTCTGAAATGGTGGCTGTTTTGTTTTGTTTTTTCTTCTTTTGATTAAGCTTCAAAGTGAATGCCTCTTGTGAAAATGTAATATTTCCAACTTCTTCCACGTTTCCAACATTGTTTCACATTCTTGGGCAAAATCAGTCAAAATGTTTTAGTTGGATTAAATGCAATCCCAGTAGCACACAGACACACGCAGATACATTTTGTAGCTACTAGAACTGAAAAAATAACCAGAATTATAAGCTTTAGCACATCATTATGGGACCCTTCTACGCCATATACAGCTTGGTGCCCCAGTCTTTCTCTGTCAAGTAAAGATGACGAAGCATCATTTCATCACTTCATACTGTTTAAAAGACATGTCCAAATAAGGGTATAGTGGCACAGTGAAGAGTTTAGTAATAGTTTCCTTGACCTCTATAAAAACACTTCCGTCAGACTGTGTTCACTGGAACAGCAACAAGCAGAGGACAGCATCTTACATCTTTTCTCACAAAAGGTACATGCAGTAAATTTGCAAATTTTCAGTTCAGCATAGACGGTGTGTGCAACTCATAATTGTTTACCATTATTTATGTTTAGTCAGTTGCTTTCTTGATGAACTGCTCAGTCTATAAACTGTTGAATAATGTGTAAACCCTGTATAACGTCAGTTATTCAACTAAATTAACACAAAGTCAAAACCTATGTTGTCCAAATTATTTCAGTTTATTTGTCAGTCATGACAAATCCATTTATCAAGTAAAGATTTCAGCTATGAAACTGAAATGTGCATAGGTGACTGTTTAGCATAACTTATAGTAGATCTCTGACCATTTCTAGAATAACAAACATTAATGCCTCCTTGTGTTGTATCTATAGGGTGTGAAAACCAGCAGATCCAGCTGGCAACAGGCGTGAAGGTGAGCGATCATCTCTCCAAGACTCCAACTATATAAAATGTTTAATGAGCTAAATGGCTTCAACAGCTGAAACATGTTAATCTGAGAATGACATATTTCTTTTAAACTGACATTGAAGTTTGTCATGCTCATGGTTAATGAATATTACACAGTTTCTTTTGTGCTTGTTTAAACCACTCTGTTGTTCACTCTGATCTGTGCAGATGGCTGGCCTGGGCTGGATGGCTGTGGTGCTGGCCTTCTTCCTGTCTCCTCCAAACAGTTTGGCTGCTGTGGAACAGACGTGGCTCACAAGTATTGTAGAAGGCATCAAAAATGAGTGAGTCTTTAAAAACTGCTGCTTTGTGTTTGTGTTTTTTTGTCTCATATCTCTCATGTCTATGACTCTAGTCCAGGGGTGTCAAACTCAGTTCCTGGAGGTCCACTATCCTGCATGTTTTAGATGTTTCCCTCTTCCAACACACCTGATTCAAATGATCAGCTTATCATCAAGCTCTGCAGAAGCCTGAAAACGAGCCTGATCATTTGAATCAGGTGTGTTGGAAGAGGGAAACATCTAAAACATGCAGGATAGTGGCCCTCCAGGAACGGAGTTTGGCACCCCTGCTGTAGTCTATTTGCACTCAGTCATCAGTTATCTGTGACTCCAAAACAGATCTCTTCAAGTGATTCAGAAAAATGTATGTAAAACTGTGATTCTAGAAAGAAGCCCTTAATCTCTGAAAAACATAAAATGTATACTGCTTCATATACAAGAACATGCATATAAAAATGAATTTGTATTGGCTGATTTGTTTTGCTGCAAGGCTCTAACCAGTGTGACCATTCAGATGAATTCTCTCACTGATAAGGTTTTCTTTTCTCCTATTCATATAAATTTACTTCCACATGGAACTTTAGCAAAGCCTAGTTCTTTGGTGGTATATCAAGCTCAGGATGCAGTTTTTCCTCCTGTTGTTAGTCTCCTTTTCTCACCATGTAGGCTGTCTGTCCAACTGCAGTACCACAGGAACATTAAAATTGTGAAAATGTATGTTTCCCTTTGGCAGGTATGCACTTGGTGACACCTTCAGTCTGGCTGTGAACATCCCACAGAATCAAGATCCAAACAATCTCAAGGAAGTCCTTCAAGCTGACCCAGCAGACAAAGTGAAAGAAACTGTTGCAAACGGTCAAGTGTACAAAGGCACCAGAGTGGTTGCAGCCACGCAGGCAGATGCAGTGTCACGTGTTCTTGAAAACCTAGAGCCGCTTACACAAAGCAGTCAAGACAATGTCCTCATAATCTACTCTGAAGGGCCCCCAGATGCAAATGGTATTGCTACCAAGATTAATGATGTCACTCAGAAATGGAGCAGTTATGCCTTTGCCTTTTCTAAAGTAGCTGATGTTCCTGATGCTGACACATCTCAGCTGGCTCAATCCTTCCAACAACTTGACATTTCCAAACTCGGGCTTGACAACATATTCCGTTGTTATAAACCAGGGGATGATGCTTTTCAGTGCACCAGCTGCTCCTCAGGTGGAGATGTTACACCCTCATGTGTGACAAATACAGCTCCATCAACTCAACAGGAAGGTGCAGGTGCAGAAACAAGTACATCTGCACCAGGCACTGGAGTAGACACCGGAGCAGGCACTGGTGAAGGTGGTACTGAAGGCACTGGTGTAGGTGGTACTGCAGGCACTGGTGAAGGTGGTACTGAAGGCACTGGTGTAGGTGGTGGTGTGGCTGCTGGTGTAGGTGCTGGTGCTGGTGCTGGCATAGGCACTGCTATAAGCGCTCGTAGACAAAGACGGAAGGGGAAAGCTGGCCGACTTCGGAAGTGCCGAGGCCGTGGATGCAAGCGTGGACGAGGTGGTAGACGGAGAAAAGGTGGTAAGGTTAGAAAATGGCAAAAGAGAGGAGGGAAGGGAAGAAAACGCGGTAAGCTTCGCAGAGGTGGCAAAGGTAGAAAAAAAGGCAAACGTGGAAGAGGTGGCAAACGTAAAAGAGGAGGCAAACGTAAAAGAGGTGGCAAACGTAGAGGAGGTGGCAAACGTAGAAGAGGAGGGAAGCGTAGAAGAGGTGGCAGGCGTAGAGGCAGAAAACAGCAACTGTAAGCACCTCTAAGTCGGAGTAACTGCCCAAATAATAGTCTCTGCTTCATAAAAGTGCATTTATTTCTTGTTTCTCTTTTCTGTTTCTCTGCCTTTTGAATGATAGTTGTGCATTTCACTTTTTAGCCAATCAAGCCATCCATCCATCAGACAGACATCCAAGCACATTCACATTCACACCGACGACTAATTTAGAATCACTAATTAAGCTGGGCGTGTCTTTGGACTGTGGGAAGAAGCCGGTGAGAGCCCACGCTGCAGAAGGAGAACGTGCAAACTCCACCAAAAGATTTAAGGGATCGTCTGGCTATGAGGTCACAGTGCTAACCACTGTACACCGTGCTGCCCACCACCAGCGATATTAACCCATGAAATATCAGGACCAACAAGTTAGTGCTGTGTGTGAATCTGAAGCCGGATATATTTCACTCCTCTCAGCCATAGAGCTCCACTGTGGTTCAAAAGCTATTAGAAGACATCAGTGTGCTACATTGTGTTTTTCATGATGCAGTTCATTTTAAATTAGTCATACTAACTAAAACACCAAATAAAAATTCCCGCACTGGAGCAAAACCACAATGCTCACTACTTTTTTAATGAAACAATATATGTTTGTAAAGTTTTTTGTTGTTTTTCCAGTAATTTTCTTAATTTTGAATTTTACATGACATAATTAAAGCAAAGAAAAAATGATTCGATGTAAATCCACATCAATATTTACAGTACTTCTGTCATATTATTCTGTACTTGTACAGCATATTATGAAATCATCTGATGTTCTGTCCTTTCTCATTAAAGCTTGGCTCAGCATCCATTCTGCTTTGTCTGTGGGCCAATCATTTGGGAACTCCTACATCACATTACTATTAGTTCTTGACCATACACTTAATTTTGTCATAGATTTCATTATCTAGACATGTTTTAAATGAAAAATAAAATGTTTCCTGCATAGGATAGCATCTTTTGCCATATATTCCCACCAAGAGGCAATTCCTGAGGTGGTTCAGTATTTGTGCTTTCTTCTCAATTTTAATTGACATCATTCACGAAACTATGGAGTAGAATGAATCAATTCCATACTACATTGTGACCAGTATATTCTGTGAAGTCGTGCTATCTTCATCTTTAAATCTTTAAAGTGGTGTTTCTTGGTGGTGTGAGGACAGGGGACACTTGCCCATTACCCCTGTTACAAAACAGTAATTCACTCACTGGTTATTTTTCATGCACTTACTTTAGAATACACCAAAGTTTTCTTTTCTACTTTCAAAGCACTTTGCACTGTTTGACATTTGCACACTCCAATGATTCCAGAGATAACATGTGAGGTGCATGCCAGACATCTGGAGCAACTTTGGGTTCAGTGTTTTGACCAAATGACCAAAGACACACTGACATGCAGAGCGTCCAGGGATTGATTTCAGCATCGAGTTGTTGCCGTGGTTACCTGCAGTTAAAGACACTTTAGTTAATAGTTGAACTGTTTGGCATGTGGTTGTGTAGCTTTGATCACAGCTGAGAATATTTCCATCTCAGAATTATTGATGTGCATCACACTTTATATGGAACTGCTGAAGATCAATGTACAATCATGAAAAAAGGAATATCAGTATTAATAAACAGGAGAAAGAATACAGTAAAAAAAAATAAAAGTACACATACAGTGCCTATCATAAGTATTTACCCCCTTTGATGATTTACCCTTTTATTTCTTTCATAAATCAATCATGGTCAATAAAATTTAGCTTTTTTAACAAAAAAAATGTATTGGAAAAAACTCTTTAATGTCAAAGTGAAAACAGATTCTCCCACAGAGCAGGTAAAAGATCTTCACCCAGCTGTACTGAACTCTCCTCCACACAGATAGGTAGCAGCAAGCTTCAGTACAAATTATTACTGAAAGTAGACAATGACAAGAGCTTTAATGAAGTCACATCTCTCCTGATACCTTCAAGAAAAAATGTTTTAAAGCTGAAACGTTTAGGCCACATTAGACCAGTCTGGAATGAGATTAGGGAGTTCTTTCTTCCACAAAATCTCTGTTTCACAAACAGTGTATGAAAACATCTATTGGGTGTTGCACTGTGAATACATGCATTTAATTTATAATCTGCATTAATCGTGTGTTTGCTGTTTTAGGACTTTCGGGTCCTGTGAGCAGCAGCAGTGAAGGTAAGCACTCCTCTGAGCCTGAACCTGTTTTATTCAATTCTCTGTTTGTTCAGCTTCACCTGTCCATGTAAAAACCAAGACACTTGATTTTATTGACCATTTCCAGGGCAAACATCAAACACATTGGAACTGAATGATTAGAGAAAGTTTTTAGATGATCATTGTTTCATAAATATAGATATAATTTAACATACTTTACAAGTTATTGCTTCACTCAGCACAGTTTAGCCGTTAAAGTTCCCTGTAGTCACTGGTTGAACCACTAAAAACTCATCTTTGTGCATCAAAGTCACACACAGATTCTAAAGAGGAATATTGGTGCAGTAAGTCCCACACTGCAGGTTGATGGGATTTATTCCTTAAGTTTTTCACACATGAAACCCCAGAAAGTGTGAATCCAAGTTTTAGAGACTGACTGATACAGAGAAGTTTTAGGATGAAGATTCTGTACATAATCATATATATTAAAAAATATTAGTGATGGGATGCAATTAAACAATGTATCAAATTATTTAGAGGCTTTGCAATTAATTAATTGCAATTAATAGCATTTCTGTCAAATAGCAATATCTGATACAATAATCAAAGTTTTTCAATTAAAATACATGTTGGTTAAGATCGAACAGATGAATAGACATAGACGTGAATTTAAACAACAAAAATGTTTGTTTAATTTCTATCTGCCTTTTCTCCATGTTTTTAGACTGGACTGCAAAGTACACACGTGGACAAAATTGTTGGTACCCCTCAGTTAAAGAAGGAAAAACCCACAATTCTCACTGAAATCACTTGAAACTCACAAAAGTAACAATAAATAAAAATTTATTGAAAATTAAATAATCAAAAACAGCCATTACTTTTGAATTGTTGATTAACATAATTATTTAAAAAAACAAACTAATGAAACAGGCCTGGACAAAAATGATGGTACCTCTATAAAAGATTGAAAACTATTTGACCAGAGTGACATGATTAACTCAGGTGTGTCATTTAATTGACATCACAGGTGTTTCCAAACTCATAATCAGTCAGTCTGCCTATTTAAAGGGAGACAAGTAATCACCCTGCTGTTTGGTGAAAAGGTGTGTACCACACTGAACATGGACAACAGAAAGCGAAGGAGACAATTGTCCCAGGACATCCGAAAAAAATTATAGACAAACATCTTAAAAGTAAAGGCTATAAGACCATCTCTAAACAGCTTGAAGTTCCTGTGACAACAGTGGCTCATATTATTCAGAAGTTCAAGACCCACGGGACAGTAGCCAACCTCCCTGGACGTGGCCGCAAGAGGAAAATTGATGACAAATTGAAGAGACGGATCGTTGGAATTGTATCCAAAGAGCCCAGAGCAACCTCCAAAGAAATTAAAGGTGAACTCCAAGGCCAAGGTACATCAGTGTCAGATCGCACCATTCGTCGTTGTTTGAGCCAAAGTGGACTTCATGGGAGACGACCAAGGAGGACACCACTGCTGAAAAAAACTCATAAAAAAGCCAGACTGGAATTTGCAAAAATGCATGTTGACAAGCCACAAAGCTTCTGGGAGAATGTCCTTTGGACAGATGAGACCAAACTGGAGCTTTTTGGTAAGGCACATCAACTCTATGTTCATAGACTCAAAAACCAAGCATACGAAGAAAAGAACACTGTCCCTACGGTGAAACATGGAGGAGGCTCAGTAATGTTTTGGGGCTGCTTTGCTGCATCTGGCACAGGGTGTCTTAAAAGTGTGCAAGGTACGATGAAATCTGAAGACTATCAAGGCATTCTGGAGAGAAATGTGCTGCCTAGTGTCAGAAAGCTTGGTCTCAAGTCGCAGGTCATGGGTCTTCCAACAGGACAACGATCCAAAACACACAGCCAAAAACACCCAAGAATGGCTGAGAGAAAAGCGTTGGACTATTCTAAAGTGGCCTTCTATGAGCCCAGATCTGAATCCCATTGAACATATGTGGAAGGAGCTGAAACATGCCATTTGGAGAAGACACCCATCAAACCTGAGACAACTGGAGCTGTTTGCTCATGAGGAGTGGGCCAAAATACCTGTTGACAGCTGCAGAACGCTCATTGACAAATACAGAAATCGTTTAATTGCAGTGATTGCCTCAAAAGGTTGTGCAACAAAATATTAGGTTATGGGTACCATCATTTTTGTCCAGCCCTATTTCATTAGTTTGTTTTTTTAAATAATTATGTTAATCAACAATTCAAAAGTGATGGCTGATTTTGATTATTTAATTTTCAATAAATTTTTATTTATTGTTACTTTTGTGAGTTTCAAGTGATTTCAGTGAGAATTGTGGGTTTTTCCTTCTTTAACTGAGGGGTACCAACAATTTTGTCCACATGTGTAGCTCAGTGGTTAGCACTGTGGCCTAACAGCCAGAAGATCTGTGGTGTTTAAAGAAAATGTGCATGGTAAGAACACAAGGATGCATTGGTAAATGCCAGTTTGGGTTTAATGTTTAGTATTTTACTCATAACCACCACAAGAATTCGGTAAAGCAACCGGGAGTGCTCTGTGTGCGACATTGTAGACAGACAGGAGAACAAGAAGCTGTGTGAAGACTGCATGAGACGGGTGTTCATAAACAAAGCCACTGATTACTAACTTGTTCCCCTTCTATGTCGTTTTTCACCTTTGAGCCAACTTCCACTCCATCTGTTATAAACACAACAGTAACGGCCTGAGATCTTTCTATACGGAGTTTTCATGTTCTCTATATGCATGTGTTGGTTTTCTCTAGGTTCTCCAGATTCCTCCCACAGTCAAAAAACATGCTGAGGATAGCCCTATAAGGTGCAGTGAATTCCAGCCATTTTCAGTACAAAAAATCGCTAATATTTTATTTGTAAATAAAAAATATGACGAGAAATACAGGGAATATTGGACGCGCATCGCGAGGTGCATTTCCTCGAAAACGACCTATTCGTGGATCATATACCATCTTCAAGACATGTTTTGGACAAAATATTTCACTGGCTTGTTTCATCTGGATGTCCAAGGTTGGATTATGGCCGTTTTTTGTGGAATCTTTTCATCTGTGTGTAATAATGAACCCGCAAATGTGAGTCGCGCTGTGTACGTTGAAGCCGTGTATAGAGAACGGATGGATGGATATTCGTTGTTTGTCGGACAAATGTGTTTATATTACCTGCTGTGGTAATCACATCTGAAAGTGGTTTATACCGGTGGATTCATGAGAATCTAAGCTTTCCATCGGCGTATAGTGTTTGTATAATCGCGTTTGCAGCTTCGGACATTTAAGGAAATGCTTATGCAGATCTCAAAGTGTTCTGCGGGCGGAACACTGAAACGCAACGGGTTAACTGGTGATTCTAAATTGTCTGTAGCTGTGAATATGAGTGTGATTGTCTCCATATGTAGCCCTGTGATAGACTGTCAGTCAGCTGGAAGAGACTCCAGCCCCCTGTGATCCTAATAAGGATTAAGCGGTGTATAGATAATGAAAGGTTAAATGGTGTTTTTGGACTGTGACAGGAAGCCAAAGCATGTGGGTACCTGGTGAGAACCCACACAGGCACAGGGAAAACATACAAACTCCACACAGAAAAATCCCAGCTGTGAGGCGACAGTGCCAACCACTGTATCATCATACCACCCACATCAACAGTGCTGCTTCAGTTGTCACTGTGATGAAATCCTTGTGGTCATTCTGCAAGTCAGGATGAAACGTGAAGATTTCTTTCAGCTCAAGAATGAGACACATACCCAACCTGTGCATTCTACAATAAGAAAATTAAAAAAGAGTTCATGTTAAAAAAGCTTCTTTTTCTCTCACTGCACTGATCTTGTCTGAAATAATCAGCTCTTGAAATGACCGTCATGCCCTTCATCACTGCTTCTACAATTCTACAATTTCATTTAGCAGACGCTTTTGTCCAAAGCGACGTACAACACAAGCAAGAATTCAGACATAAGGAAAAACTTGTAGTAAGTGCAAAAAGGGCTTCAAGTGTGATTGATCAAAGGTGTTGCCATCAAGTTGCAGAAGAATTGCTAACCCCCCCCTCCCCCCATCCTTTTTTCATCTTTGTCAGTGCTAAATAAATGCTAGGTTTTGGACCACCTGACTTATTCTACCCCTAAGGTGGAGTCGGATTAAGTGCCAAGGTGTTCTCTGAACAACTGAGTCTTCAATTGTCTCCTAAAAGTAGAAAGGGACTCAGCAGAACGCACAGAGTTTGGTAGTTTGTTCCACCATGTGGGAACAGAGGAGAAGAGTCTGGCTAGAGATTTCGAGACGTGCTGGGCTGGAAGCACCAGGCGTCTCTCACATGCAGAGCGAAGTGGGCCTGAAGGGGAGTAAACCTGGATCAGGGAATCCAGGTAGGCTGGGGCCGTTCTTGTAAATGTTTTGTAAGCCAGGAAGAGAGTTTTGAATTTGATTCGGGCTGCAACTGGAAGCCAGTGAAGGGAGATGAACACTGCTTAGCTGCCAGTCCTACCTCCTTTTCCCCTGCCCTATTGTAGCCATGACTGTGTGGGTGTATGTGGGTGAGAAGAACCATTGGATAATCAGCTGGAGAGCAGAGAGGGCTCATCTGTTTGTTTCTCTGTGTGTCTTAAAAGAAGAGCTTGGTTCATCATTTGGTTGTGGACCGTTACACTATTCACAGTTAGTCAACTCAGGCCAGCTTCAGCTCAGTTGCTCTGCTCTTTTTAACCGTTACTCTCTTGCCTTGTTCTTTGTGACGCTTCCTGTTGAATTCCTGCCTCAAACTGACAGCATTCCTCACCTGGATCCTGGTTCCTTGTCCCTCACTCTCTGTGCACATCAGAACCTGAAGACACACATTCCCTGGTTCCTCCAGTCACCTCCTCCGTCCTCATTCCCTGGACCATTCTCCCATGCCTTACTGCTTGCTACGTAGTTAGTTTCAATACCTGCCTCAGAGTCGTTGGTAGCTCTCGTTGTTGGCTCTTTTTGTAGTTACAGATGTTAGAGCTTTCACTCATTGTGTTCACTCATCACAGTGGTGTGTGTTTTCTGTCGCCTTACGTGACATTGTATTCTGCGTAGCCTGTCTAGTATGCATTTGTTAGCTGCACTGCTAGTGGGTGTTCAGTCTTGTGTTTTGGTTTCTGAGTATCGCTTTGTGTGTTTATCTGTGTAAATTCCATATTCAGTTCCTGAAGACTGTCCTAGCCCTGTGTTGCTTGGATCTGGTTACTTCCCTGCCTTTTAAACACTTAGATACTCAGGATGAAGTCTGTACTGTGTTAAGTAGTTCACACATGTAGCTTTGCATCCCTTCTGGGATTCTGTAGTTCCTCAGAGTTCTGATCGTACAGGCCCTGCCATTCCTCTCGTCTTCACTACGGTCTTACCCTCTAGTATTCTTGTGTTTGATTTCTTGTTATTTTATTAAATAAATTGTTACATCTTTACTCTGTTTGCTGTGTCCTGTCTGTCTGCATTTGGGTCTGTATGCTCCGTATGTGACAATAACATTCATCCATCCATCCATCCTCTATACACCGCTTTATCCTCATTAGGGTTGCGGGGGGTGCTGGAGCCTATCCCAGCTGACTTGAGCGACAGGTCGCCAGTCTGTCACAGGGCACAATAACGTTCAGAATGATTGATTGCTTTTAGATAGGCCTGCACAATATCAGAAACTCTGGGTATTTTATCTGTTCTTGTCTTACATCTGAATCTACACTTAAACTACAGTTTAAACTACAGTTTCTCCTTGCTTTGAAGCAAATACATTTATGGCTTCTAAACAAAAGCAGAGCCTGTTAGTATGCTGCATGGACAGTCCAGGGGTTCGTCCTGTTACCAGGTCTACTGCCAACATGAATGTTTTCACAAAATATCGTGATGACCCAACAAGTATCTTTTTAATGAATGAAGGAAACTTTGCCTGATACAGGATTTCAGCTCATCAACAGTTAAAAGCCTCCTTCGCTTGAATTTTTTTGTTTGTAATGCATCAAATGTTTGAGTGGGTGATAGGTCTGGACCAGCAGTAATCGAATTTAGCAGCCAGATTCTTTTACTACACTGCCATGCTATTGTAATATTAGAAACTGAACATCTCACCTCCGGTGTTTGCTGAGGAATGAAACAGTCCATGTTGGACACATCTTCCCAAAACAATTTTCTCACACAGAAATCAAGGATACAGCAGCCACTTACAGTTTGTTCTGTAGCACCATGATTGTTCCTGAGGGGTGTCAAGCACAGTGGTTAAACACAGCACAGGATTTCTGGAGAATTTAGAACTTCCCATGAAAGCATGTACAGATCAAACACAGCAGACTTTCTTGTGTCCCAGTGGCCACAGTTTAGTCTTCTGTGCTGTATAATTACTGTGATGATAACACTACATTTTCAAATGATTTCTAAATTTCTTGGGCCTGGTCCATCTGCATGTCTTGTAAATGATACCATCCTTCCGATGAGAAATGTGACCTACTTCCAATTTGCTGATGTTCTGTCACCACTCTTCCTCACAGTTTCCTCATTTTGTGGGGATTTTTCATGGTCACAGCTCATTTTTAGTTTTCCAAAGTTATGTGTGTTTCCTCCCTTATGTATATCAGCTACGTTATCCTGTTGCTGCAGTCGATAGTGAATATGACAGATGGAAGCTGGCCCAAACAGAACACATTAAACAGCAATTACTCATCAGTTTATCATTGTTGTTAAGATATTCTTTATTTTCACTATAATTTCCAAGACAGTTACATTATAAAACCCAATATGTAGGTATAGATAGGTATGTAACAACAACAGACTACCGATAGCCTCGAGTACTGAGTGAGGAAATCATTAGAATCATTTTATGGATCTTTGGAGAACAATATGGATCACATGAATATAAATGATAATCTGACTACTTTCTGATGCTTTGGATAGAACACTCCAGTGTGAGGGGCCTCCACCTTGTACCAGCTGCAGATTAAAACAGGAGTATTAGTCTGGCACAAGTCAATATATTTTGTGTTGCACATGTGAGAATGACATGAATCTTGAGTAAACTAAAGGAGTCATTCTAGCAGTTCCCCTTCTACATGCTTATCTCTAAGACCAGAGAGTCCAAATGATGTTACACAGCATGACTTGCCAAATAGTTGACAACACATCATAAAAACAACATGTTTGCCTCTTTTGTTAAAGATGTGGCTGATTAAAAAAAAAAAAAAAAAACATTATCAGGTCTCTGTTGGTAAATGTATTTTCATGTTTTTGTCTCCTGGTACCACAGTAAACAAAACAATACAAAGAGTTTCAAGCAGGCTAATCAGGAGGACTGGGAAAATTCCTGGTGGGCCAGTGTGATGTTTGCGCTGTGAGGGCCAGTGTTCACCTTTTTTTTGAGCTTGTTTTCAGTCATGGCACTAGGTTGATCACATATGCTGCTACAGCAGTCTGTGGGCCGCCTCCACTGGCAGCTATTTTTTTTCTTTGTTTCTTTCCTTTTCTTTACTTTTTTTTTTGCAGACGTACCCTGATGTAACACGTCTGTGTACATGGTCAGAGGCGTTTGAAAGGTGGAAAACAGAAAGAGAAATCAAGATGACCTGGATGAATGAGAACCTTCATAGACAGGAAGAGCAAGTGTGGCATGAAGAATACAAGAATTCTGGAAACAGATGCAGCCAAATGTGCTCAAATTGGAAACTTTTTCAGTAAACAAGTTTGTTGTTTTAAATGACAGACGAGGATGATGAAACGGGTATGACAAGATGTTGAGCTTTGCCTGCAAACCACTGTTCAAGTTAATTAATTATCAAGTCAATGAGTTGTGCGGCATTGTGGCATATAACACAAAGTTATATGGGTCAATATCTAATTGTGGGACTTTTGAAGTCCATGGGATATATCTTGCACACATTTTTATTTAGAGAAAACAAACTAATAGTTTTTTTGTTCATTATAATCATGTCTTTACAAATTCCAGAATTATTTATTATGGAAACAATCAGTTGTTAATAAAAAATGACTGGATAGCACTGAAATGTCAACTAAATAATGTCCCAATTTAGTAACAACCACCTTCTAATGAGCGAAACAATAAGAAAATGAGCTGATTCAGAAATAGTTCTGATTGTGTTCTTTTTATTAAGTTCAGATAATCATGACAGATATTTCTTTTTGGCAATATACCAGATTTTATATGGAAAACAACAAATTGTATCTGTGTCCCAGAAATCACTTTCTACTAATTCCCCATTACAAAAAAACCTCTCCAGGAAGTGTGTTAATTCCAGATCACATGACCTGCTCCACATGATGTCATTTCCTCCTGAAGAAAAGACTGGCCAGACTTCAAGATATATTCTTTCTCTT
Source organism: Acanthochromis polyacanthus (assembly GCF_021347895.1). Taxonomy (NCBI): domain Eukaryota; kingdom Metazoa; phylum Chordata; class Actinopteri; family Pomacentridae; genus Acanthochromis; species Acanthochromis polyacanthus. The sequence goes on from NC_067115.1 coordinate 43,253,123, forward strand.
ATTTCTTAGTTATTTAATATAAAGTAGTGTGTGAAACAAGTATGGATTTATGGCGTTTCAACAATGTTACCACAATATCTTTATAAAAAAGTTTCAATTTCAATTTTATTAAATTGCATATATAATATTTAGAAGAGCCTTTCTCTAAAAATGCCATGTTTTTTTTTTCTTCTTTTTTTTTGTCTGCAAGTCCGCTCAAAAATGACACCAACCAACCATGGTGTCATTGCTTAAGCTTCATGCAATTTTTTTCTTCTTTGTGACTGCGACCATCACCTGTCCTCATGGCAAATTAACCTATCATGTTTATTTCAAGCTGTTTCCTACATTATGCCATTGAGGGCTGTGCACACCCAAGTGAAACATAAAACAAACACAGGACAGACAAAAAGTGACATGGACAGTGTTCTGAGAGAAAAGGTGCATTTTATTTGTTTGTGCTCTTTAATTCACACCTTTGAAACCAGTTACAAATCTAAGACCCTTCACAAACACCAAATACGACAAAATCCCAAATGGATCAATCATGAAGATGTCAGGAGGCCACAAGAAGGATAGATAGAGCAGAGTGAGATCCACAGACACTAACCCAGCAACCTCCACTGACTCAGTGACCGGAGGAACAAACTCGATTGAGTTTTGGTAGGTGCCGGTGTGGTGGGTCTGGCATGCATGAAAACCTCCACCAAAAGGAGGGAACTGTCTCCTCCAGCCCAAGGAGGCCCACACCGCCCCCCCGCAGGAGCCACCGAGCGGAGACCCAGCCCAGGAGCCCGGAGCGACCCCCCCCGACACAGCCAGAGCCCCAAGGCCCGCGCAGCAGAACGGGCCATAGCAGACCCACTTCCCCCATGACCACCCGCTCCCCCCACCCTCCCCCACAACCCGACTCCCCCCGCCCCCCAGCCACCCTCCCCCCCGCCAGACCGCCCTCCGGGAGGCAAATCCGGGAGGCAACCCGCTCGCCGGAAAACAGCACCAACGGACCGGGCAACAGCACTGCAAGGGCAAACGAGCCCAGCCCACCCCCAGCCGCCCAGAGAGATGTGATCCTGAGGGAGGCAGGGAGAGGAAAGAGCACCAGGGGAGGCACAACAACCCGGGCCCTCGGGCCCGGCAGGGAGAAGCCCCGGAGGTCACGCCAGTAAACCTATTGTGAATTACCCTGTTACTGAGTTCACCAGTTCCCCGACTGGTGAACACTAGCCCTGCACTGTGAATGTGACCCACCCAAGTGTATATACAAGTGTGTGTGGTGCCTTAAGATTGAGGGTCGATGATGCAGAGCAGAGGGTAACGAACCCCCCCTCAGTCTCCCCGCAAGCCCAAAATGTAAATGTGTATGTAGTGCGTAAAAATTGGGGGAAGTAGTGTCAGGGTGGGGGCATAGACGGGGGACTACAGTACAACATTGCACTGGGGCCTATCCCGTCTAATGACGTCCCACCCCATAACCACCCATTCCCCAGGTAGTGTGGTGCATTAAAATTGGAGGGGAATTGTGGAGTAGGAATAGTACATTTCCAGGCCAACGACACCACACAAAGCAGCCACCCCCATGAAGAAAACATGACAGGCGGCCCAGCCCGACCGGGCGCCAGACCCAGACGGCCGCCGGGCCGCCACCCACGACGTTTTTAGTCGCAAATGGCGACCCGGCGGCCGCCCAAACCAGGCGCCCGACCGAGCCGAACCGCCCACCACGCCCCCCCCACGGAAGCAGCCACCCCGCACGACGCCACCAGCCCCCCACGACCCCCGGCGCCCGTGGCGACCCGGCGACCGCCCAAACCGAGCGCCGCCCGGGGAGCAAGGCCAACCACGTCGAGCAACAGGGGACAGCACCTGGAAGATTAGCCAAGCATGCAGTGACACCAAGCTAGCCATTCATGCATATAGACAGAGGATCCTGGGGAGTTGTTGACTGTAAGTTGTCATGGATACGGCCCGCTCGATCCTGCTGACAGCGACTGGGTTCCTAACTGAAGACAATCATTAGTTACACAGTGCCAAAGTACATAAGCAGCAACATATATTGAGGTGATGTGGTGGCTCTCGCTAACAGGCAGAGTCAGGTTACCAGGTTTAAGTTAACCCTTGCCACCCGAAAGACGCTCTGGAGCGTTTTCTTGTTGCGCTGCGGTAATCAAAACAAAGCAGGAAAATGAAACGTCGGCGAGTCTCCCTTTAAACGTGTGCTAAAAGTGACGATTTTGAACTTTCTACCAGTTTTTGAATCATGTTGTTCGGCCAAGTAAAACCAGAGATATGATCAATAATAAACGCCACATTTTTTACCGAACTTCACCAGAGCTATTTCCAGCGTCTTTTATGCGCCGCGAAATTTTGAACTTTGGACTCAGCCGAGAGTCCTCTCTGCTGAAAGCATCTGGCCAGAAACACAGACCTTTGGAGTTATGCTTGGTGTAGGAAGGAAAATGTGGACCAGATTTTCACAAACCTGGAGTTCTTTGGAGTAAAAACGCGAACTGGATTTCCCCAAAGGTGACTAAGAAACTTGGAGCTGAGTGACAGAGACGCTCTGACGGGGAGCGGCCCCACAGACACGCCCACAGACACGCCCACAGACACGCCCACAGACACGCCCACAGTCTCTGTGTTCATAGTAAGAGAGTGGAATGTTTTAGAAATACACAGAGGAGAGATGGCCAAAGTGCGGATTTGGAACTTTCTATCATTTTTTAAAAAAAATTTTTAGTCAGGTGATAGTTATAAGTCTTTGGGAGAGCAGCAAGTCCTTCACTGGCTTTGGCCACAGATCACTCTCTGCTAGACACCAAAGATGCACAGAAACTGAAGATTTTGTTTCAGATGTAATATATTACTGCTACTACTACTACTAATAATAATAATAATAAAATAATAATAACAATAATTATAATAAAAATAAAATAATAATAATAAAACAACAATAATAATAACATTCATAATAAACATATTCTAGCAATGGAGAACACCAGGACTCTGGATTCTCCCTGTGGTCCAAAAGACTGTTTCTGTTGTTTTTGTCATTGTAGAGATTGTGGTGGACAGAAAAAGCTTTTTGGAATGGTACAAATTCATTTATGTAAAATTTTATTGTGACTCCTCATGATTTTGTAAATAGTTGTGCAAAAACGCCTAAAAAAATTCCTCCATTTTAGTGCAAATAGTGGTATATAACTGTGTTAACTGCTAAATTTGTACATTATTTTATGACAAACAATTTATATTTACATTATAAGTTCTGAAAAAGATTCATTACACATGTTTATGGTGTCCACAGCAAAAAAATCTAACTTTTTTCTGCTCGGATTTTGTATTTTTTCTGCTATTTTAGGTCAAGTATGTCCATACATTATATCAAAATGTCTAAATAATTATAGAATCACACAGGTGAGGTTGTGCTGAAAAAAAAGATACCAAGCAAAGCAAGATCAACAGCTTTTAAGGTGAAATATAAAGGTAAAATCAGAATTTGTCAAAAACGGACCTAAACCCCCCTAGGGCCCTAAGGGTTAAGGGAGTTAACATATGGTGACCATGTTTGTATAAAATTTAACAACTGATTTTTATTTGAAGCAGAGATTTTCTCCATTGAAATGTGATTTATTAGGAGGTTCAACCAGAGGTTGATGTTCAGAGATTGCTTATTTTTCCAGTTAACAAGGATTGTTTTTTTGGCGATGGCGAGGGCTACAAGTAAGGATTGAGATTGTTTGCGTGGTAGGTCCGTTGTTGTTAAGTCGCCGAGTAAACACAGACTTGGAGATAAAGGAATCCTGCAGTTCAAGATTGCGGAAAGCTTTTCTGAGACGTTGGTCCAGAAATTTTTTACGGGGGTGCACAGCCATAGAGCATGAAAATAAGTATCAGCAGTGTTCTGGGAGCACTGGAGACAGATGTCGGAGTCGGAGAATCCCATTTTGTTCATCATATATTGAGTAATATGTGTTCTGTGGAGAATTTTGTATTGGATGAGTTGTAAGTTTGTGTGTTTTGTCATTTTAAATGCATTATCACAAATTTGAGTCCACAAGTCTGGTTCCGGGGATATAGATAGATCTGACTCCCATTTAGAGATGGGTAAATGTATTGTATCAGTGCTTAAGAGTAACTTATATATTTTAGAGAGGGTTTTAGTTGTTGTCGGAGAAAGCTTTATGATTGCTTCAGCTAATGCTGGCAGCTGGAGCGTGCTTTGAAGTGTTGGGATTCTTTTCTTAATAATATTTTTAACTTGTAGATAATGTAAAAAATTCCCATTTTTTGTTTTGTATTTTTGAAGCAAGTTTGTATATGACATGAATGTATTATCTGAAAAGAGGTGGTGGAGATGTGTGATTCCGTTCTGCTCCCAAACAGCTAAATGGAGCGGCTGATTGTTAACCTGAAAATCAGGGTTGTACCAAATGGGAGAAAACTTACAGGGCTCCAATTTAGAGTTTGCAATTTCTAATGCCTTCCACCAAGCGGTCAAGGTGGAGGAAATCATTGGGTTTTTAAAACAGTTATGTCGTTTGATGGATGTTGTAATAAAGAGTATGTCTGAAAGTCTGATGCTATTGCAATCCTTCTGTTCTAATTCTAACCAACAGTTGGCATCTCTGTTAGGTTGTGTCCATAGAATAAGATATTGTAGCTGGTTAGCTAAATAATACTGCATAAAATTTGGTGCTTCTAGACCTCCTTCGGATTTACTTTTCTGAAGAGTAGATTGACTGATTTTTGCTTTTTTATTATTCCAGTAGAATTTTGTGATAGCCGAGTCCAGCGACTGGAACCAGTTGGACGTTGGTTTGAATGGAATCATTGCAAAGAAGTAATTTATTTTTGGTAGGATTTTCATTTTAATAGTAGCTATTCGTCCCATAAGAGATATAGGGAGATTGTTCCAGCGCTGTAGGTCATTGATGATGTTATCCAGTAGTGGGGCAAAATTTAAGTGAGTTAATTCAGATAATTTAGGTGAAATTTTTATACCTAAGTATTTGAAGTTGCCTGTAGGGAAAGAGTAGTGAGGGTCCTGGTCTGCAGGATTCCATGAATTTTCTGTGATCGGAAGTAATGTTGATTTTGTCCAATTTATGGAATAATCTGATAACTGTGAACATTTAGTTAAGTTAAATACTTCCCTTAATGAAGTAGCCGGTTCTTCTAAATAAAGTAATATATCATCTGCGTATAAATTAATTTTGTGTTCTGTTGCCCCAGAGCGGATTCCTTGGATCCTGACATCCTGGCGCACAGCTGTTGCCAACGGCTCAATGAATATCGCAAATAATAGAGGAGAGAGTGGGCAGCCCTGTCTGGTGCCTCTCTGTAAGGTGAAGGTCTTTGAGGCGATTCCATTAGTGGTGACAGTAGCTTTAGGAGAATCATATAGTGCTAACACCCAGTGAATAAATGACTCTCCAAAGCCAAGCTTATTTAGAGCAGCACACGCACACACAAACACACGCACACACACACACACACTGATACTTCCATGGATAAAAGGGACTTCATCAAGCTTAGCCATGTTCTTAGATGAGAAGCCAGTTGGGGAGGATGTTCTGTCACTGCATCAGTAACTCCTACAGGTCGTCCTGGGTGCCTGGGAATCATTAGGTGATGCCAACATTGAATTTAGGTTCTGAAATATTAGTGTAATTAGGATATAATGGTTTCCACTATTTTGTTTTCAAAATGTTGGAACAGTGAAGCACACTTATTTTGTTAAATGTTTTGACACAATAGAGCACTATGCTATTTAGTCAGTGTAATGCACTTTTATTTTTTGCTTAATGCAATGCACTTTTGTTTTTGTTCAAAAAACACTATTTTCAAAAAAGTTTACATCGTGCATTTGTTTGTGTGAGCAATTTCTCATACCATTGTTGTTTTTTGTAGGTTCGGATCACTGTTTAAGTTTGCAATGTCTCTGTAAGTTAATAAACTTGCAAGTGATCCATGTAAACTAGTCTGAGTCTGTATTATCTGTTTCTATCACAATGACATCAAAAGGTCTTAATTAAATCCACAAGAGATGGAATATGCAGTTTTCTAACATACAGTAATAATTTATTTAGTTCATGATTATATTATTTGATAAATAAATCATTATACTTTTTCATGTCCAGTCAACTATGTTACTTTTGGCAACTATGATACCATGCTGTCAGCTACGTTACTATTATGTTTCTGAAAAAAAAAATTACATTGTTTCCTAAACTCAAAGCAAAAAACTTAGAAACGTAGTAGCTGTGAAATATGTAGCTTAGTATAATTTAATCAAGAAAATTATCATGAATTTCAGGAGTTTTGGGAAAAAATATCTGGACCGTTAACTGCATTCTGAGAAATTAGGAGTTTTAATGCAAAAAACTGACATTTTCTTTAATAGTTGGCGATTATTGTAAGCAATTGGACAGATATTCTTCTAAGAACAATGATTTGTTTAAATATCTGACATTTACCCAAAGTTAAACTTTACAATTTTTGTCCATAACATAGTTGACCAAATAATGAGTTAACATCTCAGTTTTTCATTTTAATATCTGAAATCAGTGATGCCTGAGCTTGATAATTACTGAAAACACTATATTTCAGGAATACTTTGTAAGGAAAAATAATGTATTAGAAAAACAAATTCCAGAATTTTTCAAACTCAAAAGGTCCTGCAATTATTTATTGACCCAAATAATTTAAATAATAGTATGATGCAAAGCCACATAACTGGGAAACTTTGTCCTGTAGCCCCTCAGAGTCACAAGAAAGATCCAGCACCAAGCACCATCCATGAGCCCACAAGGCCAGAGTGGGATAGTAGGAGCTGATAGAGTGAATATTATCAGAATTAATGTAATGAAGAGTATGGTGTATGAGAAGTGTCCTGAGATGCTATGAGATGATTCAGCTCTACATGAATGAAACTGAGCTGAACTGATCAGAAAGCTTTGTAAAAAGCAGAGATCTGTGCTGAGAATTATGACCAGTTTGAAAATGTGATTTAGTGTCAGAAGCAGAGCCAGGTGGCAGTAGTGCTGAGGGGCTTGCTCCCATCATTATGGAAGGAAGAGGTGAGCTGTTGTAACAATGTGTGAACAAGCAAGCATTAGTTCTATGCCCAAATGATAGTAGTGTCCCATTTTATTTTTATTGTTAAAACCAAGACAGTAAATACGCAAAGCCCACAATTGAAAGGGAACAGGATGAAAGTAACATGAAATAAGCCTGCATATTTTTAAAGTAACCCTTACTTGCACTGAATTGGGAATATTTTAGAACACTACACGGAATTACAAGGCTTTACAGAACACGATTTTAACTGTTAAGGTGTGGGGGAAAAGTGAACCCAAGGTGAGTGCACACAGAGCAGGCGACACACAGACGGAAAATTCAGGCAGGGTTTCATAAACAAATTAAACAATCAATGCCACTCAGGGCAACAAACTCACTACTGGTGAGGAAAAGGGGAAGGCGGGCTCCTGGGGGTGGCAGTCTGGGAAGGTACGCTCCAGCGCTCACGACGCTCAAGGGAGCGTGGCAGCAGCAGCCTGGGATGTCGCCAAATCCTCAGTGTGGAGCGGCCGGGTCGACTGGAGCAGTCAGGGGTCCACATCCTCCCACCTGGAGGATGGCTGGGTGGGGGGAGGCAGGCTGCTCCGGCAGTAACCTCACAGCAAGCAGGATGATCCGATACTGCCTTCGGTGCAGCACTGGTCTTTATAGTGCCTCAGATGAGCTGCAGGTGAGCTGCTGCAGGTTTTTTTTTTGTGGACTCTCCTACTTGGTCCCAAAATCAAGATCTGGTTCAAGGGTTTCTTCAGCAAGAAATGGCCGCATCCTGAGCCACATGTGCAGGAAAACCACTGAATCACCGGAGCTGTAGTGGTCAAACCAAAGTGGTGTCCAGTGTTCAACCTGCACTATACGTGGACAACTTTTATATCATGGCTTAAGGTCCTACAAGGCTGTAAGAAGCCCCTGATCAATGAGAGACAGAGGTTAGCCTGGTGTCAATGGGCCCAGGAACACAAGAACTGGACAGCCAGGAATGCGAAGAAGATTCAGATGAGTCCAGTTTCCAGCTTTTTCTTCTTCCCGCTTAAGTGAGACTGCGCAGAAGGCCAGGCGAAGCATTGCCTCCAGCATGTACAGTAGCTACTGTCAAGCATGGTGGAGGCAGTATCATGGTTTGGGGATGTATGAGTGCTGCTGATATTGGTCATCTCACCATCATGGCACATTGAACTCTGTCAAGTATTGTGCCATTCTCCAATCCTACATGCTCCCTTCTGCATGTGCTCTGTTCATTGAGGTCAAAACTGGATGTTTTAGCAAGACAATGCCCCTTGCGTGATATACTAATGTCATGACTCCTGCAAGCATTAGAGTCAAACTGCTACTTTTCTCTCATAGAGACAAGAAAAAAGTTCTACAGTTGTTTGTTTTAAAATAGTTACTGCATGGAAATTATGACAGAATTGTCAAACAAACTCTAACACACGTTTCTTATAATGCTTTTGCATGCTTGCAAACCAGAATTATAAGCTTTTGCACAACACTATGGGACCCTTCTCCGGCATATACAGCTTGGTGCCCAGCTTTCTTGTATTGTTTGCCTTCTTATCATTGTAAGCTTATATCTCTATCCCTCTCACCCTGTAAATGTGTTCATCTGCACTGTTGAGAGGAACCTCACAGTTTATTCTTGAATCTTAACACGGTGGAAGCTCAGTGCTTCTTCAATTTAAGTCTCAATGTTATTCCTCACTCCGTCTTTCTCTGTCTCTCAATCAAAAGGGGATGACAAGTAAAGATGACGAAGCATCATTTCATCACTTCATACTGTTTAAAAGGTCGTGTTCAAATAAGGGTATGTTCCCACAGTGAAGAGTTTAGTAATAGTTTCCTTGTCCTCTATAAAAAAAGTCCCTCAGACCGTGTTCACTAGAACAGCAACAAGCAGAGGACAGCATCTTACATCCTTCCCCACAAAAGGTAAATGCAATAAATTTGCAAATTTTCACTCCTCAGTTCAACACAGACAGTGTCTGCAACTCTTACTATTATTTATGTTTAGTCAGTTGCTTTCTTGATGAACTGCTCAGTCTATAAACTGTTGAATAATGTGTAAACCCTGTATAACGTCAGTTATTCAACTAAATTAACACAAAGTCAAAACCTATGTTGTCCAAATTATTTCAGTTTATTTGTCAGTCATGACAAATCCATTTATCAAGTAAAGATTTCAGCTATGAAACTGAAATGTGCATAGGTGACTGTTTAGCATAACTTATAGAAGATCTCTGACCATTTCTAGAATAACAAACATTAATGCCTCCTTGTGTTGTATCTATAGGGTGTGAAAACCAGCAGATCCAGCTGGCAACAGGCGTGAAGGTGAGCGATCATCTCTCCAAGACTCCAACTATATAAAATGTTTAATGAGCTAAATGGCTTCAACAGCTGAAACATGTTAATCTGAGAATGACATATTTCTTTTAAACTGACATTGAAGTTTGTCATGCTCATGGTTAATGAATATTACACAGTTTCTTTTGTGCTTGTTTAAACCACTCTGTTGTTCACTCTGATCTGTGCAGATGGCTGGCCTGGGCTGGATGGCTGTGGTGCTGGCCTTCTTCCTGTCTCCTCCAAACAGTTTGGCTGCTGTGGAACAGACGTGGCTCACAAGTATTGTAGAAGGCATCAAAAATGAGTGAGTCTTTAAAAACTGCTGCTTTGTGTTTGTGTTTTTTTGTCTCATATCTTTCATGTCTATGACTCTAGTCCAGGGGTGTCAAACTCAGTTCCTGGAGGGCCACTATCCTGCATGTTTTAGATGTTTCCCTCTTCCAACACACCTGATTCAAATGATCAGCTTATCATCAAGCTCTGCAGAAGCCTGAAAACGAGCCTGATCATTTGAATCAGGTGTGTTGGAAGAGGGAAACATCTAAAACATGCAGGATAGTGGCCCTCCAGGAACGGAGTTTGACACCCCTGCTGTAGTCTATTTGCACTCAGTCATCAGTTATCTGTGACTCCAAAACAGATCTCTTCAACTGATTCAGAAAAATGTATGTAAAACTGTGATTCTAGAAAGAAGCCCTTAATCTCTGAAAAACATAAAATGTATACTGCTTCATATACAAGAACATGCATATAAAAATGAATTTGTATTGGCTGATTTGTTTTGCTGCAAGGCTCTAACCAGTGTGACCATTCAGATGAATTCTCTCACTGATAAGGTTTTCTTTTCTCCTATTCATATAAATTTACTTCCACATGGAACTTTAGCAAAGCCTAGTTCTTTGGTGGTATATCAAGCTCAGGATGCAGTTTTTCCTCCTGTTGTTAGTCTCCTTTTCTCACCATGTAGGCTGTCTGTCCAACTGCAGTACCACAGGAACATTAAAATTGTGAAAATGTATGTTTCCCTTTGGCAGGTATGCACTTGGTGACACCTTCAGTCTGGCTGTGAACATCCCACAGAATCAAGATCCAAACAATCTCAAGGAAGTCCTTCAAGCTGACCCAGCAGACAAAGTGAAAGAAACTGTTGCAAACGGTCAAGTGTACAAAGGCACCAGAGTGGTTGCAGCCACGCAGGCAGATGCAGTGTCACGTGTTCTTGAAAACCTAGAGCCGCTTACACAAAGCAGTCAAGACAATGTCCTCATAATCTACTCTGAAGGGCCCCCAGATGCAAATGGTATTGCTACCAAGATTAATGATGTCACTCAGAAATGGAGCAGTTATGCCTTTGCCTTTTCTAAAGTAGCTGATGTTCCTGATGCTGACACATCTCAGCTGGCTCAATCCTTCCAACAACTTGACATTTCCAAACTCGGGCTTGACAACATATTCCGTTGTTATAAACCAGGTGATGATGCTTTTCAGTGCACCAGCTGCTCCTCAGGTGGAGATGTTACACCCTCATGTGTGACAAATACAGCTCCATCAACTCAACAGGAAGGTGCAGGTGCAGAAACAAGTACATCTGCACCAGGCACTGGAGTAGACACCGGAGCAGGCACTGGTGTAGGTGGTACTGCAGGCACTGGTGTAGGTGGTACTGAAGGCACTGGTGTAGGTGGTACTGAAGGCACTGGTGAAGGTGGTACTGAAGGCACTGGCACAGGTGCCGGTGTAGGCACAGGAGAGGGTACTGGCACGGGTACTGGTGAAAGCACTGCATCAGGCACTGGCCATGGTCAAAGCACTCACATAGGCATAGGCATTGGCATAGGCATTGGCACTGGTACTGGCACTGGTACTGGTACTGGTACTGGTATGGGTACAGGTACTGGCACTGGCACTAGTGCTGGTGCTGGTACTGGTGAAGGCACTGGCACTGATGCTGGTGCTGGTGCTGGTACTGGCACTGGTCCAGGTGAAGGCACTGGGACCGGCACCGGTGAAAGCACAGCTGTTGGTGCTGGCACTGGTCCAGGTGAAGGCACTGGTACCAGCACCGGTGAAAGCACAGCTGTTGGTACTGGCACTGGTCCAGGTGAAGGCACTGCTGTAGGCACTGGCACTGGCACTGGCAAAACCACTGGCCGCATGTGCAACGGCCGTCGTAGAAGAGGCTGCAGGCGTAGGAGAGGTGGCAGACGTAGGAAAGGCTGCACACGTAGGAGAGGTGGCAAATGTAGAAGAGGTGGTAGACGTGGAAGAGGTGGCTGTCGCAGGAGAGGTGGCATGCATAGAAAAGGTGGCAGATGTAGAAGAGGTGGCCGTCGTGGGAGAGGTGGCATGCATAGAAAAGGTGGAAGACGTAGAAGAGGTGGCCGTCATAGGAGAGGTGGCATGTGTAGAAAAGGTGGCAGACGTAGAAGAGGTGGTAGATGTAGAAGAGGTGGCATGCGTAGAAAAGGTGGAAGACGTAGAAAAGGTGGCAGACGTAGAAGAGGTGGGATGCGTAGAAAAGGTGGAAGACGTAGGAGAGGTGGAATGCGTAGAAGAGGTGGTCGTCGTAGGAGAGGTGGAATGCGTAGAAGAGGTGGTCGTCGTAGGAGAGGTGGTCGTCGTAGGAGAGGTGGCCGTCGTAGCAGAGTTGGAATACGTAGAAGAGGTGGCCTTCGTAGGAGAGGCGGAATGCGTAGAAGAGGTGGCATGCGTAGAAGAGGCGGCCGTCGTAGCAGAGGTGGCATGCGTAGAAGAGGTGGCATGCGTTGGAGAGGTGGCATGCGTAGCAGAGGTGGCATGCGTAGAAGAGGTGGCATGCGTAGCAGAGGTGGCATGCGTAGAAGAGGTGGCATGCGTAGCAGAGGTGGCATGCGTAGCAGAGGTGGCATGCGTTGGAGAGGTGGCATGCGTAGCAGAGGTGGCATGCGTAGAAGAGGTGGCATGCGTAGAGGTAGACGTAGAGGCTAGAAGTAAGAAGGCTACTGAAAGGGCCTGAAAATCTGAGTAACAGCTCGGATGGTTCTTTCTGTTTTGTGCATTTATTGTGTGTGTGTGTGTGTGTGTGTGTGTGTGTGTGTGTGTGTGTGTGTGTGTGTGTGTGTGTGTGTGTCGTCTGTCTCTTTGTGTCCTCAATGCTAGTATCCATACAACACCCAATTTTTGTTTTTTGTACTGATCCATTTCACTTTGTGACCTATCAAAATCAAAAAAGGCACTATTTTTCTTATTGCCAACCAATCTCATGAAAATATCAGCACCAATAATTAATGTAACTGGCAAGTTAGTGCTGTATGTGAATCCAAAAGCCTGATTTATTTTATTCCTCCAAGCCACAGATCTTCATTGTTGTTCAAAAACTATTAGAAGACGTCAGTGTGCTACAGTGTGTTTCTCATGAACACACACACTGTAGAATTGACCACTAATGCCATTCATCTGAAGTGTCTAAAATTAAAGTTTTTTATTGTATTGCCAGTGCTTCTCTTTATTTACATGATAAAAAATACAGCAAAGGGAAAATGGTTTGGTCTTGCAACAAGAATTGTCAAATCATCTGATGTTTTGTTCTTTCTCATTAAAGCTTAGCTCTGCATCCATTCTGCTTTGTCTGTATGTCAATCATTTTGGAACTCCTGAATGACAGTACTATTAGCTTTTAACCATACAAGTGGTTTTGTTTTAAATTTCATTATTTAGACTTGGTAAAATGAAAAACATCATCATCCTCATCCTCATCATCATCAACAGCAACAGAAAAGGCTACCTGCACAGAGTAGCATGTTTTGCCATATATTACCGCAAAGAGGCTATTCCTGCATTTGTGCTTTTTTCTCTCAGTTTTAGTCCATATTATTCTCTAAACTATATACCAAAATTGTGAAATTCTGTGCTATATTGTAGCCTCCATACCTTATGAAGTAGTGTCATTTTACTATGTTTGCTCACCCTACCCCTGCTAAAAAAGAGCAAGCCACTCACTGGTTATGTCATTAACTTACTACACAGTATACTGAAGTATGTTGCAATAATGTGGGTCATGTTGCACTTAAGCAGCACCTTTCTTAATATCTGACATTCACACACACCAATGATGGCAGAGCTAACATGCAAGACGCTAGCCAGGTATCTGGAACAACTTTGGGTTCAGTGTTTTTGATCAAGTGAACGAGGACACACTTGACATGCAGAGCGGCCAGGGAGTGATTTCAGTATCGTTCAGTTTCACCAGTCAGATCAGAGGTAAGTCAAATGAAACAGTATTGTTGCCAAGGTTACATCCAGTTTAAGACACTAAAGTGTAATACAGTAAAATAGAATAGTTTTATTCTCACAGCAATTTGCAACGAAATTGGTCAATGTCTTAGTGCATAACAAATAAACACAAAGTTCATAGATAATTAGTGGTTACTCACTGCAAAACTCAAAATCTTACCACATCTATTTGTCTTATTTTTAGTCATAATGTCTCATCCCACTTCATTTAAGATAAATTCACTTAACAAGTGACATTTCAGCAAGATGGAGAGACTTGTTTTAAGACAATGCATCTTAAATATCTTGTTAAGTCAAACAATCTTGAAATTATCTTGTTTTGACTACGAGGACAGCGACAACGAGGACAGCGAAGAGGGGAGCGGAGAAGAGAGCAACTCAAACAGAGAATGAGGAGGACACAAAAGAAGAAGAAGAAGAACAACAACAACAACAAGAAAAAGAACAAGAAGAAGAACAGAGAAATCGACCCTGGGGGGGGGGGGGGCAAAACCGATGTCAGGATTCTGCCCCAGTCTTCCCTTTTTGTTTTGTCCCTTTGGCTCCTTCTGTCTGCTGCTCCCTGCCTACTCTGCACCTGGCCTCTGATTGTTGTCACCTGATGCGATCAAGCTCAGACTCATTTCACCTGGTCCTCCCCTCTCTATTTAAGCCCTGCCGTTTCACTCAGTTGTTGCTGGCTCATCGTCTTGGACTCATTCAGTTTCAGAGTCTGCAAACTGTTTGCGTCCAGAATGAACAAAGCGGTGGTTGTGTTTATGAAGAGTGAGCCTGTGGTTAGTGATGGTGAAATCGAAGCTTCATGAAGCAATGAACCACTTTGACACATCTGCTTCAAGAATGACACTCTGCTTCGAAGCATTTGACACAACCAGAAGAGTGACATCTGCTGGTCCTGTGTCAGAACTGCATCCAAGTGGAAAAAAATGAAAAAGCCTCAGGACTGCTTGTCTCACACTGCTTTGTACTTGCAATAAATGTTTTAAAACGCTATATATGTATGTTTGTGTGCATATATGTGTAGTGTGTTTCTATGAATGCATGTGTGTTGTGTATGAGTGAATCTATGCGTATGTATCTGTGTGTTATTTAATGTATGAAATGCAACTAGATATATCTAAACTAAATTCTAACTAAATGTATACTCTCCCTAACTTCTCTCAAAATGACAAATGGCAAATGCACTAGTGTGATCTCCTCCTCTCAAAAATCCATAATTTGAGGAGTGAATCAAACCCCTATGCCTTTTAAGACCTGGACAGATTGAAATGTCCAACCCCTTCAAAGTTCGCGCGAAGCACGGCAACACGCGATGTGACGTAACGAGGCCTCGTTCTCGATAGTCACGTGATTGTGGGCATGCTGAAGCAGGGATCGAAACACCGTCTCGGAGCACTTTCGCTTCAAAAGCTCGGCACTGTGTCGAGCAAACTGGCTCGAGCGTAACATCACTACCTGTGGTTCATCAGCTGATTGAGAGCGGCGTGATCCTGATAGACGTGTCTCCTCTGTCAGCTCCCTCTACACGGATTACCGTGTCTGGAGTTTATCTCCAACGAGGTGCTGGCAACTGAGCTGCGGAGGTTTGGAAAGTTTGCCAGTGGCTTTAAGACTGTGAGTTTGGGCTGTAAATACCCCAAACTGTAGCATGTGCAGTCTCTGCGGCGGTAGGTCTTCATGTTTCTGGACAGGTGTCATTCAGAGCCAAGCACGGAAAAGGCTCATACATGCTTTATGCTAGATGAAATGTTTTGAGTGTGGAGATGTGGGACACAAGTGTTTTGCTTTCCCACCCCTCCTTCTTCTCCCATCCCTCCCCCTTGCCCTCCTCTGTCATTCTCAACCCCCCCGGCCAGCAGGCAGATGGGTCCCCCCTATATAGAGCTGGGTTCTGCTCGAGGTTTCTTCCCTGTTAAAAGGGTGTTTTCCTTGCCACTGTTGCCTTTGGGCTTGCTCTGGGGGTCAGGCATATGGGTTCTGTAAAGCGTCTTGAGACGATTTGACTGTAATTGACGCTATATAAATAAAATTAAATTGAAATTGAATTTTGCCTGTCCACACAGGTAGCAGGTGGAGGATCACTCTGCCGCTGCGCTGAGTGGCATGGTCAGCGGCGGCTGCGCAGCTGTGCCTGCAGAGAGCCGGTCAGTTGATGCCGCTCCGGTGGCGGTGCCGACTGACACCACGCCTGCGGTGCGGGTCAAGGCCGGCCCTGCGCTCAATGTGCCTGTTGCTGTGTCAGATCCTGTGGCTGACGCTCGCGTCGCCACGGCCTCGGCATCAGCTTCAGCTTCAGCAGATGTTGGAATGGTAGAAAGCTCAGACAGGGACAGGGAGAAGCAGGAGCAGCGTGAGGAACATCAGGAGTGTGTGAGGACAGACCTGAGCAGCTCTCACACTGAAGAGCAGCTGGCTGTGCTGAGCAGCCAGGCTTCATGTGGAGGAGAGGACATGGCTGACTATGACTCTGAATTTGATGTTGCCAGTGTAGCTGAGAGCTCACACAGCAGCACAGAGCTGTACTCTCTGGAAGAAATCAACCGTTTCTTAGATGAAACGTTTAAACGTTCAGTTAAAGTTAGCGACTACTTCAGTGACACAGACAAATTCATTAAATCTGTAACTGTGTTGAAGAAACTGGTTGGTTTTGATCTTTTGGATGAAAAGAAACATTTTCGCCTAAAGAAACATGTAACAACACTGAGAAAAGCTGCTAATGGTAGAACACTGAGATCCAAGAAATAAAGTGAATCATGTATCAACACAAAGTGTTTTCTTCTCTTCACTGTCCTGTACTGTTCTCTCTCTGTCTGTTTCTTCTCTCTAACTTCTCCATGAGGAGCCTGAACATAGGGTCTCTGAACATTAATGGAGGGACAGACATAGACACGCTTTGATCTCTGAGGTTTCACATCAGAAGAAGCTAGATGTGCTGTTTTTACAGGAAACTTACACTACAGCAGCAGATGAGACAGACTGGGGTCTATGGTGGGAGGGTCATGGCACTATGTCAGTGCTGGAGTGGCCATTTTATTCAAAAAGTCTATAGATGCAAACATTTTATCATCTACTGAAATTGTGAAGGGCCGCTTGCTTATTGTTAGGGCAGAGATTGAAGCTTCGGTTTTCTGCTTTGTCAACATCTACGCTCCAACCCAGGGCAGAGAGAGAATTACTTTTTTCACACAGCTAGAAAATGAACTCAGGAAACACAACCAGGACCAGTTCATCATTAAAAACATTGAAGAAGGATTACACAGGAACCCAGATCCTAGCATGGTTCATCTGCTGCAGGAGAAGAGGTTGGCTTTGAGCTCTTTCCTGCATGATAGGGTGAAGGGAGCTCTTGTTAGATCTCGCTTCCATCAGCTGAAGGACATGGACGGTCCAACCTCCTTCTTTTTAACCTGGAGAACACTGTGGCCCAGAGGAAGCAGATAATGTGCCTCAAACTTCCAGGAGGCACAGTGACCACCAATCCAGGTGAAATGAGGAGCCATGCAAGGGATTTCTACACCAATCTTTTTGGAGCAGAGGCATGCGTTGAGGAGACCCGTGTGGAGCTTCTGGAAGGGCTCCCTCAGTTCAGCATGGACGAAAGAGCAGTGCTGGACCGTGAGCTGACGATTGAGGAGTTAACATCCGCTGATCAAGATCAAACAGATCAAACGTACTGTGTACCAGACAGATCAATCATGGACAACATTTTTCTTGTTCGAGATTTAATTGATATTTCCAGTTGTTATAATTTTGATTTTGGAATTACTTCTTTAGATCAAGAGAAGACGTTTGAGATCAAGAGATGGGTGGATCATTCGTATCTGTTTGCAACACTTAGGTCTTTTGCTTTTGGTGGTGGGTTTGTAGACTGGGTGAAGTTGTTGTATAATGGTGCACAGTGTTTGGTGAAAATGGGTGCAGGGTTGGGGAGACCAATCCCTGTACAACGGGAAATCAGACAGGGCTCTCCAATCTCAGGACAGTTGTACAGCTTGGTCATTGAGCCATTGCTGTGTAAGTTAAGAGGTAAGCTTGGTGGCCTTGCACTGCCTGGGTTTTTAGATTCTGACCGCTCTCTGGTAGCTTCGGCCTATGCAGATGATATCACTGTTTTCATCTCCTCTCAGGGTGATGTTGAGCATTTGCAGGATATCCTGTCCTTGTATGAAAAAGCAACTTCTGCACGAGTGAACTGGGCCAAGAGTGAAGCCCTGCTAGTGGGAAGGTGGAGGGATCAGGTGGTACCAAGTCTGCCCGGGGGCCTACAGTGGGGAAAGGATAGGCTGAGGGTTTTGGGAGTTTTCCTGCGGTCTGAGGGCTTTCAGAGGAAGAACTGGGAGGAAGTTCAGGAGAAAGTGTGTGCTCGATTGTCTAGATGGCTTTGGCTGCTACCCCTGTTGTCATATAGGGGAAGAGTTTTGGTCGCAAATAATTTGGTCGCCTTGACTCTTTGGCACAGACTCACCGCACTGACACAACCCGGTCTCACGGGGATTCGTGAAACTGTCACGTAAGTTTTAGTTTCGGTTTCGTGCGCACCAACACGATTTTGTCATGTTTTTCGTGCCGCTCACCACGAAATGTTTTTCGCTGTGGTAATCACATCTGAAAGTGGTTTATACCGGCGGATTCATGACGATCTAAGCTGTCCATCGGCGTATACTGCTTGTGTGATCGCGTTTGCGGCCGCCGGCCGCCGGACATTCTTGAAATTCCTATGCAAATTGGTAAGTGTACCACCGGCTTATGGTTAGGTTATGGTTAGGATTATGGTTAGGGTTATGTTTAGGGACGATGTCATGCAAAATATAGCGTTGGATTCGCCGCGGTTTTACATTAAAAATATAATATACACATTCTTTTGAAATACGTTCTGAGTGGCACGAAAAGTCCGCCGTTTAAAATACATTGGTGTGCATTTCGTGGTGAGCGGCACGAAAAACATGACGAAATCGTGTTGGTGCGCACGAAGCCGAAACAAAAATTTACGTGACAGTTTCACGAATCCTCGTGAGATCGGGCTGGCTGACACCACCAAGAGGCCTGATCGAGACCATACAGTGCGCTATTGTGGACTTCTTCTGGTCTGGAAAACACTGGGTCCGGGCAGCCGTCCTTTACCTGCCGGTGGCAGAAGGGGGGCAGGGTCTCATAGACATCCAGGCCAAAATTGCCTCCTTTAGACTGCACAGAGGCTGCTGTATGACTGTGGACCAGGATGGTTGGACACAGCCCAGCTGCTCTTGAGAAGAACTGGTCGACTGGGCTACGACAAACAGTTTTTCCTCCTGAAATCGGAGGTCACGGACGTCTCTGGTCTAACACACTTCTACAGCTCTGTCTTGCAGGCGTGGCGCCTTTTCCACTTCAGGCGTGAAGGCGGAGGAACTCCAGGGATGTGGCTGTTTGAGGAACCTCTTTTCTTCAACTGCCTCTTCCATACACCAACACTGCAGTCTGCCAGACTTCGAACCAGTCTCAGATACGAACAGATACAGAGCGCACCTTGATCCTGGGCTGGGGAAGGGCTGTGTCTTCTGCGCTCAGACAGAGACTACAGAGCATCTGTTTGTGCAGTGTTCCCGTCTGACACCACTGTTTGCTCTGATGGAGAGATGATTTCTTGGTCTTGGGGAGGTTTTCTCTTTCAATGTGTTTATTTTTGAAAAAAATAGAATTTTAGAAAAAACTGTACATACACTTGTGAACTTTTTATGTTGAACTGCAAAACTGGCGATATGGCTGACACGGAGGAACGGGACTAAGTGTGCTGGATGTGTGGGCGTGGTTCCGGCTCTGGAGGGACTGATGAAGGCCCGTCTGAGGGTAGAACACTCTTATTTTCAGTTAATGGACAAAATGAAAGACTTTATTCAGACATGGGCGGTGGGCGGGGTTTTGTGTTCGGTGGGGGAGGGTGGGGAGCTGCTGCTTCACTTTTGATGGTTTTTCTTTTCTTCTTTCAGTCTGACCTGAAGATCGGTTTTGTGTTTGTGTTTTAGAAGAGATCAATAAAGGAATTTTTGAACCCTCTCCTCTCCTCATTTCCGTTTCCGGTGTTGGTGAGGGTGAGTGGTGCGAAGGTGGTGAAGGCGAGTGTGGCACGGAGTTTGATTTGTCCTTTTCAATTGACCTTTTCACGGTTCCTGACTGTTTTCTGTTTCCTCTCTGCATGGGTAGGTAAGTAATTTGTATTTCTTTCTAGTATTGGCTGTGGATTATCAAGGCTTTGTTGGATTTCGGTCTTTACTGGGAGGATGGCGTGCGTTCAGACGCCACCCCTGTCAATCCGACATGGAGTGCGGATTGTCCCTCCGGACTGTGCCGTTAGTATTGAGGAGGTTTTGATGGCAGGTGGCGATCAGGTAGGCCATGATCATATATTGTTTTCGTCCCGGATGAATAAAGCTGTGGTGGTCTTCATGAAGACTGAGGCTATGGTTTATGGATTAATTGAGAGTGGTGTGTTCATTCGGGATTTGTTTGTACAAGTCTCTCCGCTGTCGGTTTCCTCTACGCGTATCACTGTATCTGGTGTTCCGCCTTTCATCTCGAAATAGTTGTTGGAGACTGAGCTTCGCCGGTTTGGAAAATTTGCTAGTGGCTTTAAAAACGTAAATTTAGGGTGTAAGGACCCCAAACTTAGGCACATTCAGTCTCTGAGGAGACAGGCATTTATGTTTCTGGACTCGCCTACACAAACCCTGGAGGTGTCTTTCCGGGTCAAATATGGTGACGGCTCATATATGGTTTACGCCAGCTCGGGCCATTTAAAATGCTTTGAATGTGGTGATGTTGGACATAAGCGGCTGGCTTGCCCACATAGGCAGCGGGGAGCAGATGGTGTTGCCGATGGGGCAGCGGCCGCTGTGTTTACGGCGGCTGCGCCTGCCGCGCCTGCGGGGGCGGCATCTGGTGTGGGGGCGGCGGTGGCCGCGCTTGATGTGGCGGCGTCCGCGGAGTTGGGGTTCGTCTCCGTGGCCGGGGTGTGTGAGGCTGCAGATAATGTGATGGAGTTTTCCAGTGATGCAGAAGTAAATATTGATGGTTCAGTATCTAAGGAAAATGTTTCAATGAGGGAGGAAAAGTTGGAGGTTGTAGTGCAGGAAGATTCTCTTGCTTTAAAAAGCTTGAGCACCCCTCAGCTTGCAGATGCTGCTGGTGGAACCAAAGATGGAGCAGGTCCCTCAGGTTTATTTTCTGTGAATGTGTCTGTCACTGAGAAGCAAGCACTGAGCAGCAGTCAGGTTTCAGATCAAGCTGATGAAGTGGAGGATGAGTCCCGATGCACTGATGATGAAACAGACAGTGTTTCCATTTCTGGGACGCCCAGCAGGTACACAGATCTCTATTCTGTCGAGGAAATCAATTGTTTTCTCGATGAAACGTTCAAAAAATCTGTAAAAGTGAGTGAGTGCTTTAGTGACATCGAAAAGTTTATTAGATCAGTTAACATACTGAAACAACAGGTTGGCTTAGACCTCCTGGATGAAAAGAAACGCTTTTGTTTAAAAAAGCATATTACTACACTGAGAAAAAGGAAAGCTGTTAGGAAGGCGAGGAAGTAATGACCATGCATCACAGGGTGTTCTTCTCTCTACACTGTCCTGTACTTGTCTGTCTCTGTCTTGTTCTCCTATCTTACCTTCTTATAAGGAGCCTCAAGGTCAGGTCCTTAAATATAAATGGTGGGAGAGACCGACAGAAAAAGCTTTTAGTTTCTGAAATCTCAAACCAGAAACTGTCACGGATTCAGGCGAGGCGGACTCGAGCAGAGAGCCACACTACCAAGGCTGGGTTAAATGAGAATGTGTTTTATTGTTGGGGATGTGGGTTATGGCGGAGGGTGAGAGGAGCCGGGCTGCAGGGGAAGCGGCTGGTGGAGTGGGGTTTGGGCCGAGGTGTCCCGTGGGCCAAGTGATGACTGACGTCCAGGCGGGGGGTTTCCGGGAGGGCGCTGAGAGGCGAAGAGCAGCCGGCTTGCTGCTGCGGGTCCCGGGTTGGGTTGAGGGGAGCTGGTCGGGGTTCCAGGGAGGAGGTCCGGGCAGAAACGGGGGGGTCCAGTGAGGGGGAAACCGGTGCCGAATGGTCTGGGGAGAGCCGGAGGGGAAGGAGGACAACGGGGATCCCGGACAGCTGGGTCTAGACAAGGGCAGGAGAAAAACAACGTAAGAAAAGGCCAAAAACTCAACAGACTTTACAGGAGGCTAGAGAACTGCGAACTGACGGTGAAGTTTCGTTCAACAATCTGGCAGGGAGTGGAAGGATGAGCCGGTTCTTATTGCAGTGGAGAGTAATCAGGTCGATGTCCTTCAGCTGTCCGGGACCCGCGGGGAAGGCTGATTACCTTTTTTTTTTTTTTTTGTCTGCAAGTCCACTCAAAAATTACACCAACCAACCATGGTGTCATCGCTTAAACTTCATGTGCATTTTTTTTCTTCTTTGTGACTGTGACCATCACCTGCCCTCATGGCAAATTAACCTATCATGTTTATTTCAAGCTGTTTCCTACATTATGCCATTGAGGGCTGTGCACACCCAAGTGAAACCTAAAACAAACACAGGACAGACAAAAAAGTTGACATAGACAGTGTTCTGAGAGAAAAGGTGCATTTTATTTGTTTGTGCTCTTTAATTCACACCTTTGAAACCAGTTACAAATCTAAGACCCTTCACAAACAGCAGATACAACAGAATCCCAACAGGATCAATCATGAAGACATCAGGAGACCACAGGAAGGATAGATGAAGCAGAGTGAGATCCACAGACACTAACCCAGCAACCTCCACTGACTCAGTGACCGGAGGAACAAACTCTATTGAGTTTTGGTAGATGCCGGTGTGGTGGGTCTGGCATGCATGAAAACCTCCACCAAAAGGAGGGAACTGTCTCCTCCAGCCCAAGGAGGTCCACACTGCCCCCCTGGAGGAGCCACTGGGCGGAGAGCCAGCCCAGGAACGAGGAGCGACCCCTGCCGACACAGCCAGAGCCCCAAGGCCCGCGAAGCAGAATGGGCCATAACAGACCCACACGGCGCCCCACCAACCCCCACACCCCCCCATCACGGACTTCCTCACCAAAAGACCTCAGACCAATGGACTGTTTGTTTCGCTTCTTTCAGGTAGACCGTACAGAAACACAAAAACTCTGACTTTTAGACTAAAGAAACAGTCTTAATCCCAGAGCTGTCCAGTCCATTCCCCCTGCACACACAACAGACACACTGTGCAATAAAGAACTGAGTCTTGCACTGGACTGCACTTTACCACTCATCCTACTGCTCATGTGCACTAACTCTGTTTACATATTTATATTTTGTAGGATTTTTAATTTTTTAAAATTATATAAATACATATATATATACACACGTGGACAAAATTGTTGGTACCCCTCAGTTAAAGAAGGAAAAACCCACAATTCTCACTGAAATCACTTGAAACTCTCAAAAGTAACAATAAATAAAAATTTATTGAAAATTAAATAATCAAAAACAGCCATTACTTTTGAATTGTTGATTAACATAATTATTTTAAAAAAACAAACTAATGAAATAGGCCTGGACAAAAATGATGGTACCTCTATAAAAGATTGAACACTATTTGACCAGAGTGACATGATTAACTCAGGTGTGTCATTTAATTGACATCACAGGTGTTTCCAAACTCATAATCAGTCAATCTGCCTATTTAAAGGGAGACAAGTAGTCACCCTGCTGTTTGGTGAAAAGGTGTGTACCACACTGAACATGGACAACAGAAAGCGAAGGAGAGAATTGTCCCAGGACATCCGAAAAAAAATTATAGACAAACATCTTAAAGGTAAAGGCTATAAGACCATCTCTTAACAGCTTGAAGTTCCTGTGACAACAGTGGCTCATATTATTCAGAAGTTCAAGACCCACGGGACAGTAGCCAACCTCCCTGGACGTGGCCGCAAGAGGAAAATTGATGACAAATTGAAGAGACGGATCGTTGGAATTGTATCCAAAGAGCCCAGAGCAACCTCCAAAGAAATTAAAGGTGAACTCCAAGGCCAAGGTACATCAGTGTCAGATCGCACCATTCGTCGTTGTTTGAGCCAAAGTGGACTTCATGGGAGACGACCAAGGAGGACACCACTGCTGAAAAAAACTCATAAAAAAGCCAGACTGGAATTTGCAAAAATGCATGTTGACAAGCCACAAAGCTTCTGGGAGAATGTCCTTTGGACAGATGAGACCAAACTGGAGCTTTTTGGTAAGGCACATCAACTCTATGTTCATAGACTCTAAAACCAAGCATACGAAGAAAAGAACACTGTCCCTACGGTGAAACATGGAGGAGGCTCAGTAATGTTTTGGGGCTGCTTTGCTGCATCTGGCACAGGGTGTCTTGAAAGTGTGCAAGGTACGATGAAATCTGAAGACTATCAAGGCATTCTGGAGAGAAATGTGCTGCCTAGTGTCAGAAAGCTTGGTCTCAGTCGCAGGTCATGGGTCTTCCAACAGGACAACGATCCAAAACACACAGCCAAAAACACCCAAGAATGGCTGAGAGAAAAGCGTTGGACTATTCTAAAGTGGCCTTCTATGAGCCCAGATCTGAATCCCATTGAAGATATGTGGAAGGAGCTGAAACATGCCATTTGGAGAAGACACCCATCAAACCTGAGACAACTGGAGCTGTTTGCTCATGAGGAGTGGGCCAAAATACCTGTTGACAGCTGCAGAACGCTCATTGACAAATACAGAAATCGTTTAATTGCAGTGATTGCCTCAAAAGGTTGTGCAACAAAATATTAAGTTATGGGTACCATCATTTTTGTCCAGCCCTATTTCATTAGTTTGTTTTTTTAAATAATTATGTTAATCAACAATTCAAAAGTGATGGCTGATTTTGATTATTTAATTTTCAATACATTTTTATTTATTGTTACTTTTGTGAGTTTCAAGTGATTTCAGTGAGAATTGTGGGTTTTTCCTTCTTTAACTGAGGGGTACCAACAATTTTGTCCACGTGTGTATAGTATGCCATTTTCTAGTTTTTGTCTATAGCTGGGAGTCACCAGTCCAAATTTCGCTGAGTGGAAACACAATGACAATAAAGATTCTTGATTCTTGATTGTGCTAAGGTTCTCTTCAGTAATGAATCCAACTTTCAGTTGATGCCCACTCCAGCCAACTTACTGGTCAGGAGGAAGCCTGGAGAAGCTACAAACCAGACTGTCTGCCCCTGCAGTAAAACATGTGCCATCTTGGGTTGTTTCAGTATGGGGGGAAAAGGGCATGTGCACTTGTGTGAAGGGTGAATGAACCAGGTCATGTTTCGGGCTACTGTTGATAACAGTCTTCTTCCATCAGCTGGAAAACTCTTCCCTGCCTCCAGTGACTAAATTTTCCAACAAGACAATGCCCCTTACCACGCAGTAAGGTCAGTTAAAGCCTGGATGGAGAACCAGAACATTTGAACCATGCCTTAGCCTGCTCAATCACCAGATCTAAATCCAACTGGACACTGGTGGAAAATCATCAAATGCAAAACGGAGAACCACAAGCCCAAAAACAAAGCAAACTAGAAAAGCACTCAGAGAGTGCAGACCACCAAGGATAGAGAGGAAAACAGGAAACTCATGCAGTAAAGGATCATTATCTGGAATCAAACCTGCATCTCTGACACAGTTCTGTTTACAAATCACCTTCTTAACCAGTTGAGCTATCTGGACACCCTGTTCCAATTTGTTGGATGACATACTAACCTATGATGTTTTTGTCATTTTTGGACCACATACTAAAACATACTAAAAACTTCAAAGTGATCCAGAATCCAGGATCCTTTCCGGATTGCCACCAAAATTAAATCAGCTCTTCCTCTTACCATAGTCTACATCCCCTCAGAATTTCATGTGAATCTGGCCAGGCGTTTTTGAGTTATCTAGCTAACAGACAGACAGACAGACAGACAGACACACAAACGCCGGGTGTCACATAACCTCCTTGGCAGAGGTAATTAGTTTGAATTTGTGCAACAGGCATGGGCTGCTGTGACAGCAGAACAATGTCAGAAGCTGGTGGAGAGCATGCCAAGACACATACACACGTGGACAAAATTGTTGGTACCCCTCAGTTAAAGAAGGAAAAACCCACAATTCTCACTGAAATCACTTGAAACTCACAAAAGTAACAATAAATAAAAATGTATTGAAAATTAAATAATCAAAATCAGCCATCACTTTTGAATTGTTGATTAACATAATTATTTTAAAAAACAAACTAATGAAATAGGGCTGGACAAAAATGATGGTACCCATAACTTAATATTTTGTTGCACAACCTTTTGAGGCAATCACTGCAATTAAACGATTTCTGTATTTGTCAATGAGCGTTCTGCAGCTGTCAACAGGTATTTTGGCCCACTCCTCATGAGCAAACAGCTCCAGTTGTCTCAGGTTTGATGGGTGTCTTCTCCAAATGGCATGTTTCAGCTCCTTCCACATATGTTGAATGGGATTCAGATCTGGGCTCATAGAAGGCCACTTTAGAATAGTCCAACGCTTTTCTCTCAGCCATTCTTGGGTGTTTTTGGCTGTGTGTTTTGGATCGTTGTCCTGTTGGAAGACCCATGACCTGCGACTGAGACCAAGCTTTCTGACACTAGGCAGCACATTTCTCTCCAGAATGCCTTGATAGTCTTCAGATTTCATCGTACCTTGCACACTTTCAAGACACCCTGTGCCAGATGCAGCAAAGCAGCCCCAAAACATTACTGAGCCTCCTCCATGTTTCACCGTAGGGACAGTGTTCTTTTCTTCGTATGCTTGGTTTTAGAGTCTATGAACATAGAGTTGATGTGCCTTACCAAAAAGCTCCAGTTTGGTCTCATCTGTCCAAAGGACATTCTCCCAGAAGCTTTGTGGCTTGTCAACATGCATTTTTGCAAATTCCAGTCTGGCTTTTTTATGAGTTTTTTTCAGCAGTGGTGTCCTCCTTGGTCGTCTCCCATGAAGTCCACTTTGGCTCAAACAACGACGAATGGTGCGATCTGACACTGATGTACCTTGGCCTTGGAGTTCACCTTTAATTTCTTTGGAGGTTGCTCTGGGCTCTTTGGAGACAATTCCAACGATCCGTCTCTTCAATTTGTCATCAATTTTCCTCTTGCGGCCACGTCCAGGGAGGTTGGCTACTGTCCCGTGGGTCTTGAACTTCTGAATAATATGAGCCACTGTTGTCACAGGAACTTCAAGCTGTTTAGAGATGGTCTTATAGCCTTTACCTTTAAGATGTTTGTCTATAATTTTTTTTCGGATGTCCTGGGACAATTCTCTCCTTCGCTTTCTGTTGTCCATGTTCAGTGTGGTACACACCTTTTCACCAAACAGCAGGGTGACTACTTGTCTCCCTTTAAATAGGCAGACTGACTGATTATGAGTTTGGAAACACCTGTGATGTCAATTAAATGACACACCTGAGTTAATCATGTCACTCTGGTCAAATAGTTTTCAATCTTTTATAGAGGTACCATCATTTTTGTCCAGGCCTATTTCATTAGTTTGTTTTTTTTAAATAATTATGTTAATCAACAATTCAAAAGTAATGGCTGTTTTTGATTATTTAATTTTCAATAAATTTTTATTTATTGTTACTTTTGAGAGTTTCAAGTGATTTCAGTGAGAATTGTGGGTTTTTCCTTCTTTAACTGAGGGGTACCAACAATTTTGTCCACGTGTGTAGCTGCTGTCATCAGAAACAATGGTTATGCATTCAAGTACTAATTCCTGTGTGTCATGTGTCTAAAACAGACAGAAAAAAAACACAGAATGCCTAAAAGCTGTTTTTGGCAGAACAATGCCATAGCTAATGAATTTGGTTAGTGTCAAGAAAACCATGGAAAATGGCCAGATATCAGCTCTTAAATTAAACTCATATGAACTATGTTTGTTGTTGTCATATATTTGTCCAAATTAATGTACCTTTATGTAGCAGCATTGATATTCCATCTCTTAATGCCGTGCTGCCTCACCTGATGCCGTGCAGCTGGTGGCCAATCACTGAGTGGGGCTGGGCATTTAAACTGCGGCCCTTCCCCTGTTTCTTCATCTGCATCATTTCCCTGTGCAGGTCTGTCAGTAACAGGTAAGTCTGCTCCTGCTGTGCCTTATTGGTATGGTTTCACTCGTGGTTTGCTTAGGACATTTGCTTTGTGCCGCAGAGTGACTGGTGTGTGGTGTGCCGCTAGTTTGCGTGTGCATGCGTCACCCACTCCTGCCTGGATGTGGCAGGTGTCCTTTCTCTGAGCATTCTTATGTATACTCGTACTACCTGGCTAATGCTCCTGTGGTCACAGGTAACGTGCTGAGCTGCATGGGCTCTCTTCCTCCCTCCTTTTGCGAGTGTGTATCTGCTGCTGTTGATGGGCACGTACGCTTATAAATGTAGCGCCCGCACCGCCTTTAAAAAAAAAAAAAAAAAAATCTGTTTGGCATAGGAGCTACTATTGTTTTTATCAGGCTCGGTTGGTTGTGCGCGCCGCTTCTGACATCACGCTCAGCTACTGGGGCTGCTGCTTTGTCTCGTGCTGCTGCTTTGTCTCGTGCTGCTGCTTTGTCTCGTGCTGCTGCTTTGTCTCGTGCTGCTGGGAGTACTAGCCGATTTCCATAGACTGTACGCACCTTATTTAACAAGTTTAATTTTAACTGCGTGATTGAAAGATTTAGATTGTTTAGGATCGAATTAGTTGTTTGAGAATTGTTGTTCTTTGTATTTGATTTAAGCATTTACTATTTTGTGTGATTATGTATAGTTCAGGGCTGCACAGTGGAGTAGTGGTTAACACTTTTGCCTTGCAGCAAGAAGATCCCTGGTTCAAATCCCAGGGTGGGCCTGGGATCTTTCTGCATGGAGTTTACATGTTCTCCCTGTGCATGCGTGGGTTTTCTCCTGGTACTCCGGCTTCCTCCCACAGTCCAAAAATATACTGAGGTTAATTGATTACTCTAAATTCCCCTTAGGTATGAATGTGAGTGTGATTATGTGTCTGTATATGTAGCCCTGTGACAGACTGGCGACCTGTCCAGGGTGTCCCCTGCCTTCACCCAAGTCAGCTGGGATAGACTCAAGCACCCCCTGCGATCCTAGTGAGGATAAAGTGGTATATAGAGAATGGAGAGATGTATAGTTCAATTTCATCCCTGCTCATTTAGTAAATTGTTTCCAGTAAACCTCATCTGATTAGACTTTGTTTGTTTCCCCCTAGTGTGAATGGTCCCTATTTGTTTGAAAAGAATATTTTTAAAAACTTCTTGATAGATTAAGAAATGTCACACCAACAGTGAACACCCTCTTGATCAAATCAAAGCAAGCATCCTGTGTTGAAGAAATGTCACTCTTAGTCCTTTAAAGTTTCCTGTAGTGTGGTGTTTATTGGTATTCTGGCATACGGTGGGCTGACCAACACAGAGCATGAGTCTGTGAAGGTAAGCTGACCCATAGCATTTTGAGAGGAACCATTTTGTAGAGGGTAGGGAGACAGAATGTAACAAAGATCAGGGTTGACCTGTTGCTTATCTCTGCAGGATTCTTGGAAACATCCAACCGTGCAGATGAACTCAGGCACACCATCAACACTGTCAAACTGCAACATGATCTTGCTCCTCTTGTTCGGTCTGGCTCTGGGTGCTGTGACTCCTCCAGATGGCCATGAAGTGATGCTTCACCAAGACGACTGTTCCACATTCTGGTCCAGGTTCAACGGTCGCTTCTACAAATACATCGCTGCACCTATGACCTGGGCTGATGCAGAGTTCCACTGTGTGTCAGAGGGAGCCAACCTGGTGTCTATCCACAGTGCTGATGAACAGAATTTTGTCAATTCCCTGATAAAGACCTTTGATCCTGCACAGAAATGGACCTGGATTGGACTCAGTGAGGTCCATAAAGACGGAGCGTGGATGTGGTCTGATGGGTCCAAAGTCAACTTTGTCTTTTGGGGCACAGGAGAGCCAAATAATCTTGGAGGACAGGAAGACTGTGTACACACCAACTTTGGCACAGAATTTAAATGGAATGACCGGCCTTGTTTGGACAACCGACCTTTTGTTTGTGCATCTCGTCCAGTTTTTCTTTAACAGATAAACCTTCAAGATGAGGACAAATCATTTCATAAACCTTCATTTTCATGACAACTTGTACAAATAATTTTGATGCTGTGTTGAAGGAAATGACATTTGAGTCATCAGCAAATCTTTTTCTTCACTGAACCACATAGCCTTGTGTAGATGTAGAAGAAACAACAATGTTGATACAATTTGTGCCATCTCATGTTTTACTCTGCAAATCTACAAAGTGATTCATGCTATGATAATAAATGTGATCAGCAGAAGAAAGCCATTAATGTCTTTTGTCCTGAACTTGAAGTCATATCAGATATGATACTCATTGAATAATCTGAACTATTTATCACAACATCACATCAAAAGGCTTTATTTATTGTCTTTAGAACAGCTTACAAAGCATCCATTAAACTTGCATTGATTGCAAAGAATGCATTACAGACAGCACAGAGCAAACATTCTCAATTCTGACAAGATCATTATAAAACAGAAACGTATTAGGATACAGAGCAGCTTTAACTAGGAATGCCATCTAAAGAAGGTACCTTGGACTGAACAGAAATCTGAGCTGCTTCAGGACAAATGCATTTATTTAGCAAACAAATCTGATTCATTTATTTTATATTTTTTTGTCCGCTCTCTGGTCTAGTTTGGATCTGATACTGTGGTTACGTTGAACATTAAGATTGTGTTTTTAAAAAAAAAATCGTTCTAATGAACACTTGGGCTTTCCTGATAAAGTTCAACGCATTAAGGCAGTGACAAGCTTTTGTCTCTACTCGGACACATTCACTGTCAAATTAAGATCTTTCTGCTTTCAGCATTGTGGGAAAAAATAACTGCATTTTCAAACCATGTGTTCACATACATTCACCATGCATGTGGATTTACATAATGACACATGCTAAAATGCATTGTCAAAGGGCTGAAAGAAATCATAATTCATCATAGAGGTTGATGTGAAATACTGGGAGACACAGAACGGGTTGTATGAAAAGACTGAAAGTGGTAAACACAGTCCTTGAGAATGAGCAACAAAGCAAACTGAACTCAAGACTAAATTAGCAAAACAGGGCTTCAAAAACATAAAGCTACAAGGGACACACTAAATGCATGGAGCTAAGACACTGAGTAAGAATCTAAAATGAAGACATAAATAACTGGAGGCAGGACAGGAGATACAACTAAACACATGGAGTTACACTGAAGTATATTTGATTTCTGAAAATGCAAGAGAAAGCTATTTGTCAAATCTGTACCAGATTAGAGGAAGGGGAAAAAGACAACACACAAAAACAAACAAATCTGATAATCGGGCAGCAAGAAATATGTTGGAAAAGGTGGAATAATGCAACTTTCAAAACTGTAAAATCTGGGAATAACTGCAAACATCTGTAAAATAGTCAATTGTATTTAAAAACGGTTTCAAAAGGAGTAACTTTACATTTGTAGTATTGTAAAATATCTATTTAACAAAACAGAACATCTGTAAAACATCCATCCATTCTCTATACACCACTTTATCCTCACTAGGGTCACGGGGGGTGCTGGAGTCTATCCCAGCTGACTCGGGCGAAGGCAGGGGACACCCTGGACAGGTCACCAGTCTGTCACAGGGCTACATATACAGACGAACAATCACACTCACATTCACACCTACGGGCAATTTAGAGTACTCAATTAACCTCAGCATGTTTTTGGACTGTGGGAGGAAGCGGGAGTACCCGGAGAAAACCCACAAATGCTCAGGGAGAACATGCAAACTCCATGCAGAAAGATCCCAGGCCCACTCCGGGATTCGAACCAGAGATCTTCTTGTTGCAAGGCAAAAGTGCTAACCACTACTCCACTGAGTAGCCCTACAGTGAAAACAGTTTTTTAAGAAGAAAAAACAATCATTGTAGTTTGTGTGAAGTTAAATTGTCGTATTTGAAGTTCTGGTGCTGTCCTGCCCACAGAGACCATCAAGGTTTTCCCAAACCAAAAACCATGGCTGGATAGCACAGTGAAGCCCCTACTCAAACCCATGACGCTGCCTACAGGTCAGGTGACAAACTGGCCTACAGCAGGGCCCAGAAAGAACTGAAAAAGAACATTCAGTTGGCAAAATGCAGGTAGGCTACAAACAGCGCATTGAGGAGCATTTTGCTAATAACAACCCACAAAGTATGTGGAGAGGCATTAGGACCATAGCAGATTAAGCGCAGATGACCTCCATGTTAAAATGTCCAACTTTACAGCAGAAATAAACATGTTTAAAGCGTGGCACTAACAACACTTTTGGTCTCTATAGCTAATCTGTCCAATCATGACAAATGCTTACACTTTAGCACGTGCCAGAAAAGTCCTAGGCAACTTGTGACATTGAGTGATCAGAGATCTGGAGATTTTACAGTTTCATTCAGCTTTTATCCAAAGTGACACACATCTAAGAGTAGATCCAACACAAGCAGTCAGAACAAAACACCCTGGATAAGTGCCATAAAACAAGTTCACATGTGATACTAGGACAGTGGTGCATACAGGCAATGTAGGAGGTCATATATTTTTCTCTTCTTGCAGTTTGTCAAGTGCAAAGGTGTTGAGTGAAGAGCTGGGATTTTAGGCTTTTCCTAAATATAGAGGATGCTGCAGATGGCAATTTGTTCTACCACCAGGGAGCCACAGAAGAAGTCTAGCTATCCACTGGCTCTGGTGGTTCTAGCAGGTGTCTTTTGTTGAGTGAGCGTAGTGAGCAGGAGGGAGTGTAGAACTGAATAAATGTTTTTCTTTTGGACATGTGAGAAAAAAGCCACAAAAACAAACCAAAACAGTCATAACAAATGATAGAGTTCAAGTAGGCAGGGGCCATTTTATTGTAATTTTGAATAGGGATGGTTCGATCCGATCCGCTGGATCGATATCGAGTTCGATCCAGGCCAAAATGACTGGATCGAGCATCGGAGTTTTATATTAGAACTCATTCGATCCGATCCATCAGCCCAATCTATCTCATATCCTCATCTTCATTTTTCACGACATGCCGTAACACAGACGAGCTGTTGCCATGGTTGCCATGTGCCCGTGTTTTTGTCATGTGAGCAGAGAGTGAACAGAAGCCTGGAGAGATGTGGTCATGTCTGCTGTGTGGAATTACTATATGCGAACGGAGGAGAAAAGTAAAATGGCTGAGTGCAATGTTTGCAAAATGAGTGTCTCAAGGGGTGGCAGCAAAACCGGACATTTTAACACAACGAACTTAATAAAGCATCTGCAGAAGCATCATGGAAAGCAGTACGGAGACTTTTTACAGGCGAGTAAACACATGTCCATGAACTGCGGCAACCATTGTTGCAGGAAGCACTACAGAAGAGTACAAAACTCGCTCCAACGCCAAAATATAACAGAGAAAATTGTCGAGTTCATTTTTCTGGATGAGCAACCACCTTGTGTGGTGGAAAATGTGGATTGTTTTAGTATTTTCGCGTGAACGCGTGCGCCTTACGTTTCACTCTGTGGCCACTTGACGGCTTTTCTGTTGTACGTTTACGGTTTTTTGTTGTTGTTTTCTATTGTTTTTCAGGTTAAATGTGATTAAGTAGCGAACTGTGGACATGTTTTCGTGTTAAATATGATTAGGTGACAGGTCTCTCTTCTTCTCATCCACCGGTGTCTAAATGGCATCAGGGCAGATCCTACGCTGCTCTCAGCTTCACTCGCATGAGAACATTAGGACAGGGTTTAATCGCCAGATATATTTATATTCCATCAGTGTTGTACACGTGTCAATAAAATAATTGTTCACTGTGTTTTACATACAGTACAACATCAGCGGCTGCATGCAAAAGAAGAAAGACACTAGATTGTGCTATCACTGTTTACCCTTGTTTTTCTGTTTTTGTTTTGGTGCAACAAATCAGGTGTATAGCCTGGACTTTTATTGTTTTGATTGTGTGTCTTAAGAAGCCATGTGTAACTTACTGAGTACTACCTACATTGTTCTAGTGGAGATGCTATTATTTTATGTTAATTCATAAAAATATTTATTGCAGCCTTACAATGCCTTTGAGGTGTAATGTGACTTTTCTGTTTATACACTGGGATTATTTAGTTTCATTTAAATATGTGCATCAAGTTGCAGTTTTATTTCAAACATTTGAATGGTGCAGCTGGGTCTGTTGTGTTTACAAACGCCGTTAAAAGCGATGTGAGCTTTAAGTTTTAATAAAGCCATAGCAGTTACACACAACTTGTTGTCACATGTTTCCCTTCTTTCTTTAGGGGTGTCATGCATCACATTGTACGCATGAGTTTGAAGGCACTTTGTGTCATGCATCAAAATGTATTGGTGACTTTGGAGGCAATTTGTGTCATGCATCACAATGTAATGGTGACTTTGGAGGCACTTTGTTTCATGCATCAGAACATGATGGTGATGTTGCAGGCACGTTGCGTGATGCACCACACCCTCCATGTGACTTTGGGGGCCCTTTGTGTCAGGTTTAAGAAAGTATAAGTGACTTTGGAGGCACTTTGTGTCATGCATCAGAAGGTATGGGTGACTTTACTGGCACGTTGTGCCATGCATCTGGATGTATAGCTGACTTTGGAGGCACTTTGTGTCATGCATCGGTGCCACCAGGTGTCTTTGGGAGCACTTTGTGTCTTGTGACTTTGGAGTCACTTTTTTTCATTCATCAGACCATGTTGGTGACGTTTCAGATACGTTGCGTTCTGAATCATAAAGTCCAGGTGACTTTGGAGGCACGATGTGTCATGCATCACATTGTACGCATGACTTTGAAGGCACTTTGTTTCATGAATCACAATGTAATGGTGAGTTTGGAGGCACTTTGTGTCATGCATCAGAGCCACCAGGTGTCTTTGGGAGCACTTTGTGTCTTGTGACTTTGGAGTCACTTTGTTTCATGCAACAGAACATGTTGGTGACATTGCAGGCACGTTGCGTGATGCACCTGTGAGGGAGCTGATGAAGCATCCTCCTCACTACTGTAAAGCTGCATGAACTGACAAACTGATACAGGAAGTTATTTTGGTTTTGTTATGTTTATTTGATATCCCTCTAACTTCTCCCTCTGAGTTCTGTTTCCAGGGGGCGTGTTCATGAAGTGCACACTTGGAGATGCACCCAGGGGTGGCGCACCTGGATTTGATCAGTGATTAGATCATACCAGGCAGTCGAGATAGAGAGGGGGGGAGTTGTTAGAGTGTTTGATTTTGTTTAGATTTTTGTTTATTTAATTCTTTGGGTTATTATGGGTTTCATTTTCCTGTATAGTTCTGTGTATGTTGTGTGTAGTCTTGAGTGTATTAGCCAGGTAAATCTGGTGGGGGAGATGAGTTTGGTGTGAGGAGATAGTGATAATGGTATGATCTGGAATGATTAGGTGGCAGGTGTGAGGAGTGTGCGTGAGAGAGGGGTCAGGCCGTGTGCTCTGCTGAACAGGAATGCTGCCACATGTTCTTCATGTACCGTTTGTTGCCTCTTCAGAATCTTTTACTGTAAGTTTTTTGATTAATTAAAAACCCAGAAAAAATATCAGAGCTCTGGAAAAAAAAACTCCTGTCTGCTGTGGCTCTTTTTACCATCACACTCCACCCCTCCATACCACTTGGCATTTCCATCCGGCTTGTGAGGTTCCCAACATCTGAAACCTTACACTTGGTGTCAGAAGTGGGATGAGAGGCAGCCATTTTGAGGAGGTGGAGTGTTGAGAGCTGATAGCATGGGGCCGAAAACACAATCCAAAGCTCAAAGGGCCGATGGGGCTGAAGATGGACTGGAGGAGGGTGCTACAGGAGGAATGGCCAAGAGTTTATACGCCAGAGAGGGGCATGTTGGGTCTTTGGAGAAGGACCCCACTGCGGATGTGTTGCACCAGTGTCTTCAGTTTCAACGTGAACTCAGTGAAAGGTGGGAAAAAGAGACAATTAGGCAAGATAAACTGTGGCAGCAAATGCAGACTCAAATGAACCAGCTTAGAGAAGATCTGCAGTACCAACGGCAGCAGCAGAGCACACGGCAGCAGCAGAGCAGAGAGAGACACCCCCTGAATGCAGCACCTCCAGTACAGCCAGATGAGGAGGAGGACTTGGATTCCCAGGCCAGTGCACCGAGTGAGTTCCTGGGCAGGGGCTGGGGCCAAGCTACAGTTCCACGTCTGGAGGAGGGTGATGATATTGAGCAGTATCTCACCACTTTTGAGCGCCTTGCAGCGGCATACCAGTGGCCAGAGGGTGAATTGGCTGTAAGACTGGTTCCACATCTAACAGGCAAAGCACGGGCAGCGTATGTGGCCATGGGAGCAGAGGACACATTTGACTATAAAAAGGTAAAGAAGGCCATCTTAGCCAAATATGAGATCAATGAGGATGTGTATCGGCAGAGGTTCAGGGAGCCTGATATCCGCCCAGATGAGACCCCCAGAGAATTCTACAATCGGCTTAAAGATCTGTACAATAAGTGGATCCGACCAGAGAAGTTGACCAAGGAGCAGGTTGGTGAGATTATCATTCTGGAGCAGTTTTACCGCTCTCTCTCACCAGAGCTCAGAGTGTGGGTCAAGGAGAGAAATCCAGAGTCGGCGAACCAAGCAGCACAGCTAGTGGAGACCTTTCTGGCAGCCCGCAGAGGGTCCAAGAACTTCCGGTGTGAGATTCCGCTAAAGTCCAGCGCCATACGGGGTAAGCCAATCGGGTCGGGGGGTGGAGGTGGTCCTAGAGAGGCAGTACTAGCAAGGCCCCTAGAAAAACCCATAGTTCCTGGTAAAATGAAATCAACAGCTAGGCCAGTCTGTTTCTACTGTGGTCAGGAAGGGCATATTAAGCCAGAATGTCCCCTTAGGAAAGCAAAAGCAGCATACGTCTGTACCATTCCAAGACCATGCCAGAGTCAGGACTGCATAGTAGGAAAACAGCAGGTCACTACAGTGAAGATTAATGGTAAACCAGCCCAAGCTCTCCTTGATACTGGCAGTGTGCAGACCTTAATACATCCATCAGTATTGCAGGCTGATTGTCCATTAGGGAAGCCAGTTCTGGATATTTCTTGTGTGCATGGTGACCAGAAAGCATATCCTGTGAAAGTAGTGTATCTGGAGGTAGATGGACAGACATTTTTG
The DNA here is from genome assembly GCF_021347895.1 of Acanthochromis polyacanthus. Taxonomy (NCBI): domain Eukaryota; kingdom Metazoa; phylum Chordata; class Actinopteri; family Pomacentridae; genus Acanthochromis; species Acanthochromis polyacanthus. The sequence goes on from NC_067115.1 coordinate 43,290,005, forward strand.
CTTCCAGTTGGGGTGGTAGGAAGCTTAACTCACCAGGCTATCTTGGGGCAGGATATTCCTATTCTGCAGGAATTGGTTAGGTCCAGTAGGCCAGTTAACATTATCACCAGGTCACAGAAACTGATACAAGGAGCTGAGGGAGTGAGGGGAGACCGGATAGGAGCAGTTAATAATGTTCAGGGCCCAGAGAGGCTAGGACCCCAGTCTTCGGCTCAGACCAGTACAGAGTTATTAGGGTCAGCTCAGGGTGCAGCTGAGGAGGAGCTAAATGTACTGTCAGAATTGCCATTTTTTGAGGATGTTTTTCCAGACATGGCAGTTAAGATGAGGAAAAGTAAGAGGCAGAAAAGACGGGAGAAAATGGGATGGACAGCAAGAATAGGGTTAGAACAGCAAGGACTGGAAAGTTGTGATATTGATCCTAATGGTGACTTTTTACAGCTACAGAAAGAGGATGCAGGACTGCAAGATTACTTTGGGCAAGCAGCTGAAGTGCAGCAGGGACAAATGGCAGGGGAAGGATATTTCCTCAGAGATCGGGTTCTGTACTATAAGGCAAACTTAGAGGATAGGGAAAGGCTGGTGGTTCCGCAGACACTTAGGGACCAGGTGTTAGAGTTGGGTCACAGTATTCCCTGGGCAGGACATTTAGGTGCCAAAAAGACATTGGACAGGATTGCAAGTAGGTTTTACTGGCCAGGCCTTCACACAGAGGTGCAGGATTATTGTCAGTCATGTCCAGTCTGTCAGCTAGCCGGGGCTAAAAATGTGCCCAGGTTCCCATTACAGCCACTGCCAATCATTGATGTGCCATTCAGTCGAATAGCCATGGATATTGTCGGGCCATTAGAGCGAACACAGTCAGGGCATCGTTATATACTTGTAATCTGTGATTATAGTACTAGATACCCTGAAGCCTTTCCCCTAAGAGACATCACTGCAAAGCAGATTGCTTATGCATTACTGCAGCTCTTTTCTAGAGTTGGTATTCCCTCTGAAATCCTCACAGATCAGGGAACCAACTTTCTGTCTAACACACTCAGACAGGTGTACAGGCTCTTAGGCATTAGGGGTATTCGGACCACCCCTTACCACCCCCAGACCGATGGCTTAGTGGAGAGGTACAACAGAACTCTAAAAAGCATGCTGAAGAAGTTCATCTCTTCTAACGCCAAAGACTGGGACAAGTGGCTCCCTTATCTCCTCTTTGCTTACAGGGAGGTACCCCAAGCTTCAACAGGCTTCTCACCTTTTGAGCTTCTTTATGGTAGGCAGGTGAGAGGTCCCCTCGATGTGCTGCAGGAGACCTGGGTGGGTTCCCAGGAGAAGAGGACCAGTGTTCTGACTTATGTGTTGCAGATGAGGGAAAAGATGGAGCAGACCACCAGATTGGTAAAAAAGCATATGGAGAAGGCTCAGAGATGCCAGCGAACCTGGTATGACCAGGCAGCGAGAGAGAGATCTTTCAGCCCAGGACAGCAGGTACTACTCCTCCTTCCTACTGTGGAGAACAAGCTGTTGGCAAAATGGCAAGGTCCATATAATGTATTGAGAAAACTGAGTGCAACAACTTATGAGATTGAGATGCCAGATAGAAGAAATCCAAAGCAGACGTTTCACATCAACCTGCTGAAGGAGTGGAAAACCCGGGAAATTCCACCCCAACAGCAGATGTTTGTCCGCGCTGTGGAGGAGGAAGATGACGTGGTGAGTCAGTTCGCTCCTGCAGCACAAAATTCTGCATCTCTTGATCTCTCCCATCTCTCTGTTACATCACAGCAAGAATTGCAAGCCATTATTCCACCAGATTTGTTTCAGGAGAAGCCAGGGGCCACAACTTTGGTGGAGCATAGCATCCAGTTAAAGGACAGCACTCCTGTCAGACAGAGGATGTATCGCATCCCCCAGAAGTTGGTGCCGGTGTTGGAGGAGGAAATTGCGGTAATGCTCGAGCTGGGTGTTATTGAACCTTCTACAAGTGAGTGGAGTAATCCTATTGTGTTAGTACTCAAGAAGGATGGAAGCATCAGGTTTTGCATTGACTTTCGGAAGGTAAATGCACAGTCTGCATTTGATGCTTATCCATTGCCAAGACTGGATGATCTTATCGAACGAGTTGGCCAGGCAAGGTTTATTACCACGCTTGACCTTTGTAAAGGGTACTGGCAGGTGCCCTTGGCTAACTCTGCTAAGCCTCTAACTGCTTTCAGGACACCCCAGGGACTCTTTCAATTCACCAAGATGCCGTTTGGCCTCCATGGGGCTCCTGCAACTTTTCAGAGGCTGATGAACCAGGTGCTAGCAGGTATGGACACCTTTGCAGCCTCTTATCTGGATGATGTTGTTATTTTCAGCAATTCCTGGAAGGAGCATCTCAGTCACCTGGAAATGGTGCTGGGGAAGATCAAGCAAGCAGGCCTGACCATCAACCCGAAGAAATGTGCCTTGGTCAAGCAGGAGACGCAGTACCTGGGCTACATCCTTGGAGGGGGTGTCATTAAGCCTGTGCAGGATAAGGTGGAGGCAATCAGAGCTAGGGAGAGGCCTACTACCCGGAAGCAGGTGAAGTCGTTTCTGGGTTTGGTGGGCTGGTACCGGCGCTTCATCCCAAACTTCTCTACGAGAGCAGCACCTCTGACAGACCTTACCAGCACTGCCAAAGCACACATGGTGTGGGGTGAGGAGCAGGAAAACGCTTTCCAGGACCTTAAGGAGGTGCTCTGCCAGGAGCCCGTCCTGCAGAGCCCAAACTTCACCTTGCCCTTTTCCGTTCAGACGGACGCTTCTCGTCGGGGGCTAGGGGGAGTCCTTCTACAGGGAGATGGTGATGAGAGGAAACCAGTCGCTTACATCAGCAGGAAGCTGTTTCCCAGGGAGACCAGGTACTCTGCAGTAGAGTTGGAGTGTTTGTCTATTAAGTGGGCTGTGGACACCTTCAAGTATTATCTGCTTGGGAGGGAGTTCACCTTGGAGACTGATCATAGAGCATTACAATGGCTGGAGCAGATGAAAGATACCAACAGCCGGATTACTCGTTGGTTCCTGTCCCTTCAACCCTATCGGTTCTCCATCCACTACCGGCCAGGAAAGCAGAACACGGTGGCTGACTTTTTATCTCGCAACGTGGTTGGCGAGTCTGCTGGAGGGGGTGAGAAGTGTGAGGGAGCTGATGAAGCATCCTCCTCACTACTGTAAAGCTGCATGAACTGACAAACTGATACAGGAAGTTATTTTGGTTTTGTTATGTTTATTTGATATCCCTCTAACTTCTCCCTCTGAGTTCTGTTTCCAGGGGGCGTGTTCATGAAGTGCACACTTGGAGATGCACCCAGGGGTGGCGCACCTGGATTTGATCAGTGATTAGATCATACCAGGCAGTCGAGATAGAGAGGGGGGGAGTTGTTAGAGTGTTTGATTTTGTTTAGATTTTTGTTTATTTAATTCTTTGGGTTATTATGGGTTTCATTTTCCTGTATAGTTCTGTGTATGTTGTGTGTAGTCTTGAGTGTATTAGCCAGGTAAATCTGGTGGGGGAGATGAGTTTGGTGTGAGGAGATAGTGATAATGGTATGATCTGGAATGATTAGGTGGCAGGTGTGAGGAGTGTGCGTGAGAGAGGGGTCAGGCCGTGTGCTCTGCTGAACAGGAATGCTGCCACATGTTCTTCATGTACCGTTTGTTGCCTCTTCAGAATCTTTTACTGTAAGTTTTTTGATTAATTAAAAACCCAGAAAAAATATCAGAGCTCTGGAAAAAAAAACTCCTGTCTGCTGTGGCTCTTTTTACCATCACACTCCACCCCTCCATACCACTTGGCATTTCCATCCGGCTTGTGAGGTTCCCAACATCTGAAACCTTACAGCACCACACCCTCCATATGACTTTGGAGGCACGATGTGTCATGCATCACATTGTTCACATGACTTTACAGGCACGTTGTGCCATGCATCAGAAGGTATAACTGACTTTGGAGGCAATTTGTTTCATGCATCACAATGTAATGGTGACTTTGGAGGCACTTTGTGTCATGCATCAGACCATGTCGGTGACGTTGCAGATACGTTGTGTTCTGAATCAGAAAGTTCAGGTGACTTTGGAGGCACGATGTGTCATGCATCACATTGTACGCATGACTTTGAAGGCACTTTGTTTCATGCATCACAATGCAATGGTGACTTTGGAGGCAATTTGTGTCATGAATCACAATGTAATGCGGACTTTGGAGGCAAATTGTGTCATGCATCAGAGCCAACATGTGTCTTTGGGAGCAATTTGGAACTTGTTACTTTGGAGGCACTTTGTGTCATGCATCAAACCATGTTGGTGACGTTGCAGATCCCTGCTGAAGAATCTAGTAGAATACCATTCGGAAAAACCATTAGGATTCTACCGGTCTAATGGGAATTGGAACACCATTAGAAAAAACCATCAGGAACCTACCGGTTCCATGAGGATGTAAAACCATTAGGAACCTAATGGTCCCATCAGGATGTAAAACCAGGAGGAACCTACTGGTCCCATCAGGATGTAAAACCATCAGGAACCATTAGGATTCCACCGGTCTAATGGGAATTGGAACACCATTAGAAGAAAACAATAGGAACCTACTGGTGCCATCAGGATGTCAAACCATTAGGAACCTACTGGTCCCATCAGGATGTAAAACCATCAGGAACCATTAGGATTCTACCGGTCTAATGGGAATTGGAACACCATTAGAAGAAACCATTAGGAACCTACTGGTGCCATCAGGATGTCAAACCATTAGGAATGTACTGGTGCCATCAGGATGTCAAACCATTAGGAATGTACTGGTGCCATTAGGATGTCAAACCATTAGGAATGTACTGGTGCCATCAGGATGTCAAACCATTCCGAATGTACTGGTGCCATTAGGATGTCAAACCATTAGGAATGTACTGGTGCCATCAGGATGTAAAACCATTAGGAACCTACTGGTCCCATCAGGATGTAAAACCATCAGAAACCATTAGGAACCTACTGGTGCCATCAGGATATCAAACCATTAGGAATGTACTGGTGCCATCAGGATGTCAAACCATTAGGAATGTACTGGTGCCATCAGGATGTAAAACCATTAGGAATGTACTGGTCCCATTAGGATGTCAAACCATTAGAAAACTGGTCCAACTGAAAACTAAAACTTACTGAAACGTATTGCTGCAACAAAAAATATCTTAACACTGGGCACCAGAGACATCTATGCATGTGTGTAATTGTGTATGTATTCGCTTATTTTCCCCTCCGAATTGGGAACAGGACATATGGGGTGTGACAACTCCTTGCAGTTTGTCATTTTTATTTATCTTTAAACTAAACAACAACTTTGGCAAAGTCGACAGCAGCAGTTTACTGCTTTCCCTAGAGAGACACAGAAAAGGAAAAATTGTTAATATTTCAGTCACTGCCTCATTCAAGTCATTCAAGACACAGCAATTTCAAGAACATTTCAATACTATATGTGAAGTACAGTTTTATCCACCCTGGTCCTATTTTCCTGGATAGCTAAAGCAACACTGCAGAACTTTTGAACCTTCAAATGTTCTCTTCCAAGTCTGTTCTGTGGAGCTTGGTGCTGTAACAGAGAGAATGGCCTCTCCAACGCACCTGAAAGGCCATTTGGTGGCCGCTAAAGTGGACCAAAGTAAAATGCTCTGCAGTGCTGCTTTAACAGATTGAGAAGTTTTTTCTATTGTGATCTGGTACGAAAAGTGTTACACTTAAATATAACATTCATGTTCTTTATTGCAGTGCAACATTTCTTTAATAAAATCCAGACATTTTGTCTCAAAAGTTTCAAAACATTTCTTTAGTAGTTTTGAAAACCGAGGTTTGAACTAAACCGTGAGTCAAAAACCAAGGTTTGAACCAAACCACAGGTTAGGTGAACTGTTACAGCTCTACTAAATGAGTGGTGTGATTTTTAGTATTTACAATTTCTCCAGTACAAACAAGGGACTGCAGTGTGTATTCTGAATACACTGAAAAAAGCTTTGGACCTGAAGTCCCTAACCACTGCTGCCGACAAAGTAGAGCAAGAGTTTGAACACAATACTCACCTCTGTCTGAGGGCTCCTCTTCCTAATATCACAAATCTTTTCAGATATGGCTCGTCTAACTAGGGCCAGCTGCTGTGCAATGGCCTCTTTTGGATGGCCCATTTTCTGAAGCCGGTCCCTCAGGCAGTCTGTCACCAAAGACAAAGTATTTGACTTAGCAAACTACGACAAAGCTGCTGTAAAAAGAGGTAGGGGTGGGAGAAAAAAATCCACTCATATAAGAGTTGGGATTATTATCCTTTACAATTCTCAATTCATTCATAATTTTTAAAAATCAATTTTTATTGATGTTCCTTCCGTTTCTTTGTGCGCCCTCACAGGCTTCCGTACACAGCGCCGCAGCAAGCCGAGACAATATGACACTATGGCCACGGGTCCCCGCATGCAGTTTTTTAATCAATAAAATGAGTTCAAATCATGTATTTTGAGCCGGTGATTGTAATTCCCTCTGCTGCGTGTCGGGGTTCCCTGTAATGCTAATTAACAGTTAATAGGATGACTGTACACTGGAGTGATAGGTCTGTAAAAAGTCCCAGTGATGTTGTACTGTATATCAGCACTCATAGAATGCCTCTCATCCAGTTAAATTACTCAGTTGGAACTAACTGTTGTATAATGGGTTATAAGGTACTTACCTCTTATGACAGCCACTTTTTCTGGGGTCAGGGGACGCTTGGGGACAGCGTCTTTGGCTGCGTTTGATTTGGCCCCTGTGACGCTTCTCTCTCTCAGTCCCTCTGTGCCCCAAATACAAACTGCCAATAACTTGCAGAATTGGGAGTTTGATTTGGCCTCCTGCACCCTCTGCCATTTCTCCATGCTCAGGGAAACTCCTGGGCCAAGTTTGATCTATAAAAATAAAAACAAGTGTTCTGTTAGACCTGAGACTTAAAGGAGAACTCCGGCCAAATGTCATGTCAGCCTCCACACCTTAAGGTCACTGAGTGCTAATACTGGAAAAAATTTGAGGACAATCTGCTATCGAGACTATCCAGACTCCACACACTGCTCAGTGCTCATGCCTACGGCAGAAATCTGTAGCCAGCAACATTACAGTATGTGACGGCGCACCAAACCGTGACGACACCGACAGCATTGTTGTTTTTTTGTGTGTGTGTCCTGTCCGGCAACAGAGCAGGCAGAATGAGGATCTGGCTGCTGCATTGTGACATACAAGTTTGCTTTTCCAAGGGGAGTTCGTAAGTATAAGACTCCCCTTGATACTGTATTTAGATTGAATACTTGTTGATTACCGTATTTTCACGACTATAAGGCGCACATAAAAGTCTTAGATTTTCTTCAAATTGTGCGGCGCGCCCTATGGTGCAGTGCGTCCTGTGTGTTGTTGTTGTAAGGCGGACGTAGACCAGGTGGTTTTTTCCACGCATCACCATCGCTGTTGATCTGTGACTCTATGCGTGCCCATCTCACAGCCGATGTGAAAAAACAAGTGAAGCAAATGAACTCTGAGCTTGCTGTCATTCCGGGAGGCCTGACAAAGGAACTCCAACCGCTGGACATCGGTGTGAACCGGCCGTTCAAAGTAAGGCTGCGAGCGGCGTGGGAGCGATGGATGACCGATGGAGACCACAGTTTCACTAAGAGTGGAAGGCAGCGCCGGGCGAGTTACGCCACAATTTGCCAATGGATTGTAGATGCTTGGGCTAACGTGTCTGCTGGCACTGTTGTTCGAGCTTTCGCAAAAGCCGGCATCATTTCCGAGGCGCCGCACGGCACGGAAAGTGACTCTGACAGTGAAGAAAGTGAGCCTGGCATGTTTGATGGAGGTTTAGCGCAGCTGTTCAATTCAGAAACAGAGGATGAGGACTTCCATGGGTTTGATTGATGACGATTACCGGTAAAAAAAAAATGTGAATACCAAACTCAGTTTTGCTCCCGCTCTATTTTTAAATACGCACACTTGTGTGCTTGTTTAATCCGTGTGTTTTACCATGCCCGCGCCTATTGATGATTAAAAAAATGTTAGTACTTTGTAATCAATACTTAAATAAAGCACAACCAAACTCAGTTTTGCTCCCGCTCTATTTTTAAATACGCACACTTGTATGCTTGTGTGTGTGTTGTTGTTGTAAGGCCGACGTAGTAGAGGACACCATGAGAACGTTAAAGGGGGAAGTGTGGGCATGGATTGTATATAAAACCCTCGCCATATAATCAGGTGTGCCTTATGTGTGTGTTAAATACAGTAATGGCACACATAACTGAGACTGCGCCTTTTGGTACAGTGCGCCTTTTGGTCGTGAAAATACGGTAGTTAAATATACATAAATTTGCCGGACCTGACAGGGGAAAGGCAGGAAGAGAGAAACAAGAAAAGGAGAAAAAAAACAACAACAAGAGGGGATAGTGAAGAGAAAAGGAAAAGTGCAAGAATACAATTATCTTTCAATTGAAACCGACACAACAGATAACAAGCTAGTACACCTTAACAAAGACACACCGGAACGCATCCTACGGGTTTTGTTACGAAACACAGCTAGTAATTATTCAAATCATCTATGTGAAACACACAAACTGAGGAAACATGTCTTTTGATATTTTGGCACCAGGACAAACTTAACACCCCCCAAGACAACATGGTTGCTATGTTCACATGCAGAGTACGGTGCAATTGTGACTGTGATCATGCAACTATGACCTCTGACCTCCGTGAAGGCCAGAAGCGGGCCCGAGAGCCCACAGGACCCAGGCGAGCCGGCAGCAATCCCAGAGCAGAGATCCGAGCCACCAAACCACGAGGACGACCACGGACAGGCCCGGAAGGGGGCAGAGGGAGAACCCGGCCAGGACCTCCAGCGCCCAGCCGACCAAGATCGGCGGCCGCCGACCCCGCCAGGGGCCGGAGGCCCAGGGCGGACCCAGCACAGGACCCCGGGCCCCAGGCGCCAAAGAGGCAACCCCCGCCCCCCCAGGCAGAGGGTCAACATCGCCAGGGGAACCAGCCACCCCAGACGGCCACCCGGCATGGGCCGGCGCCCCCGCCGCAGCCCAAGATCCAGAGCACCCCACCCCTCCCCACCACCCGCCAACCCCACCAACCACCAACCCCCCCATAACATCCATCATCATTCACCCACTCACCCTCCCATAGTGCCCCATGAGGGCACGCCCGGAAGGCCGGGAGACACCGGGCCACAAAACCGGCCCCCCCCCGCCCACCCGGCCCAGGGCCGGCAGCCACTGGCCCAGGTCCCCCAGCAACCCAACCCCACCACCACCAGAGAGCCCCAACCGCCGCCCCCACCCCGACCCCAGACCGGACCAAGCACGAAGCCGCCCCCCCAGCGCGGGAGCCCAGACCCCCACTCCAAGACAGCACCAAGCACCCAGTCCCCAGGCCCCCCGCACCGACATCCGACCGCCAAGGTGGCGAGGCCCCAATTCACCCCTTACATTAGGTGATGGAGCTGATCACAGGGGACCAGAGGGAACGAAAATCAGCTAACTGATCCTTTGAACCTGCAGACATTGTCTCGAAGCTGATGTAGTCTAATAAGAGATTCCTAAACTGCTTATTGTTCAGATTGTTTTTGGCTTTCCAATTTATAAGGATAGTTTTCTTTGCGATGCATAAGCTGGTGAGAACCATACATACAGAGTTAGATCCTATGTTGATTTCACCTAGGTCACCTAATAGGCACAATGTGGGACTTGCAGTAATGTTGCATTTAAACCATAATGACAGGTCTTCACATACCTCAAGCCAGAACCTTTGCACAGGTGTGCAGGACCACATGGCATGGAGGTAACTGTCAGTCATGTTATCACTGCAGTGTGAGCAAATATCCGAATGGGACAGACCCATCCTGAACATCCTTTGTCCTGTATAATGAACTCTGTGCAGAATTTTAAATTGTATAAGTTGCATATTTGAGTTCTTTGACATTTTAAAGGTATTTAAACATATTTGTGACCATGCATTTTGATTAAGATTACTGGATAGGTCAGCTTCCCATTTTGTTGTAGGAAGAAAGATTGTATCTTCTGACTTTGATAATATTCTATATAGTTTTGATAATAGCTTTGGGGGACGAAAATTTAAGAATTCTTCTACTCTAAGAGGAAGCTGCCAGTGTAATTGGTTGAGAGTGTATTTTTTTCCTATAATCGATTTAAGTTGGTGGTATTCTAAAAATTTTGTGTTGCTAATTCCATATTGTGAAGTGAGTGTGTGAAATGACAGAAAGTTACCATCTTCTATGATATGTTCTAACTGTTTTATCCCTTGGTTTCTCCAGTGAGTAAAATGTATCATCTTTTTATTTTGTAGAATGTCAGGGTTATTCCAGATTGGAGTAAATTTACATGGAATGACTGAAGACTTACTTAATTTTAGAAATTCCCACCAAGCCATTAAAGAGGAGCTGATATTAATGCTTTTGAAACACTGATGAGATTTAATGGTTGTGCTGATAAATGGCAAGTCAGAAACGGCTATGTCCTCACATATTGCTTGCTCTACATCTAACCATAACTCATCTACATTACTATGTTTTAGCCATCTGGAAATATACTGCAACTTACTAGCTACGAAGTAGTGACTGAAGTTGGGTAAATCCAGTCCACCTCTATCTTTAGTCTGTTGTAGAGTCTTTAAACTGATACGTGATGGTTTGTTTTTCCAAAGAAATCTGGATATATGTGAGTCCAGTGATTTAAACCAACAGGAGGATGGTTTGGATGGTATCATTGAGAATACATAGTTAACTTTAGGTAAAACCATCATTTTAATAGTGGCAACTCTCCCCATGAGTGATATGGGTAAGTGCTTCCACCGTATAAGATCATCCTCTATTGTTTTCAATAACTGAACATAATTTAGTTTTGTAAGTTCTGATATCCTGGGAGAGATATTTATGCCTAAATATCTGAGATTTCCAGACTGTATTATGATATTAGATATTCTTGGTATGTCACAATTAATAGGCATGGCTGTAGTCTTAGACCAGTTGATAGAATAATCAGATATCAATGAAAATGTATTAATAAGCGTAATTGTCTGGGAGATAGATGATTTGGAGTTATTTAGGAAAAGTAAACAAACAAAACAGAAACTTGGAGAAGTCTGGTCATTGGTCTTAACACAAGCAGCCGGGTTATTATAAAAGATTTTTATCCAGTCTATAAAATATGGCCCAAAACCAAATCTGTTTAATGTTGCAAACAGAAATTTCCAATTTACTCGATCAAATGCTTTTTCTGCGTCTAACGAGATGATTGTGGATTCTAAATGATGTATTGTGGAATAATCTATTATGTTAATTAATCTGCGCATATTAGTAGAGGAATGTCTCCCTTTAATAAAACCTGTTTGATCAGGGTGTATTATAAGGGGGGTTACTTTTTCTATTCTACTGGCGAGAGCTTTGCTGATAATTTTGAGATCTACATTTATTAATGAAATTGGACGGTAGCTAGATGGAAGTGTGGGGTCTTTTTCTGGTTTTAATAACAATATAATTTTGGCTAAGTTCATATTTGAAGGTATTTTTTGTTTGTTTTTAATTTCTGTTACCATTTTATGAAAGGTGGGAGCCAATGTTGTCCAAAATTCTTTATAAAATTCAACTGGATAGCCATCTGGACCGGGTGCTTTATTGTTCGGCATATGCTGCAGAGATTTATGAAGTTCTTCGACTGACAGAGGAGAATCCAACACCAATCTATTTTCATGTTGTAGTTTTGGTAGAGTAATTGAACTAAAGAACTGATTAATGTCCTCTTCTGTTGTGTTTATATGTGATTTGTATAATCCTTTATAGAAATCTCTAAAGGTATCATTTATCTTATCTGAGTCATGGCTGATGTTTCCATCTGGGTCTTTGACAGCAGAGATTGTTGTTTTCTCTTTGTTTACTTTTAATTGATTGGCCAGAAATTTACCAGATTTATTGCTATGTTCAAAGTTCTCTAAGCGAAGTCTTTGCACCATGAATTTAGTTTTTTTTATCTATAATTTCATTAAGTTCAAGTTGAGCTTGTCTTATATCCTTCAGCGTGTGCTCCTCTGGAGAAACACGATAAGCTTCCTCCAGGGATTGAATTAGAAGTTCTAACTCTGAGATTCTTGAGACCTCTTTCTTTTTCTTATGTGAAGAGAAAGATATTATTTTTCCTCTCAAAACTGCTTTTCCTGCTTCCCACAAAAGACACGCTGATGTTTCTGGCAAGTCGTTATCTTCTAGATATATAGACCATTCTCTTTTAACATCGCTGATAAATTCGGGATCTTTAAATAATGATGTGTTAAATCTCCAGTTTGTAGCTGGGGGTTTATTATTCTTATTTTTAAGGGTAAATAATACAGGTGCATGATCGCTAATGGTAATGGGATGGATTTTGATTTCTGAAATGTCATTCATCAGCGTGTTGCTAATTAAGAAATAATCTAGTCTAGAGTAAGAACGATGAGCTGAAGAGAAGAATGTATATTCTCTTACGGTAGGGTGATGAGAACGCCACGCATCACAAAGACCAAAATCCTTCATATATTGTTGAACTGTTTCTGAGGATCGCCACACTCGCTGGTTTCCTGTGGTACTGAGCCTGTCCATTCCCGGGTCACACACCATGTTGAAGTCCCCTCCTATAATCAGTGCGTTATTTGAGTAACCATCAAGTGAAGTGAAGAGAGAGTGAAAAAAGGAGGGGTCATCAACATTTGGTCCATATATATTCACAATGCACAGTTTAACATTTTGGATGGATATTACCACTATAATAAATCTGCCTTGTGGGTCTGCAATTGTGCTATCAATACCAAAGGTTAGTCTTTTATTTATAAGGACTGCTACTCCTCTTTGCCTGGAATTATAACAGGCTGAGTACACATGTGGAAACTGTGCTGATGGAAGAAGATCCAATGATGAATTTGATAAATGAGTTTCCTGCAATAAAACAATGTCTGCTTGCAAATTCTGCAGCTGCCGATTGATTTTCAGTCTCTTTTCCCCTGTACCAGCTCCACGCACATTCCAAGTGACAAACCTTAGTGCGTTCATGACTGAACAACTAAAGTAAGTGCTACATGCATATTAGCAGAGCTTATATCTGAAAGGGGCCACATACGTGCATACATGCCAGCTAAGTGTGCATTCTGAATCACCCTGTTTAATATTTTCAAACGTGGTTGTGCTGTTCCAACAAGCTTTAAGTAAATGTGTTTATGTGAGCTGTGTATAATGCTGATGTGTGTCAACAGATTCCTATTCTCATGTCTGTGTGTGAGGTTTAAGTGATTATAACAGGTGAAATAATGGTGAACTGTGAAAAGGTGAGAAAGAAAAAGAGTGAAAAGTAAAACGAGTAACAGTGAAAAAAATAAAATATGATTTAAAAAGGACATTGGTGCTGTGAGCAGTGCAGTGAAGACGGGAATTAACTTTAGTATTAATTATTTTATGGCAGTGTTGTGTATAATGACATTGCGAGTGAGATCAAGCACATCACCTGACATCAGAAGAGCCATGGAGTGGTGTTCTGGTCGCGGTACAGTTGACCGTTGATAAATAGTTTGTCCACCGCGATGACAGCACGAGAGCCTTCGGCTATAGCTTTCTTCCTGATGGGAAACAGGGCTCTGCGCCGATCCAGGATCTCTTTAGGGAACTGATCGTTAACGCCGAAGTTGGTTCCCTTCAGCTCCCGGCCCTGACGCTTCACCTGCTCCTTCTGCTTGTAGTTAGCAAACTTTGCTATGATGGGTCTCGGCCTGTGCTCTCCGGGTCGTTTCCCTCCGAGACGGTGCACTCTGAGGAAAGCGATGTTTTTAACGGTTTCCTCCGGGAGCTTCAGGTGAGTCTGAAATTCTTCGCCGTCGACTCGGGGTCTTCCTCCGTCTGTTCCGGGATTCCAGAGAAGACCAGGTTGTCTCTCATGCTCCTGGACTGGAGATCAATCACAGTTTCTTTAATTTTTTTATTTTCCTCTGATAGTCGGATGAACCCCTCTGTGAGGGATTTTACCGACTCTCTGAGGCTCGTGTTCTCCGTCGTCAGCTTCTCCACCTGCTGCTGGCTGAATTCCAGGGACTGGCGTATAGCTTGGAATTCCTGATGGAGCACTTCCAGCAGGCTCAGACGAGCGTCGAGACTGGACAATTTCTTATCTATAGAGAGAAGAACATCCGTCGAGTCGTTCCCAGGTGGAGAAATGGCTTCAGATGAATTATCATCCCGGAGCCTCTTAGCTTTAGCTCCGGCAGGAGTTGAGGTTTGGTTTGGCTTCCCCATGACGAGCGTGTCGTAGCAGCGATCTATGAACTCCGTCAGGCTGGCCAAATCTTCCTCGCTGTGCTCCAGAGTGGATCTGAAAGACACTTACTTCCACTTTCTACCGATTATTATTGTTATTATTATTTTAAAGTTGAAAGATTAGGGGAAGTAAATCTGCAAGCAAATGTGTGAGCGCGCTTTGTTTGAATTATCCGTCTCACAGAAAGTGCGTCACTTACCACATCCTACGTCACTTATCTGCACCCTCTACCTGCACCCTCCTCCTCCCACCGACAGCATTGTTAATACCATCAACATTTTTTAATAACGTTATTAAACGGTATTACCGTGACCCCGTACAACCCTATTAATAAAGATCAATCTTTCAAATGGTATACTACATCCCTTTGAAAGACATTATCAAACCAAAACTGTGTGTGAAATGGTTACTTTTCCTTCTTCATCCAGCTCTGGGGTGATCACATCAGGTCCTTCCAGACCTGTTTCTCCAGACTGGGGGAGAGACTGTTTCAGGATCCCTGTAGGATAGAATAAAAAATATGAATAACATTCTACACTGTATAAAAATAAACACACCCAGTAAGTAGCACTGTATGAACTCTGAGTTTGGTTGTAGCTACAGTATAGGCACTGCATCAATTCTTCTCACACTCGGACGAACTGACACTCAGACAAACAGGCTGGATAATAAAGCTGCTGCACATGCCACTCAAACACAAAAGCACTAATTTATTGGCCGTGCCACCAAACTCTGAGCATCTACTTTACATTCTGATCCTATGTAGTTTGGCGCTCACAGCGCTCAGCACCCTTGGCAGAAATAATGCTCTCAGAGCTGACTTTATTTGTTGTAATGAGTTGTAATCTGGTCAACTTTTGGAACAGCGTGATGCTCGTCAATGTCACTTTTCTCACACTGACCAATAAAAATAAAGAAGGAGTAGGCATATGTTACTGACAGCAACACAACTGGAGAGAACACGGAAATATGAAAGGACTCATTTTGTAACCTAGCAACTGTGGCATTCTGAAGAGAGCGCTAAGCGCTCTGAAATCAGTTGCTAAAAAGCGTGTTTGGTGGACACAGCCCCTTAATCTAATAAGAAAAAAAACTTGAGAAGAAACCTGGGGTACTGAGGAGCTGCTCTTGCAAGCGCAGGTTCAGACTCCGTATTGTCTTCAGCTCTTCAGAAAGTTCCTTATTTTCTTCCTGTAATTTTTGGATTTTGGCGTCCTTTTCAGCCAATAACATCTCATTGTCTTTGTTTCTTCTTTTTAACAGGATGTATCTGTCCTGCAGCTGTTCATGAAGCTTGGAGGGCACTGACACTTCCTCATCAGTCCCCTCCCTTTCCACCATCTTAGTTATCTTCTGTTTCTTTTCTTTCGTAATCTCAAGCAGAGAACCTTTCCGTGCTTTTGCCACTTGGGTTTTTTTCTCCTTCTGCAAATATGAAACAGACAGGCAATTGAACAATGTCATACATGCCACACTGTTCCGGGGGGTGGGCTGCAGCAGCAGGGACGTTTTATTATCAGCAGACTATCATTACACTGCAACATCTCCCAAGCAGCATTCGGAAGTATTTTGGGTTCTAAGCCAGTGTTTCCCCTAGGATTGGTGCCTTGGGGGGGGGGGGTTTGTTTTTGCGTCAGTCGTTGTCGCCGTCGTACAAAAACTCGAAATAAGGAATTGTAGGAAATAAATGGAAAACCACATGACGTGACATGCTAGGGTCAGGAAAAATGGCGGCAGTCTTACTACGAAATCTAAAACAGAGCTTCTTTTTTTCTCTCCACAATGCTTACATTTATTATGTTTAATATATAATAGTTAATTAGAGGGGAAGTCCATTTAGTAAACTATCACAACTTAGTTGACTGTTTCATGTCCTCTTTAATTCATCATGACTAACATGACAAAGATGCAAAATTTGTAAGGCCATAATGAATTTTTACCTGCCAATTTTAAAATTTGCCCATAATAATAAGAGCCACTTTCCTCTGGGGTCCTTCTCCAGAGGATTTTATACCGTTTCTTGGGATTGAAATCATCTAGATTTCGGGGATGGAAATTTTCAATGTCTTTTTTGGCACAGTCTTGCGGACATTGTCAGCAATGTATCGGACATATGCATACATTTTCTAAACCTGAAAGACATAAATAAAATATCAGTACTTTTTCTGTCATATAAAAATTACTACTAGACAGAAAGAGAAAAATAACAATGAAGAGAGTTAGTTTATAACCAGTTACGTTTTAGTTTCTTGGAATCCTGAATTGTAGGTCTTCATGTAATGTTAGCCATAATTATGATTGTTAAAATAAATCTAATAAATCTAAAGACACGTATTCGTTTGAACATCGTTTGAGCATTTTTATTTTTTATTATTTTAGCAGTCCGACAGGACCAAGATTGATTAGTGATGATCTGGCCTCCTCCCCTCCTTCACCAGTTCACTTTGCTCTGAGAAGATCTGACAGTTTCTGACAGAAACACACTTTGGTGTTTAATATAAAGGCCTCCTTATAAAGTTGTATTATCTTATAAGTGCACCTGGTTGGTGTCCATGTCATTTACATCACGTTAGGTGTTTTCTTTTTATAAAATCCGTCATCAACAACAAGTCTCCTCCACATGCAGCAGTGAATTTTGGTTTTGGGTTGATTTTATAAAACATCATGCTGATGAAGAAAATCAACACACTAAACAGTAAGAGAAACTTGTCGACCTCCTCAGCAAGTGTGTATTTTATGGGCGCTGCACTGACAGAGGAGAGGCGCTGCAGTATATAAATTACATTAAAACTTAAATGTTGGAGCTTATTAGTACTCCGATCTTCATTGATTCAGCCGTTTAATTCATTGAGGGAGTATACTATGGAGACAAAACGTTTATTTTTCAAATTAGAATACAGATTTTCTCTGATCTGCTGAGCTGAAATGTACCCTTGCTGTAGAATGACTATAAATAAATAAGTAAATAAATAAAATATAACACTTACTGCTTTTATTAATCAGCTCCTCTTAAGGCGAAGTGCGTCTGAAGTGATTTTTTAATTTTTTATGTTCTATGTTAATATTTTTTGAATGTCAGTGCTGGCCAATCATGTTCTACTGTAACATCATGTTATACTGGAACATGATTGGCCAGCGCTATCGTCATGGCATAGTTCTGACCAACCGGGTTGAGCCCTCATAGAAGACGGGAGCTAGCAGCAGTGTTGCCAACTTAGCGACTTTCTCGCTAAATCTAGCGACTTTACAAAGCTCCTAGCGACTTTTTTTGTCAAAAGCGACTAGCGACAAATCTAGCGACTTTTTCTGCTGTTTTGGAGACTGACAGGAAAACTCGGATCATTCAGCAGTCACTGTTTTCAACAAGCAGCAGGTGCTGCTGTGAGCTTCTCCCCCTCCCAGAGCACAGGCTGTCAGTGCAGTAACCCTGCAGCAGACCCAGTGTCTGACTCGAGGACACATCACTCCGCGGCCAGACGGCAATAAATCGCGCATGCAAAGTCACTACAGATCCCATCCAGACTTACGGAGTGGAATATAAATGAAAATGTTTTTTCATTGTCATGCTAAAATAAACCACAACATTTAGCCTCTAGTAGAAAAACATATTTTGGGTGTTTTATATTCACTTTTTGGTCTCTTCCACAACGTTATTCCTCTCTCCTACAATGTTGATTACAATTACATGCAAACGGGTAAATATGCACATTGGGCGATGACGTCATTTAGCGACTTTTAGGACAGCCAACAGTACTTTATTTATTTTCTTTTCTCTCTTACTGTTCAGGTACTTAGGCTTAATTATTGCTGTTGTCTATACGGTGTTTTGAATATGTACCTTTGTCTGTATTATTGATGCTGTTCGTTCTGAATAAAGAGAGAGAGAAAAAAAAGGACAGCCAACAGCGACTTTCCTTACTGAGGAGTTGGCAACAGTGGCTGGCGGTCTTTCATTTCCATCACGAGGAAAAGCTTGGTAAGTCAAAAATATGAACGTATGATATGAATGATAGTCAACATGAGTCAAAAGTGTTAAACTTTGCCCGCACGTCGCAATGCGCGCTCCGTACTCTGTACATTTCTCTTCATCTCTTTATGTAAGCATATGTAGCTTTTTTTTTTACCGATCTGCTGTTAAAAATGGCGGCTGAAGTCTAACTTTTTGTTGACATCGCATTTCAACCAATAAAGTGACTCTGGAGGGCCTTCCTGAGCTAAACAGCCAACCGTCGTCGCTGCTGACAAAATTGGATGGGACTTGTTTCCCTAGCAACTGCTGAGCAAATCACTTTGGAGGAAACTGTTGACTGACAGACCTTGTAGCCAATGAGCCTGCTCATTGAAAACAGCCAGACTCAGCAAGGTTGTGTGAATTTTCACACCTCCCCCCTCCCCTGCTGCTCTGTGTGTGTCTGCAGCTGGGGAGACAGAGTCTGCCACTGGAGTGCTCCTCATTGAGGCTGATTATTCAGTGTTTTCTGAGTTGTATATGAGTTTTTGGAGTGAAAATAACTTCAAAATGGACTGAAAAACGAAAATATACCATTGTGCCCAGGGGGTGCAGAGGGGTGTACAGAATGTACAACGCCTGTGCATATCTCTACAAATACATGTGTGAAACACTCATTTCTTGTAGTATTGCTCTGAAATTTTTACCTGAACTATGTAAGACCCCAGGCTGTTGCACTATTGTGTTTTCAAGCTTTCACAGTGCTGCCACACTTACAGCCATGGCCATAAGTTTGGACACAGCATGACTTCCTATGTCTGTTTTGATGTCTATTACAGAACATAACTAATATTTTTTGACAGCACCAGTTTAATTAGTCAACAAATCAACAAGGGATATAATATTCTCAATAAATTCCAACAATTGGAACAACTTTGTTCCCAAAACATAATATTAGAAGAAAATAACAAAAAAATGCAGTACTTTCACAACCGAATTTGGTAAGAATAACAAAATGACACCAAACTCTTGATGTTTTTTTTAAAATATGAAACTTAATATAGTTCTCAGGAGTTGTGTACTGTATTGTAAGTGACAATTTTGTGGTATTTTCTAAGATTCACAAGCGTCATGGTACTTGTGTCCAAACTTATGGCCATGGCTGTATTTTCAGGTGTTTTATTAGGGAAAGGGCGAGAAAAGAATTCATCCTAATTCAGTGTGTTCCAACATAAAATACTCTGTGCCAGTAGCACTTAGAATAATTCTGACTGCACTGGGTGAAAATTCAGATTGTCAGCTTTCAAAGGAGACCAGAAACATGCATGTACTACAAACAGTTCAAGAACAGCAACAGCATTCAATTTACTTTGGGTACATCTTCACTAGAAATTTCAGGCGAAAATTGACTGAACTTTAAAGCGTTAAGGAATTTTATGAATTCTGAGCTTTCTAATGTTGATTTTATGAGATCATGAAAGATGGTTCTTTGTTTCACATAAATCAACTCCTCACTTAATTTAGATCATCATCTTTATGTAATATTCTTGTATCCAAAGAAAGTACCCCGATTCTGTTACAGTTTATCAGAGTATTTTTTTTTAAAAACACATGCAATACAAATGACAAAACATACACTTTTTCTGCTGTGGTTGAATGCTTTTCACAGAATGCCGAAAAAGAACTACAAAAATTACTTGGAGCCTGATCTTCCCTCCAATGTCCCAAGGACAACATTATTTGTAAGAATCTCCTTTTCTTATATTTTGAAAATATTATCTGTCAAAGTTAATTAATCAACTCAGTGGAATTAGCTACATAGCTATATATATATATATATATATATATAAGTGCATTGATTTAGATGTTTGATGATGAATTTGTGTCCTTTAGAGACAGAGAAAGAGACAGAAACAAGATCAGGAAAATGTCCCAGGGGATGTCCAGGAGGAAAATGAGGACATCTTGTTGGAACATGTAAGATAGACATTGATTCATTTAAGTGTGTTGATGATTTGTCAAGTTTACTGACTGTTTTAAGAAAAATAATAATTCATAGTCAATACCCATACAATTAGAGTAATTTAAAGCTCATTGTGGATGCCGTTTACATCTTACCCCATCTATACCCTATTGTGTATCCAGACTTACACCAGTACCCTTCTTACACACACATGATCAGACTACAAACTTTGCATGTTGTACTGTAGCCTGCTGTATTGTACTGCACTGTCCTGTACTTTACTACAGCAGCCAGTACAGCAGCCAGCAGTACTATACCCTATGTTTAGAGCATCACATTCAGATTTTAAGAATAATCCCATTTGTGCATGTTGTTTTTACTTTGTACAATTTAGAGTGAGAGAGAAGAGCTCGTGGGAGATTGGGATAGTGACACCCATGAAGAACGTCAAGAAAGTGCCTCAGGGGACTTGCAGCAGGACATCAGGCCATCTGGCGTTGATATGGACACATCACAAGACATCAGTGATAACTCCGACCCACTTGAAGAAGTGTCTGGGAGTGTGTCTTCAAGAGACAGCAGTGGTCCCTGTGAGTTGTCTGCGAGCAGTGCATGTGACACTGATGACAGTAGCACCACAGTTAGACAGTCTGACATTGATGAGAACAACTCAAGAGACACATGTGGGGAAGGTTCATCTACAGACAACAGTGGTCTCAGTGAGTTGTCTCTGAACAGTCCATATCTCAATCAGTATGACACAGAGGACAGAAACACCACAAGTGACAGTGAGCAGGATGACCCATTCCACATGCTTGGGTCGAGTGCAGACCTGGCAACAGTGTTATCATCTGTAGGACAAACAACAAAGGCTGAAGCAGTATTGATGATAATGAGTTTTGCAGCGAGGCATCACATTACAGGCACAGCCTTAGAGAATCTTCTTGAAATGATAAACACTATGTTTGGCCAAGAGGTGGTACCACAAACTAAATACAGTTTCAACAAAATTTTCAGAGATAGCTCAGAGCAGATTGAATTTCATTTCTATTGTGCATCCTGCAAAGGAAACATAGGCACATTACAACAGATAGTGCATGAGGAACTCACAGTTTGCCCTTTGTGTAAAAGTGGTATCAATACAGGAGCGATGAATGGAGGTAGTTTTTTCATAAATATCCCTGTTGCTCCTCAGATACAAGCTCTACTAGAGAACCCAGACATCAATGTTCATCTAAACTATCGCTATGACAGAGAACAGTCAGGAACAAACATTTCAGATATATATGATGGGGAGTGTTACAGAAAGCTATCTGCATCTGAGGCTATTCTGTCTAATCCTGATAATTTCTCATACACATTCAATTCTGATGGAACCCCAGTGTTCAAATCATCAAAATATTCTCTTTGGCCACTTAACTTAACACTGAATGAGCTCCCAGCAAAACTAAGATATAAACATGTAGTACTGGCTGCTCTTTGGTTTGGGCCGAGTGAGCCTACAATGAATGTCTTTCTAAAACCTTTTGTTGAGCAAGCAAAAACACTGGCAGAAACAGGGGTTTCATGGAGAAAAAATGGGAATCCTTCAAATAGTAAGTTAGTTGGACTGACTTGCTGTGTAGGTTCTGTAGCCAGGCCCCAAATGCAGAACACCACCCAATTTAATGGGTATTTTGGCTGTGGATTTTGTTTGCACCCAGGCATTTTGGTAGAGAGACAAGTCAAATATCCAGTTGGGGCAGAAAACTATGAAGACAGGACCAATGACTCAGTGCTAGAGGACATGGAGCAAGCACTTCAGCAGAATGCAAGTGTGAATGGGGTAAAGGGGCCATCCCCTCTTATCAATATTCCACACTTTGATATTGTGTGGGGATTTGTGCCAGATTATATGCATTCAGTTCTGCTTGGGGTTACAAGACAACTAACAAAGCTACAAGTAGATTCCTCTTCAAGTACAGAGCCATACTATGTAGGGAGTCCAGGAACACTAAGAATTCTGGATGAGAGGCTGAAAGCATTTCAGAAACCTAACATAATCACAAGAATGCCACGGGAATTGTCTGAAAGGGCCTACTGGAAAGCATCAGAGTGGCGTCACTGGCTGCTGTTCTACAGCCTACCCTGTCTTGAGGGGTTGTTGGACAACAAATACCTGAAACATATGAGCCTTCTTGTATCTGCCATATACCTACTTTTACAAGGAGAAATCTCTCACGCAGATATTGACAAAGCTGAAGCCATGCTTCTTGAGTTCACATTCAGGTTTCAGATGCTGTATGGAGAGTCTGCTATGACTTTTAATGTCCACCTCCTAAGCCATCTCCCTAAGTCAGTGCGTCTATGGGGGCCACTGTGGGCAAACTCTGCCTTTGTGTTTGAGAATGCGAATGGCAATCTGCTAAAGCTGGTACAGGGCACAAAAGGAATTCCCTGTCAGGTTGTCAACAAGTTTCTTTTGCACAGGGCCATTCCACACTTTGCATCTAAGCATCCCATTAGAGACAATGTTCTCAAATTTTGTACAAATCTGACAGACCAACATGTTGCCAAGGCTAGCAAGATTGACAAAACCACAGTATTGGGCAATGGCATGACACATGCCCTCACAACTGAAGAGAAACTGGCCTTTCAAGCTGCAAACATGCATGCCCCTAACATGGTCATAGTACACAAGCGGATTGTTGTTGAGGGCCTCCTATACCAGCCCGGTCTCACGGGGATTCGTGAAACTGTCACGTCAGTTTTTGTTTCGGTTTCGTGCGCATCAACACGATGTCATCATGTTTTTCGTGCCGCTCACCACGAGCGAAACCCGCTGTGGTAATCACATCTGAAAGTGGTTTATACCGGCGGATTCATGACGATCTAAGCTGTCCATTGGTGTTTGCGGCCGCCACTGCGGCCGCCGCTTCGGCCGCCGGACATTCTTTAAATTCCTATGCAAATTCGGCGGATTCATGACGATTTAAGCTGTCTATTGGCGTTTGCGGCCGCCACCGCGGCCACCATTGCAGCCGCCAGACATCCGGCCGCAGCAGCGGCCGCAGCGGCGGCCACAAACGCCGATGGACAGCTTAAATCGTCATGAATCCGCCGGTATAAACCACTTTCAGATGTGATCCGGCCGCTGCTGTGGCTGGATGTCTGGCGGCTGCAATGGCGGCCGCGGCGGCGGCCGCAAACGCCGATGGACAGCTTAGATCGTCATGAATCCGTCGAATTTGCATAGGAATTTAAAGAATGTTCGGCGGCCGCAGCGGCGGCCGCAGTGGCGGCCGCAAACACCGATGGACAGCTTAGATCGTCATGAATCCGCCGAATTTGCATAGGAATTTAAAGAATGTCCGGCGGCCGAAGCGGCGGCCGAAGCGGCGGCCGCAAACGCCAATGGACAGCTTAGATCGTCATGAATCCGCCGAATTTGCATAGGAATTTAAAGAATGTCCGGCGGCCGAAGCGGCGGCCGAAGCGGCGGCCGCAAACGCCAATGGACAGCTTAGATCGTCATGAATCCGCCGGTATAAACCACTTTCAGATGTGATTACCACAGCGGGTTTCGCTCGTGGTGAGCGGCACGAAAAACATGACGACATCGTGTTGGTGCGCACGAAACCGAAACAAAAACTGACGTGACAGTTTCACGAATCCCCGTGAGACCGTGTTGCCGATGCACAAGCCAAGACTATAGACGTCCTCTTAGGAGAAATGACTGCTTTGTCAAACTAACCTGCAGTACCTTTGGGGAAATCAAAAGGATATTATCCTTCACACATGAAGGCAAAGACGCTGTCTTGTTGATGCTGAGAACATTCTCTGTAACCAAAGCATTCAAATTACCTCATATGCATGAGGTGACTGGAGATTCTGGAGAAGCAGTATTATTGCCAGTCACAGCAGTTCAAACTAAATGTATTTGCCTCCAAACTGAAAATAAAATGGTTATTTGTACTTTCCCGAATACACATGAACGAGACTAAAGGTCGGACAACATCAGTAAATGCACATGTGTATTTGGTGTGGATAAATAATGCTTACTTAAAGGAGAACTCCGCCCAAACCTCATGTCATGTAATGGGGGCATCTTTCTCCTCTGATTTTTTCCAGTATTTACATTGAGGGACTCGAAGCTGTGGAGACTCACATGAAGTTTGGGTGGAGTTCTCCTTTGATGTAAGGCACAAAGGGAATGTGAAACTAATGCAAGACAGTAATACAAGTGAAAAGTCATGATCAAAGTGAAGAAGAGTATTAAGTTAAAGGTGAAAATGAAGAAGTTAAAGTAAATTGATGTAACACTGTATTTTGTACTGATAGACTAAAATATGAATTTTTTGAGATACTATGATATGATGATACTATGATTACTTATGATACTTATGATATATGACTTTGATGATACTATGAAATGATACAATGAATGATAATACATACTAATAAAATGAAATTAAAGTGTTGGTTTTTTTTGTGTGTGTATGTTTGTCAATAAAAGGCCTGCATTTCTCTTGTAGTTAATGCCTCTATTGTGTTCTTTTCTTTTTCCTCCTCTTAGATAGACAAAATTATAACATTGAGGCTGGATGATACTATCATATCAGACAGCCTCTCTGTTAGTAATTATTTCAATTATTATTTTATTGAATCGGTACAAGCACTTAGTCAAAATGTTTCACAAGTATTGAAGAGTCAAAACTACTTGAGTAGTCCCAATGACTTGAAATTTTCTATTACAAATGAGACAGAGGTATGCAAAATCCTTACCTCTTTGTCAAATTCAAAGTGTCAGGACATCTATGGACTTAATATTTTTTTAAAAACATACAAAAGTAGTTTATCTATTCCTATCACAAGGTTAATAAATCAATCTATTCATGAAAGCACATTCCCAAAGGCATTGAAAACCGCAATTGTAATTCCAATTCATAAAACAGGAGACAAAAAAGATATAAGTAATTATAGACTGATTAGTATACTTCCGGTTGCATCAAAGGCACTTGAAAAGGTTGTAACTAAACAGCTCATTGAACATCTAGAAGCTGAAGACCTTTTACATCCCATGCAGTTTGGTTTTAGAAGAAATCATTCAACAGAAACAGCTTGTTGTCTTCTTTTAGAAAATATCAAAACCAAACTTGATAATGGAGGGGTTGTAGGTGCAACCTTTTTAGATTTGCGAAAGGCCTTTGATACGGTTAGTCACTCTATTCTTCTTTCTAAATTGTCACAATATAAACTGTCCATGGATGTCCTGACATGGCTGGAGTCCTACCTGTCCGATCGCTCTCAGGCTGTTCGAGTTGACAACGCCGCCTCTTCTACTGCAGCCATTAACATCGGTCTGCCGCAGGGGTCCAATATGGGCCCTTTGCTCTTCTCCCTTTATATAAATGACCTGCCATCTGTGGTGCAGAATGGCATTTTCATCCAAATGTACGCAGATGACACAGTCGTTCATACGTGGGGGAAGAATGCTGAAGAGGTGGCCTCTAAACTCACTGAGGCCATGGGACAAGTAGCAGTATGGCTGCAACAATGTTGCCTAACATTAAATGTGAATAAAACGGCAGCAATGTACTTCTGTAATGATAATAAAAAGTTAATTATCCAACTATCAGTGTGAACGGAGAACAAATTCAAAATGTAACAGAGTACAAATACTTAGGTGTAATTCTAGACCCAAAGCTTTCATTCAAAAAACATGTTAAACAAATGTGTCAAAATTAAAATTTAATATTGTTACTTTTAAATGTATTAGGAACTCATTGACCTTGGAGGCAGCAAAAATGTTTTTCAATGCAATGATTATGTCTCGATTTTATTATTGTGTGACATGCTGGTCTCAGGCTGACAAAACTACATTGAAACCTTTAGAGTCCATTCATAAACAGGCTCTAAAATTTTTGGACAGGAAATCAAGGGAGTTCCATCATTGTCAAATTCTGAAAAAATATAAATTATTAAATTTTGAAAATATCCAGAAGTTTGCAAGGGTCCGACTGGCTTACAGAATCTTAAATAACACTGCACCTGCTCCTCTGAAGAAATTTATCCAACTGAGATCTCAAGTCACAACTAGAGTTACTCGCTCCTTCTCCAGGGGGCAGTGCAATGTCCCATATAGTAGAGTGCCTGTATAATGAGAGTGGCGACATGACGGGTCCAAAAATTTTGGTCACGTGATCTATAGGAGCCATTTTGTTTCCAATTCATGAACGCCGGTTATGCCTGTTAACGTTGTTTACAACGCAGAGAGTAATTCTAGGTCTTTTTTGGCTTCATAAATACCTGAAAAATGACGGGCTGTTGTGCCTTTGGGTGCACAAATCAATCGGAGAAGGGATTACACATGTTCAGATTTCCCAGGAGTAGTGAAAGTGCAGCTGCAGCAGCGTACAGGCGGACGGGAAAACGTATTTTACTAAATTGACCGAAGCTGCAAACTCGATGATAGACCCATGGAAAGCTTAGATTCTCATGAGTCCGCCGGTATAAACCACTTTCAGATGTGATTACCACAGCGGGTAATATAAACACATTTGTCCAACAAACAGCAAATAACGTAAACAGCACAACTCACCTTTGAAGGCTCAAAACTAGTCACAGATGAAAATATTCCACAAAAAACTGCCATAATCCAACCTTGGACATCCAGACAAAACAAGCCAGTAAATTATTTGTCCAAAACATGTCTTGAAATCAGTAAACAATCCATAGTTTTCGTGAATGTGCACCTCGCGCTGCGCGTCCCATATTGAGTGAATGGAAACAAAATGGCGTCAAATCCCCAGTTGTCGCCACTCTCATTATACAGGCACTCTACCATATAGAGACACTAAATTTGCTCGAACAACCTTTTCATACAAGGCTATGGAGAAACGGAACAGTCTCCCCACTGATCTTAAAAATCAATCGAGTTATACTATCTTTACGCTGGAACTAAGAAAGTGGTTATTGGATGGTCAGACTTGTCAGCACTGGCTGTAATGCTGTTTTTTTTTTGTGTGGGACAAAATATAATCCCATTGGAAAAACGAACTGACCATTAGGAAAGCATGACTACCCATTAGAAACCATTACAAACCATCAGGAATCATTAGAAACCAATAGAATATGCCTGATGGTTTCTCTGAATTTTTTCAGCAGGATACGTTGCGTTCTGAATCACAAAGTCCAGGTGACTTTGGAGGCACGATGTGTCATGCATCACATTGTACGCATGACTTTGAAGGAACTTTGTTTCATGCATCACAATGTAATGGTGACTTTGGAGGCAATTTGTGTCATGCATCACAATGTAATGGTGACTTTGGAGGCAAATTGTGTCATGCATCAGAGCCACCATGTGTCTTTGGGAGCACTTTGTGACTTGTGACTTTGGAGGCACTTTGTTTCATGCATCACAATATAATGGTGACTCTGGAGGCACTTTGTGTCATGCATCAGACCATGTTGGTGACGTTGCAGATACGTTGCGTTCTGAATCAGAAAGTCCAAGTGACTTTGGAGGCACGATGTGTCATGCATCACATTGTACGCATGACTTTCAGGCATTTTGTTTCATGCATCACAATGTAATGGTGACTTTGGAGGCACTTTGTGTCATGCATCAGAGCCACCAGGTGTCTTTGGGAGCACTTTGTGTCTTGTGACTTTGGAGGCACTTGTTTCATGCAACAGAACATGTTGGTGACATTGCAGGCACGTTGCGTGATGCACCACACCTCCATATGACTTTGGAGGCACGATGTGTCATGCGTCACATTGTTCACATGACTTTGGAGGCACTTGTGTCATGCATCAGAGCCACCAGGTGTCTTTGGGAGGACTCTCTGTCTTGTGACTTTGGAGGCACTTTTTTTCATGCATTAGACCATGTTGGTGACGTTTCAGATACGTTGCGTTCTGAATCATAAAAGTCCAGGTGACCTTGGAGGCACGATGTGTCATGCATCACATTTGTACGCATGACTTTGAAGGCACTTTGTGTCATGAATCACAATGTAATGTGGACTTTGGAGGCAATTTGTGTCATGCATCAGAGCCACCAGGTGTCTAGGAGCACTTTGTGTCTTATGACTTTGGAGGCACTTTGTTTCATGCATCAGAACATGTTGGTTACGGTGCAGGCACGTTGCGTGATGCACCACACCCTCCATGTGACTTTGGAGGCCCTTTGTGTCGTGCATCAGAAAGTATACGTGACTTTGGAGGGACTTTGTGTCATGCATCAGACCATGTTGGTGAAGTTGCAGATGCGTTGCGTTCTGAATCTGAAAGTCCAGGTGACTTTGGAGGCACGATGTGTCATGAATCACATTGTACGCATGACTTTGAAGGCACTTTGTGTCATGCATCAAAACGTATTGGTGACTTTGGAGGCAATTTGTGTCACGCATCACAAAGTAATGTGGACTTTGGAGGCACTTTGTGTCATGCATCAGAGCCACCAGGTGTCTTTGGGAGCACTTTGTGACTTGTGACTTTGG